>NC_072017.1:38268362-38589972 GCF_027791375.1 Indicator indicator
TAGGTGCCTATCACCTCCTTAAAGTGCATCTCTACCTGCTCTCTTCATCTCCAGAGTAACTGGAAATACAGCATGCCAGACTCCATTAGGCAGCCTTTGAACTTGAGGGCAAAACTTTCTTTCACTTCAGTTCTTCAAAGTCATTTTTCATTTGAAATAAAGTCAACCATAGAAAATGAGGCATTCTGGAAACAGCCCTGCTCCCGCGGGAATTAATGACAATAATCCACCCGTTAAAAAGTCTGTCTAGTAAAATTCACAGCTGCAAGAAAAACTGAATAAGGTCAGACTTTGTTGTCTCTCTTTTTTTTTTTTAACTCAATGATTTTCATTTCCTTTCTTTTCCAAAGAAACAAAAAGTAATAAGCAGCTGGATGGACAGACAGACACTTGCTTGAAGTCAAACTTACTTAACTAGATTACAACTTAATCTTTTAAGTGTATCGCCAAACATACCACAATAAGATCTGAAATGGCTCTGGAGTGCAAAAAAGCTGATGAGATGTGGTAACAGCACACCTCAAAATGTTTCTAAGTGAGTCTAGGACTTAAAAATGTTACTTTCATCTCACTGAAGAGTGCATGAAATCTCCAAAGGTTTAAAGCTTTCTTCTTACTAAATGTTTACTCTTTTCTTTCAGCTGAAGGCTTTTAATGCCAAAATTATTTTATCTTAATGAAGAAATTGCTGCTTTCTCAAAGCAAACAGAGTAAAAAATCCATCTCTAATCTACATTAATTTGAATAAAACACTTCAGACTGAATCTCTCATGGATTTCTAAAACAAAACATTTGCATTTCATGTGATTTGTTTCCCATAGCTTTGGGAATTGATAGCTTCTACTAGGCATGGAACTCAGCAACATGGAATAAAAAGTCTTCCTAGAGATGCTGGTATCCATTTAAAAATATGTTTTAATATACATAAAAAATATATTATACATTATTAAATATTATATACTGTTAACTATTATATATTTACATATATTAAAATTATATCTATTTTTAAAATGTAACTATCAGGGCTGCTTTTGGTACTTCAGTGGATGTGTTGGGTTTGTGTCTGGCAAGAATTTGATGTTAGGAATAGGGACTATTGGTGTGGGCTCCTATAAGAAGCTCCCAAGAATCATAGAATGGCTTAGGTTGGAAAGGAACTCAGAAGTCTTCTACTCCAACCTCCCCACCATGGGCAGGGACACCTCACAACTAGCCTTGGCTGCTCAAGACCTCATCCAACCTGGCCTTGAACACCCTCAGGGAGGAGGCATCCACAACCTCTCTGGGCAGCCTGTTCCAGAGTCCCAATGCCTTGGTACTTGAAGACCTTCTTCCTAAGATACAGTCTAAACCTTACCCTCTCTCAGCTTAAAACCATTCCCTCTTGTCCTATCTCCCATGGGAGGGATGCCATGTTAGCCAGAGGAAGAGCATGAGGAGTTATGCCCCTGAGGACGAAGGAGTGAAAGAAACAAAATGGAACAGACTGGGACTGACCACAATCCCCATTAGGTAGAAAATCAAGGTCCAGGAAGAGAAGAAGGTGTGGGATTTTTTTATACCTGCTTGTATTTTTCACTGTCCTACTCTGATTCAATTGGTAAAATGGTGGTGGTTTTGTTTAAATGAAATTGATTTTGTTTCCCCAAGCCCAGTCTGTCTTTTGCCCTTGACCATAATTGAGTGAGTCCTCTCTGTCCTTCATCTGGATCCTTGATACTTTTGGAGTATTTTCTCCTCTCCATCCCACCAAAATGGAATAGAAATGAGCAAATGACTATGTGGTGTTTAGTGGCCAGCTGGATGGGCTGAAGCCACACCAGCAGAACAACTTGAATTGCAATTTCAGTCAACTGTCTTCACTTAACTATGAAGCAGTCAAATGCAGGGATGAGTCTGTGCTATCCATAGCACTGATCTTCACTCAGCTTCCTAGTTCAGTTAGACTCCACTCTGTTCCCATGCCTTGGGGACATCTGCTGAGACATATTTTCTGTCTAGAAGGCTATAGACACTTGTAGTGTATAGGCTGATAGATAGAAGGGGAAAAAATGAGCCATACCAACTTAGAATTACCTAGAATCACCTCTGATTCTATTCATAAGGGCATGCCTTAAGAAATATTAAACACTTCAGAGAGAGCTGAAAGAGATAGGCTTTGGGGAATTACCATAATTCCTTTACTGCCTTGTGGAGAGCAGAGATATTTATTTGCCTTTCTGCTTGCCTTTAAGTGAAGATATAATCCACTTTCCCCATATCTGAATACGTAAAAACTGCTTTCAGGCATCACTAATGATGTCTTACATTATTTGTTGGTTTCCCTGGTGTTTTGAGGAAAGAGAGATGTACTCAGGCAGGCATTACAGTCACAATTTCTGGTCCTGCCCTGTTTTTCACCTCTCTGTGGCAACATCCAACCCAGGAAAGCCAGCTGAGCCAAAGCATCTCAGCACAAATTCCAACCCTCCGGCCAAAAGCCATTTTCCTTGACAGTCTGAGCTGAAAGACCAGAGCGGGCAGAGCAGGCTCTCTCCTGCTGCCTGAGCTATGGAAATATTGCAGATTGCTGAGGATGTTTACTTCTTAACCCCCCCCAAATAATAAAAAATCAGCAGTTTGCTCACTGATGTCCTAAGTCTTGCAGTGAACATGCCACTTCCTTTTTCCTTCTACTGTTTGCCTCTCTGTTCTTTTGTTCTTTTCTTTACTACAGTGAATGACCTGGATCTGTTTAAGGGTTGTTTGGATGTGGGACTTGGGGATATGGTTTAGGGGTGAACCTTATCGAGTAGGGTTATCAGTTGGACTTGGTGATCCTGAGGGTTTTTTCCAACCTGAATGTTTCTCTGTGTGTGATTCTGTGTGTGACCTCAAACCCTTAGCAATCTAATGACAGTGATGTGCACAAAGGATAAAATCATCTCTTTTATTACTCTGCTGATGTTCCAGGAATGCTGTGCTTATTGCTGCTGTAAATTTGGGGTGGGGGGGGGGGGAATGAGAAACGCTCAGCACACCCTGAGGTATTTTCACACTGTTCCACTCTAAAACAAACAAAAAAATCATGGTGAAATAGTTTCCACAAACTCCAGGCACAGGACGCATTTCCAGTACCTCTCTCTGGTGTATTCTTTTTTCTAAATTACAGAGCAGTTCATTATTGCAAGGTAGAGACTGTAACATGGACAACCTTGAGCATTTGAAATGCTGCCAGCAGCCTACAGAGGACTTAAGTTCATTTACTAAATTAGCAACAAAAAACTTAATATGTAACTTCCTCCTGGAGTCAGAAACAACATATGAGAAGCCAGATATAACCATTCATGTAGACATTTCACTACAATTTAAGTAGCAGGGACATATCTCCAGAAAATTTCATCTTTATAGTGATCAACTTGTTACATGAGCTCTATCAAGACTCCTGACTGTTCAAAAAAAGGGAAGCAGCTGAATTTTCCCCTTTCAAGTTATAAATGCTAACAAAGACTCTACATTTTGTCATACCAACACCAGCATGACACAACCAAGGGTCTGAAGGAAAAACCAGAAAAATTACTGTATTTAGTAGCTCAGCTTGCTGAAGACTCCAGGATAATTCCATGTGGATTTCTGGGGTGTGATGATAGCAGGTATTGAAGCCTTGTGCTTAGAGCACAGAACAAGAAGGCTTTTGGAGATCAGAATATTAGAAAACAGAAAATTGTTTAGCAGGAAATGTGGGCTCTAGTTCTTATCTCGTCACTGGTTAGCTATGAAACCTTAGGGCAAGGCTTAAGCACAGTTCTGTGTGTTTGGCTGCAAAAGCTGAATCCAGAAGCCTTGATTATGCCACCAGACATGGATGGTGCATCCCCACCCCTACAGAGAGGGGAGGGTTGAGTTTCTCAGCAATAGAACCCAATTTTTCAGACAGTGGTGGGAATTTATGGCAGATAGTCTGCAGTCTGGACAAGGGCTTTGCATATTAAACCTGGGCTTGTTAAGAAATAGATAACTGCATTCTGCTGGAATGCCTTCTACTAAAGGGCCCACTGTCCCAGTCCTCTCAGAAATTACAAGGTAAAGATAAGTAAGCTGCACCAATTAACCAGCAGCTCACAAAGATTTTCATCCTCTGTACTTAAATTTCACTTAACACCCACTTGCAGTGTCAAAATGCCGTTTAGCATTAGGTCTTTAACTTCCTGACATGCTCCCACCTCTAAAATGTGTAAGAACTTCCCAAGTGGGAGAGTTCAGAGACTAGATTCATGATTGAAAATCACTGCAAGACCCTCTGCCTGGATATGAATGCCCCAGGATTTGGAGGTATTTCCAGTGAGGGGAAATTCACTTCCAACTCCACAGAAATGAGTGATAAGATTCCCCTGGCTTTTAGCTGTGTTGTTATTTGTCCAGAATCATAAAGTATGCTATTGATTTACATTTGCTTTTGATAAAGCCTAAGCCATTTCCCTGAATTTCAGAAGCAGACTTTCTGGATAAAGACTGGAGCATATCTTCCAGCGTCTGTTGTCTGAATCAATAAAATCTTAACTTGGGAAAAGAGTTGCCTGCTGCTTGCATACCATTTGGAAGCCTTCACTTTGAGAGAACTGCCACATTATTCTGGCCTGAAAGTGCTGTCAGGTTAAACCAACTGAAAAATATCACTCCTTTAACCAGGCCAAGCCAATGCCCCTTCTTATCTAGGAATGTGTTATGGTTATGTCTAATAAGCACAGGATAAATTTAGGTTGTCACTTTAATAGAGTTATGGCTCTTTGCATGTTTAAGTAATTGTAGATGTATGTAGATATAATTGAGAGAAACCTCTATTTCAGACAGCACATGCAAAAAGAAAAGTGGATTGATATGTAGTGATGAACACACAGCAGTGAACATTCAGGAATGATGCCTGTTTACAGACCTGTGAATGAAATATGGTTGAATTCAAGAAAATCTTGAGGTAGTTTGAACTGGAATGGGAGAGATTAGTTTGAACAGATGTGTTCCTTAAACAGGAAAGCATGATATGCACAGTTATCTTTAGTTAGATGGAGAGGAAGAGAATGGATTCTGCTTTAATTCACTCCTTTCTACTTGTTTAATAGGGTCCCATCAAAATCCAACCTACATAATGCACATCATCAGGAAAAGAGAAGGGGAATGTTTTACAGTTGTCTGGATTGTTTGATTTGGAAGGGATTCAAAGATTCTGTGAAGTGCACTCATCCTCTGAGTTTGTGGGTTAGACACTACCAAGCACAGATGGACCACACTTTAACTGAATGAGCTTTGTTTTCTGCTTTATGTGCAGAGACCACACTCGGCTGACCTCGAATCCCCACAGTATTTATTTATACAATGGCAAAGGATGGCACTAAGCTCAAACAGCAGTGTCCTTGATGTCCTAGAAAATGGACAATCTAGTCTGAATGTGATATCACATTTATGAGTCTCACTGCTGACTAATTCCATAAAACAATTTTGATGAGGATGATGCTCTCATTCTGAAAAGGCTTCATGTGCATATATTTGCCTAGAATTGAGAATAGACCAAATATTGTTAACTGGGATTTAACTCTTATTTCTTTAGAATTTTGGGGGGCAAATATTATTTTAAGAGCAACAAAGCTGGTGAGGGGTCTTGAGAGGATGTCTTACGAGGAAAGACAGGGAACTGGAGTTGTTTAGCCTGAAGAAGAGGAGGCTGAAAGGAGAACATATTCCTCTTTACAGCTAACTGAAAGGAGGTTGTAGTGAGGCCAGTGTTGGCCTCTTCTCCCAAGTAACTAATGACAGGACAAGAGGAAATGGCCTCAAGGTGCACCAAGGACAAGTTAGATTGGGTATTAGGAAAAATTTCTTTACTGAAAGAGTGGTCAGGCATGAGTACAGGATGCACAGGGAGGTGGTGGAGTCACCACCCCTGGAGGAAATCAAGACATGAGTTGATGTAGCACTTCAGGACATGGTCTAGTGGTCATGGTGGCGTTGGGCAGAAAGTTGGACTTGATGATCTTTGAGGTCTTTTCCAACCTTAATGATTCTATGAATTCTTCTGTAAGTTAGCTAACCTCATAGAGCAGATGTAAGGTCCAAGGGCAGCACAGTCCCAAAGGGCAGAAAGGCAGAATGAGTTCTGTCATGCTGCCTGAGGTGCTCTATGCCTCTTCCTGGGCAGTTAACCCATTTTCACACTTTTTGTGTCACCATTATGACTTCAGGGTGGAAATTTCCCTGTGAGACAAGAGCAACCACAACTGATCACGTACAGGCCTGCTTGGTTTGGAGTGATAGTAGTTGGCCATTTATTGCAACCTGAGGCTTACACACAGCGTTGGAAATCACCAAAAGATAAAGGAAACTTAAAAACTGGCAGTCTTTGAGAGAGCAAAGAATCAATCCCTCACCTAAAAAACTGGCAGTGTGAATTTTTACCAAGGCTGTGTGACTCTTTCTTGCTACACTTGTACCTGAATTGTATGTATCCAGATAGCATTGGTTCTGTAATGAGTGTCCAAGACAACTTATGAACCTTCCAGATTTGTGTTTTAAATCTTTGGCCCTGAAGCCAGGGTGTATTAACTTAGATTTCAAAGTCAGAGCTAAGGGTCTCTCATGTTAAGATAGAACTCTAAAAAGTGGCAGATGTCACAAGAGAAACTTAAGGAAGTTGGTAGTACTATCTCTGCCTGATACCATCTCCTGTAAGTATCTACTCCTGAATATGCTGTAGTGTCTAGAGAAGGGCTGATAACACTCACTCTTACTGCCATAAGAGATGGCTCTGAAGTCTGCACCAAAGCCTGCTTGTAGAATCTTGTTCACACTGTTTCTACTGGACATGAAGAATCACAGAACGCTGGGGGATGTCAGACACCTCTGGCAATCATCTACTACAACCTCCCAGATAAAGTGCTTTGTCCCCCAGAGAAGGGGACTCCACAACCTCTCTGGGCAGCCTGCCCCAGGGCTCTGCCACCCTCAAATGTAAAGAAGTTTCTTCTTCAGTTCAAGTGAAACCTCCTGTGGTCTAGTTTGCACCCATGGCCCCTTGTCCTATCACTGAGCATTGCTTTAAGAGTCTGAACCCATCCTCATCACCTCCACCCTTTAGATATTGATAAGCTAAGATCCCCTCTCAGTCTGCTCTTCTCCTGGCTAAACAGCCCCAGGTCTCTCAGCCTCTCCTCCTAACAGATTCTCCAGTGCCCTCATCTTCTTTGTGGCCCTCTGTTGGACTCTCTCCAGCAGCTGTATTGAGATGTAATCATCTGTCAATCTAGAAAACTAGAAACATTTGCAGTTTTATTTTGTAGAAGAAACAGATCCATGAAAAAAATCTCTGTGCTAAAAGGAAGTAAAATCTTTCACCTACCACGTCTGAGTTATTGCTGGTGAGCAAAATGTTTGCAGGAACAGGGGAGTTCCTCAGTGAGCTGGAGAAAATATTTTTACACTCATTTTTCATAAGTATTTAAGTAATAGATTCAGTCTTTACAGAATGAAGTTATTCATAGCCTTCTTTCAGGTAGTGAGACAAAACATTAAGTGTTGCTGAAAGAGCTGTCATCCACCCTTAGTATTAATTAGCCTAATTAGTGGTTTGCAGTTCACATTGCCTTTCAATCACTTTAAAATGTCTCTTTAGACAAATGTCAATTCCACACAGATTTTTTCTCAGGGCCAGGTATATGATGACTGCTAGAGGCAGGGGCTTAAAAATGATGCTATTGGATTTGCCACCAGGGCTGCTCTCAGAGAACAGAGTCCCCGTTTGCCACCCACTAATTCCAAGCTTTTCTCTCAGGAGCCAACACACGATTTGTTGGCCATTGATAGACCCAAACATCTTCTTGCCTCTTCTTTTCACCAGCTAGGTGGTCGAGAGCGTGCTTCCCCTCAGGGAAAATGTACCTGTTAAGGCAGTATTTCTTTTGGCTTTGTTTCTAAGCCAGAGGCAGAGGGATTAGAGATTCAGCTTTTAATTGTGCTTGCCTTTTTCTTTTGCAAATGGCCATCATTCCATAGCACCTCTTGGGATATGAAATTGGATTAAAGTGTATTTCTGATTCTGCACAAGCCTTTCCAGTCAGAAAGCCAGTGGGGGCACTTACCAACCAGTGCAGGCTTTGGCAGCTCTGCAGTGCAGGCAAACGTTGAGTAATTTCAAAGCAACCCAGGCTTCACCTTCTAAAGAAGAACACCAAGACTTATTTTGTGGTTTTGTAGACAGCACAAAGAATTATTTAGCATTGTTCATTCGTTTATTGCCTTCGAATCTTTAAAAAGTTTTGACAGATTAATAACTTCCTTCAGGAGCTTTGAATAAACATGATGTGTTAGTAAACAGACCAAGAGCCTACTTAAATTGTACAAACATATAAAGCAGGCTGCCTTGTCTAATGAAAACCTGATAAGAAAAATATCTTTAAAAAAAAAATAAAACCAAAATAAACAAACAAAAAAAAAAAAACTCACACAAAGTTGTGTCTCAATTTCTGAGAAAATAATTTGTCTTTATATATCCAGTGGGATAACAGATGAGTGGAGTCAATCACAGTTTAAATAAACCCCAATTATGCTTTGCCTGATAATTTGATTTTATCAACACTGTATATATTTACTTTCAGCTTCAATTATTCAATATTATAAATATGGTGTGTTTTGACAAACTAGGGTTTGCTTTGTCCTTTTTTTTTTTCTTTTTTAATTTCAGCATGACTTCTGTAGAAGAATATAAGAGGAAATATTCCATGCAGGAGGGGGTAGAATTAGAGCTTCAGCAAACCTTATTAGGTACTGCAGCTCTGCTAGAGTCTCAGCATCAGAGGCTGTATATTTATGTAAGTTTAATTGCTGTTTAAGAACAAGCTCAATTCATCCAACTAGAGTCACTTAGCTCAGTTCATACACAAAACTGGTGTGGATTTGGGGCCAGATGACCCAATTCTCCATAGCAGACTGTTGTTTAGACCAACATCTGCTGTGTTGGTAGAGTTCATGATTTTCAACTTGGCTTTTCCAGAGGCAGAAACTTGGTTGAAGGACCCATTTGCACAGGCTTCCCTGCTGACAGGATAGCAGGGTGAGCAAAATGTCATTAAAACACAGCTGTAAATCTTCCAAACTGATGCTCTGCATATATAGGCCACAGCTAACAAGTGGCTTAGCATTTCTAAAGAGAAAATGAGCTGTGAGATCTTTTTCATGTCTTCAGCTTATAACCTCTGAAACAGCTCTGAGCCTCCACAGCACAGGAGGGGAATCATAGAATTATTAAGCTTGGAAAAGACCTCTAAGACCAAGTCCAACCCTCAACCCAACACCACCTTACCCACTAAACCATGTCCCAGGGTGCCACGTGTACAGGTCTTTTGAACACCTCCAGGGATGGTGACTCCACCACCTGGGCAGCCTGTTCCCATGCCTGACCATTCTTTCAGGAAAGAATTTTTTCCTGCTATCCAGTCTAAACCTCCCCAGGCACAAATTGAGGCCATTTCCTCTTGCCCTATGACTTGATACACCCACCTTCTATATTTATCACAGAATCATAGAATGGTAGAGGTTGGAAGGGATCTCTGGAGATCATTCACCAACCCCCCTGCAGAAGCAGGATCATTTATGTCAGTAAACATAGAAGAACCAGCTTGTAGAAGTACAAAGGTACATCCTTGACTTTGAACTGCATTTGAAAATTGGATGTTTGAGGATTTCTCATTTTTAATATAAAAGTTTCTGCTCTTTTGTAAAGGTACTAAATCATATATGACTGAAAAAAGCTTTGCTTAGAGGAGACAGTTTGTAATTTGGAAAGTTTTGTCATAGAAATACCAGAGCACAGCATCTTTAAAATGTGTTTTTCAGACAAACGGCAAAAACCCAGGCAATTAATTTTATGTCAAATTCAATATCCTGCTGTTTAAGCAGTCACACTCAGTTCACATCACCATTATGGAGGGAACACAGAAAAGGGCAACACTTTATTCTTTTGAATTGTTGCATTAGAACTTGCAATGAGGAGATGCAGAGATAGTACATGTGGGGGTTGGGATAAGGGCCTCAGCAGAGTGAAATTTTGTTATCAACATTTATTTGAATAATATTTGGTGTAAGCCTAATAAGGTGGTTTTTGTGGGGTTTTTGGTTTTCTCTAGTGTCAAAGCAGTTTGCTTCTAGATTTATTCATTTTGTGTCATAGGGACATTTTATATCTTTTGGGAAAAGAAATTGCAAATGATCGACATGTGGAGGATTTTCAGTTACTTAAGTCCTCCTTAGAGCAGAAAGCCCTCGGCAAGAATTTCTTCCCTTCTTACAAAACGTGCCTGTTATCATTCAACATAGTAATAAAAACATAGTGTTCAGTTTTGGTATAGATGTTCCATTTTACCTGCCATAGGATGGAAGGCTGAGACACCTGGGATTGTTCAGCCTGGAGAAGAGAAGGCTTAGGAGAGATCTTATTACCATGCACCAGCCCATAAAGGGTGGCCGGCAGGAGGGTAGAGACTCCTGGTTTACAAGGAGTCACATTGAAAGGACAAGGGGTGATGGGGACGAGCTATTGCTGGGGAGATTCCCATTTGAGTCCAGAAGAATATGGTTCCCCATTAGAAGAGTTTGGCATTGGCATCATCTCCCAAGGGAGTCAGAGGATTCTCCTCTGTTGGACAGTTTGAAGACTCAGTTTGGCAGGGTGCTGGATGCCAGCTCTTTTCGACTAGACTGATACTGAGAGAAGTTAGACCAGATGACCCTTGGGGTTGCTTCCAACCTGGCATTCTGTCATTCTGTGATTTTGGAGCTGACCATATAATTTGCTGGGGAAACTAGCTGGGAAATGGGAATTTCAGGTTGTTTAATAGCTTGGACCAAAACTTCTGCAGGGGACAGTGGAAGAAGGACACAGACATGTGCAGGAAACTGACATATCAGCAAGGAGCTTAGAGGAATGAGATCTTTCAGATTCATGACAAAAGCCACTCATCCCAACAGGGGTTTTTAGCAGCATGCTCTCTTTCCAGAGCCCTGGTGGCTTGTTTTGTCTGTTGCTGTTTCTATTAGATTTGTCATTTCGAGTTCTCTCCGAATGGAATTTCGTGAAATCCCAGAAGACGAGGAGATTGGTAAACCTGCTCTAACTGCTCTAACAATATCATGAGACAGGGGTTGAATTACCAATCCACCCGGGAATTCTAATGCAATTATGAGTGTTTACTTACACCATGTGTTTCTCACTGAGCCTCGGCTGTATCAGGATAAACCAAAGGGAGCTAATGTTTTATAGATGGTAAGACTCTGTTTGTTTTCAGTAGGGCTAAGTCTCCCAAAGCACTCAGACACACTAATTAAAGTAAACTGCAGAGGCCCATAATAAAATATATGTGTTTGGAGACTGTGAGATGAACTCCACTGGCTTATTAAAAGTCAAAAGAAAAATATACATTATTTATGACTTCAAAGGGACACATTGTGAGCTCTGGTTTATTTAAAGGATTAACTAAGCATTGGTTATTGGTGACCATCTGAACAGCTTTCCTTTCACAGTTCATTAGTTATGTCATATATGTGGGAAGTCATAATTTGGGTTTAGATCAAATATTATTAATCAAATAAATTATGGAGGGTACACCAACATTATTAAATGTAATCTTTAGGAAAATAACACCTCACAAATCCACTTTTCTCCGGTTGCCCAATTACATTTCAATACATAAACAAAAATCCAACAGATGTGCAGCAAGTTTTACAGAACTGCCTATCTCAGGAGGGGATTTTTTGGTCAATAAATACAGCACGCTCAAAATACCACATGGAATCGTAAAGGAAACTCTGGGTAGGCCAGCAAGAGCTTAGGAATGTACCAGAAGGATGAATTAACCTACTATGAGTACTTTTGTAATTTACCAAAAATGCTTAGTTAAAAAAAATAATTGTCTGGTAAATGGAAACGAGGAGGAAGCTGTTCCAGTCAAAAGGGCACTAGAAGGCAGGGTTTTCTATGCCATATTTGTCAGCAGCACACCCTCTGCATCTTTCTTCTTCTTTTTCTAATAATTTTGCTTATCCAAGTTCCACTTATGAATAAAAATGCTGTTTATGGAGAATATTTGGCATGGCTAGGTCAAATGTAAAGACTTCAACACACACACGCAAAACTGGCTTTAAAGTGTTCACTGAGATTCATGAGCCTGGAAAGACAGAAGGCTGAGGGGAGACCTTCTGGCTCTCTACAACTCCCTGGAAGGAGGTTATACCAAGATGGATGTTGGTCTCTTCTCCCTAGTAATAGGTATAACATGAGGAAATTGCCTCATGTTATATCAGGGAAGGTATAGATGGAATATTAGAAGAAACTTCTTGACTGAAAGGGTTATCAAAGACCAGAATAGGCTTCCCAAGGGAATGGCTGAATCCTCATCCCTGAAAAGTGTATAAAAGGCACAGAACTGTGGTGCTGAGGGACATGGTTTTGCACCAGATTTGGTAGAGTTAGATAATGATTGGAATTCATGATCTTAAAGGTCTTTTCCAACTGAAATGATTCCATGATTCTGTATCTCCATCACATTCTTCTATATCCTCATCTTTCCTGTTAAGTTTGATCCAACTCAGGTTTTAAGGGAGGTGAAAGGAAATGATCCAAGGTGGTAGTAATAAAGTTTAAATCAAAGATTAAAATAAATTTTGGATTGGCGTTGAGGTATGGAGAGTTTGCTGATGATTTAATTCTCTCTAGAAAAGTGATGAAGTTTCATTTTTTAACATAGCTGTTTAAATAACTTATGTTCACTTAAGAGAAGGAAAACACATTCATTTGCTAAGTATTCCATTCACAAGAGCTTTTTTTAGGGCTGCTTGTTTTTGCACTGACATGATTTAGGAGAGCAAATGGAAGCTGCAGTCCCTTTTGTTTCAGATATTATAGACTGAGGTAGGATTTATTAATATTGCTGTTTCATCATTGGATCAGCTAAACAAATACATCAGCCCTGGTTCTATCTCAAGGTTTTAGTTTTGTTTTTATAGTCTGAACTTTGCAGAAAATGAGAATGGTTGCAACATGCAACATACTGCCCAAATGAGTGTTGTTCCACTATTTTGCGATGTGAAATCCTAAAGTGGGTGGAGCTCAGATATCATCATTTCAGTGAATCAGCAGGCAGGCTGTATTTCTTCAGAGAATATCTCCTACAAATTAACAATAAAACATTCAGCAGTGAGGGTCTGATGTTGCTTTCAGTTCAGTTCTTTTGCCCAACCTACCCACAGGCAATAGATATCACTTGACTTAGGAATAAACTCCGAACTAGCAAAGTCCAGGGAATAGTGACAAATTTGGTGAAGGGTCTAGAGAACAGGTCTGATGAGGAGGAGCTGAAGGAACTGGGGTTGTCTAGTCTGGAGAAGAGGAGGCTGAGGAGAGACCTTCTGGCTCTCTACAACTCCCTGAAAGGAGGTTGGAGCCAAGTGGGTGTTGGTCTCTTCTCCCTAATAATGAATGATAGGAGGAGAGGAAATGGCCTCAAGTTGCACCAGGGGAGGTTTAGGTTGGATATGAGGAGCAAATTCTTGACTGAAAGGGTTCTCCAAGACTGGAACAGGCTGCCAAGGGAGGTGGTTGAATCCCCATCCCTGGAGATGTGTAAAAGATACAGAGATCTTGTGGGCCAGAGGGACATGGTTTAGCACCAGACTTGGTAAAGTGAGATAATGGTTGGACAGTTATCCTAAAGGTCTTTTCCAACCAAAACAATTTTATGATTCTATGATGTGATGAATTAAAACAATTGACTTGCTAGGATAGGTAGAATATATGAGACCTGATTCCATCATGCAGTATTTTATCACTTAATAGTGTATCATTTATAAAGACACATTGCAAAATTAGGAACAGTTCATCTTGAAATGGTCATTTGGCTTGGAAACAGCAACACATTTCAGAAGGTGGCCTTCAATATATTAATGGTTGCTCTTGCTCTTTTCTATCTCTGTAGCCTAATTTGTCTGATGAAGGGTTGTCTTTGAAGTCAGGATTAATTTACTACTTATGAATCCTTTGATGGATGTCTCCACAGCAGATATGACTACATGGACAATCTTACATGGAACAGGTTCACACTTACCAGAGAATGTGGTATATTATATATACCCTTATCATAAAACTGATAATGCAGTGTTAGGAGCTTTGTATTCCTGCCTCTTTCACATCATGCAGAGACAAAAGATCGAGGTCAGTAACTAACACAAGCTTCTTAAACTGTTGTTAATTGCTAATTAAACTCCAACAAAAGGAATCCTAGTAGGCAGATGTCCTCATAGATTTGTCTTTATCCTTCCTTTTTTGCACCAAATAGGATGAGTACAGTGTATTCCAGTGGCAGCAGATTGTACATTGTGTGTTTCCTAATAATGAATCATGTATTTTCCTGTCAGCCTTTTACTGTATTTTTATTCTGGAGTATAGTAGATAGAAAAAAAGAAGTCTATTAAGAGAAGGCTATTTAAGGGAAAAATATGTTGGCCTGGTGGTGTTAGGTAGATGGCTGGACTGGATGATCCTTAGAGGTCTTTTCCAACCAAAGCAATTCTATGATTCTATGCATTTAGTTACCAGTTTAAGAACATGGTCTAACTTCCTTTCCATGGAATAGATAAAATAATAATACTCTTAGAATTTCTACATGACTAAAATGTTAACTTACTGTATTTAAGCAACTACAACATGCTCAGAGAGAGGGATAAAAATTGGTACTCTTGGATCCAGCATCTAAGTTCCCATCAATAGATGCTGTTCAGTTTATATGCTGAGGATTTGATTACATAAAATCCTTTTTCATCCATTGAAGACAATGGGAAAAATTAGCTCTAATTAGCATATTTTAAACCTAATATTCTCTCAAATAAGAGATTGAGCTTCTGCTTATAATTAAAGTATTAGAGGTGATAATTGGTAATGATGATTGCTGCTCATGCATGCTATATATATACAGGGGGATCAACATCTGACCTAATGCTGGGAAATTTGCCCTGATCACAGGAACAGAAAAGGAAAAAGTGGTCTTAAGACCCAACACTAAAATTAAGAACCCTTTCGAAGCTGTTATTCACTCCAGATTACTTTATTTGGAAGTCTAATTACAGAACCCAGCAGGAGACTGATTGTAAAGTAGAAAACCTGACTCCAGGAAGATGTACAGGCAAGCAGACAGCAGAAGAGAGTAAATCTTATTTGCTTTCCAAATCCAGGAGTATTTGGGGGCATGTAACTATACCCTCACAACAGGGCAAGCCCTCTGCTGAATCAGTAGCTGAAGCCAGTTATCCAAACAGAATCTGTCAGAACAGCCCAGCCATGAGAACAGGAGATTAGCAGAGGTGAGCAACTTTGCCCCTTTCCTCTCTGAGAGCTGGCTTGACATGAGAGTGCAATTCAAGGAAAGTGAGATTTGGGTGGGATGTGTCATAGTGGAGACTGGGGCTCTGCCTGCTGTATACCTTCTGGGTTGCCATTTCCTCTTCGCACGTTGTGTTTACGTACAAAGGTCCCGTGTGTTTCTTTGGAGCATGTTTCAGCCCCCTCTGTAATATTTTTTTTTTTTTCATGCAACACCTTTGCCACAGAGCTTTAGAGTCCTTGGAAATTAGGAAAAAAAATCCAATTGATTAAAAAGTTAATATTATATTTTTGAGGACTGAAATTCAAAGTATTTCTTTACTTCATAGCAAACTAGCAGAGGTAAACAATCACATCTTGACATTAAATCTGGTTTGCTTCAGATGCATGCTTTAGATTCTCTTAAAGGGAGAAACTTTACTCAGTTAAAAACTACAGTGATAGTTCTGTCTGGAAAGGCATCAAATATACAGGCAAACCTTATCCCTCTAAAGAATACTCAGTAAATACACAAAGTAAATGTGTTCATTTTACTTAGACTAAGTCAAAATGTGGATGAGAGTCTACATCACTTTTGAAGATGAGGCTGCAGATGGCAATTTATGCTAATGTTTCTTAGAAAAATACTTAGAATAGCTCTCCGTTCCTGAAAATCCAAAATAAGGTTTTTTGCAGCTTCTAGAAAAACAGTGATGTTTAGGATTAAGGCAAGAAACACAAGTTTTAGAATACAGAAGGGATGGGGTTAGGCAGGAGAGCCTGTCAATCCTGAATAGCATCATCTTGTGTCCTTTGTGTACCTACCTTGCGTGGTTTCTCCCCAAGTTATGTGACAGAATAGTATTGAGGAACAACTAGTATCTGGTGATGGATATTCCTGAGGCAATCCAGCACTGTTTAGGGCATCAATAATGCTCTGCCAGTCTGTGTGTCCTGGACCTGTGCTTTGCAAGTCCTGTGCATTAAATCCCAGTAGTCCATTGCACACTCTGCTCAGTGAAGTTCTCCTTAGCCAGCCAAAGACCGCCATGGCATTTTATTTTCTAGATGAGGTAATCCTGCCTTTCTCCTAGATAATTTCTGAGATTAGGTGTTGAACTCTTTGATGATTTTCACTTGGTGGAGTTATTACATACTTTTCTAGTTATTCCGTCAGACTTTTCCATTACTAAGGTTATAAATGGATTTACCCATCTCCAGTGTATTGATGTTTCTCAAATGCTTGGGAGAGGAACTGCTAACTTTATTTTGTTTGTTTAGTTCCTAATTAATGATAAACTCTATCTTTCTTTAAATAGTACAAAGGTTTTTCATCAATGTTTGTGTGATGATCATTACTTATAGGAGGTATGTTGCCAGCTAAAACCTAGACATTTTGGTATATTGCTTAGGTTTTGTTGTTTCTGTGCTGTATCCATATACAGCTTCTCTAACAATAAGGTCAATGGCAATGCCAAACAGGAGGAGTGAGAGATTGCATCCTGATTATCTCCTAATTTAGCATTCCGGGATCGTTGTGTTCCAGTGGAAAGGTGAATAATTCATTGCACACAATTGACCACTATCTGCCTGTTTTTCTAAGTGCTCTATGAGCTGCTTGTGGGTTTTTTTGATCACAATAGCTTTGCATCCTTCCTCAATTTTTCCTGTACTCTAAATCAAAGATCCCCAAGTTTACTGTTGCAATCTCCCTATAGAAATAACTTTATCTCCTCCATTCCTTTTCCAGATGCATGTGCCGTGTACACTTCCTCCTTCTAATTCACAAACAGCAACCAAATGGAAATAGCTTTTGAAAGAAAGAGACTAAACGGCATGTCATGGTGTGCCAAATGCAGTGCCAGGTCCAGCCAGGCCAAGTGACTGAGTTGCCTTTTGGCCACACGGATGTGTGGAGATGTTACAAAGGAACACCTCCACTTTAAGTACCAGCCTCACTATCTTGTCTTTCTGTGAGATGATTCTGTCACTTTTGAGTCATGTGCATATTTTTTTCCCTCTCTACCATCACAATGAACACAGGATACAATGCTGTACCTGGTTTTAGAGCTCAAGAGCACACTCTACTACCCAAATATTGACATCTGTTTTGCCTCCTAGTTGGCTACAGCAATCTGTTCTCTGTTGAGAAAGCTCAACATATTTCTCTACATCTCTCAAATGTTTTGGGTGAGGCTGCATCGTTTGAGGATAATGGGGGCAGAGGGGGTAATTGTGTAAACCACAAGGTAATGAAGTGCTGGTTTTGAACTTGGACAACAGGGATTCACAGGCATCATGGCAAGCTTACCACTAATTTGCCAACAAATGTGGAAATGCAGTAGTTTAGAATGTTGCCCAAGCTTTCTAAATCACTTCTTCTGAAGAAGCTTCCCAGCTTGAAACAGAAGGCATAATCAGGGATTGAAGGAAAGCCAGCATTCAGTCTGTGAGGAATGAGACCAGGCTAAGTTTGAGCTTCATTCAGCAGTTCTTCCTGGCAGACGTTCGTCCCCATGGGTGGCATTAGGAGGACTGTGGATTCACACAAGTGGGTACATACATTTCATGTGACTGAGCATTTAGCAGCTTTGCTTGATTGCAAGCATATGGTTTGAACTTGTAGATCGAGTAAGAAAATGTTTCTGGAAGTTGGACCCCAAATCCAAGGGCTTTTGTGCAAATTTCTCCTATCCTATTCAAAACTGGCACAGTTCACAGACACTGCCTGACTCCGTTTGAATCATAGAATCAACAAGGTTGGAAAAGACCTCAGAGATCATCAAGCCCAACCTATCACCTAGCACCTCGTGACTAACTAAACCATGGCTTCAAGTGCCACATCCAATCCTTTTTTAACACCTCCAGGGATGGTGACTCCACCACCTCCCTGGGCAGCACATTCCAATGGCAGATCACTCTTTCTGTGAAGAACTTTCTCCTCACCTGGAGCCTAAACTTCCCCTGGCGCAGCTTGAGACTGTGTCCTCTTGTTCTGTCACTGGTTGCCTGGGAGAAGAGGCCAACCCCCACCTGTCTACTGAAGTCCAGCTCCAGTTTTGCATCAACTGTGAACTGAAGAAAAATCCTACCCCAGAGCACCCACCTCCATCACAAACATTCAAGCCTTGTAACTTGAGTCCTCTCCAAATCTTCCAGCAGAGCCATTTTGCTGTCTTTCCAGAGTTTGTAACAAGTGCTTCACACTTTCCTAGTACAAACAGCCTCAGTATGTGAGGTTGAATGTAGGTGAGTACTGAGGTATGCTAGGTGTTTTATTTGTGGAGGTGCAACAAGGCTCTTCCACTCTCAACAGCCACCATTGTCTCACAATGGGGAATGCAGAAAGCACTACAATCATGCAGCATCCCTCTGGCTTCTCATGGTGTCTTCGAGTGTGCCATAAAGATGAGTAGGTCGTGCTGCCTCCTCAACTGGTGGAGACAGCAGAAGAGGATTAAGGGATTTGACCAAGCTGTCTGGAGAGCTGGAAACAGCACCTCGCTGAGCTTGCTGTTCTGTGCTGGCACCACCCTGCCTAGCTTCACACAGGGCAAGTTGGTGCCCATTTCCGAGCAGACAGATAGACAGAAACAGCATTTGCCTATCAACAGTGAAACATCCATGGTTTCTGTGCTGGGACAACATCCCTTTTCCCACAAAATATCCTGATACTTAAAGTGTCATTCATTGTCTCTGGACATGTGGAAAACAAGCAAAAGGATTTATTTTCCCTTCTCCCACTGCTAAACACATGGTTTCCCCAACCCTGTATCAGGCCAATTCTGAGGTAATACAAATAATTCAGTGACAAATCCACTTCAGCCTTCATAATGCCCTTCATTTTTACTTCAAAACCTTCACTGACTCCCATGGATTTGTACTATTTAACACCCAGATAAAGGTAAGCTGCCTTTTTTAATAACAATGGATTACGTTTTCTCGTTACATGCTCTGATTCAATTGGATTTTTCACTCTGAGCACATCTATTCCAGAGAAAACAGGAATGCCAGTGTCAGAATAATTGTAGTTATTAGAAAGGTAAACAAGATGAAACAAAACCTAACATAAAGGAAAATTAAATTACTGCTTTAAGGGCTCAGTTTTCCCTTCTTTTTGCAGAAATATTTCTACATTTTTCTTCTCTTTATATTATTAGAAACAATAGAGACAGACTACTTTGTGAGACCTTTCCTGTTAGACTGGGGCACTGCCAAAACTCTCCCTCAGAGGCAACTGCCAGAGCAGAGAGCTTCCATGCTCTTCAGAATAGGGCTGTTTCTTGCCGGTATCCCAAGAGGGATGAAGTCATAGAATCAAGCAATAGAACAAGAGGAAATGGCCTTAAATTGCACCAGGGGAGGTTTAGGTTGGATATGAGGAAGAATTTCCTTGTTGAAAGACTGATCAGGCATTGGAATAGGTTGCCCAGAGGGGTGGTGGAGTCACTGTCCCTGGAGGTGTTCAGGGAATGTGTGGACACGGCACTTCGGGACACAGTTTAATGACTGTGGTGGTATTAGGTCAATGGTTGGACTGAATGATCTTAGAGGTCTTTTCTAACTGAAACAGTTTCATGATTCTATGGTAGAAAATTCCATTATAGAATCATAGAATTATTTCAATGATAGAGGATTCCATTAAAATTTTGGTTGCAGAAGACCTCTAAGATCATCAAGTCCAACCATCAACCTAACACCACCATTAAACCACATCCCAAAGTGTGATATAAAATCTCAAACTCCTCTCTGAAGATGGCAAGCCAACTCTCTCCAGGGATATACTGCAGTGGATGTGTTTCTACACACAGGAAAACTGCAAAAGCTCTAGTGATTTTGTGTCCCTCACAGAAGTTCAGTGCATAAAATGAAATCTGACTAGTGGTCTGCTGTCCATCTGGCAGCACGTAGCTTTTAACATCCTACAGCACTGGGAACTAATGTATTAAAGTATTAAATACACATTAAGTATGTGATACATCCCTCCCCATTTAGGAAAGCTTTGACTATATAACTAAGTCCTACAGAAGTGAACAGGAGTTAAGTGTGCAGCAAACCAGTGAGTTGCTTCAGCTGAACTAAGGCCATACATAGTCATTGTTTCTTCATATGATCAAAAAAGGGAAACCCATTAAAATGTGTACTTTAAAAGGCTTCTGCACTGAAATTCATCCCAGAAGATTTACACACTCAAATACATTTGGGGATGTTCCTTTGGGCAGAATACCATGCAGCCTGCACACCTGTCCTGCTGGACAGATGATCTCCAGGGCAGAAGAGCTAGTAAAGATTGGATGTTTGTTTAGCCACCCTGTCTCAACCATATGGAATCATATAACCTTGTTTTTGTAGGATTACTTTGCTAAAATAATAGGAACATTGCCTTTTTTTCCCCCCACTCTGAAACGTACTACAATATAATGTTGCCCTGAGAGAGAAAAGGGGAAGATGTGCAGCTCCTCCTGTTTCATTTCCTGCTTTCACGGATTGTTGTGTTACTAAAATATTTTTATTACAGAAGAACTTGAAGCAATATACAATGTTTGTCAGAGGATTATTTATAGTCCCTTTAAGCTGAATTTCTGTAATGAAATCCATTTACAGACATTCCACAGTGCCCTATGGTTACTTGCTTATGCAAATGAAATGTGACCCTTGAAATAAGCCTCTTGCCCTTGCTGTCACCCTCCTTGGCTTCAAAGGTCTACAGACAATCACTTCTTAAGTGAATGGGGGTTTTTTTATTTGGTTTTGAATGGGGAAAGAAGAAAATGGGAAAAAAAAAAACCCAAACCAACAAAACCAACCTCTCCATGGCATGCTGTTCTCTGAGTTTCATAGTGACTGACAGGTTCTACATTTGTGTGAGATAATGCTCATTTGGTTTAGATGTTAACATAGGAATCCTTTGCTCATAAACATGCTTCTTAGATTATGTTGTTTTATAAGTGAGACTTTGCATAAAAATTTCTGAAATGTCAAGTGATTTAAGCACCTGGATTTAGGTCTATTTAGTCCTCAGTTGTACTTTGGATTCTTAAATCAGATATCTGGTTTCAAAGATCTTACTTCTGGGCTCACAGATGTACAGTTTCAGCCTAGCTTATCTGCAGAGCTCATTCTACAGCAGCCCATGAAAAAAGGGATGTAAAATTCTCCCCTGTGAAAATGATCTTATTGTATGGCTGTGCCTGCAGTAATCTATTTTGATATAACTGACTGAATGCATATATGATGCTGAAGAGAGACGAAGACCCAACTGTTTCAGAGAAGTAGAGAGGATAGCTTCAAACATAATGAGTCTTATGAAGAGTGGCTGAGAGAAGTGGGGTTCTTTAGTCTGGAGAAAGGAGGCTGAGGGGACAGCTCACTCTAAAATGACCTGAAAGGAGGTTGGATCCAGGTGGGGGTTGGTCTTTTCTCCCTAGTGACAAGCGATAGGACAAGAGGAAATGGCCTTAAGTTGCACAGGGAAGGTTTCGATTGGATCTGAGGAAACATTTTTTTCCTTCAAGAGTGTCCAGGCATTGGAACAGGCTGCCCAGGGGGGTAGCAGAGTAACCATCCCTAGAGGTGTTCAAAAAACATGGCACTTCAGGGCATGATTTAGCAGGCATGGTGGTGTTCAGTTGACAGTTGGACTTGATGATCTTAGAGGTCTTTTCCAACCTTAATGATTCTATGATTCTATCCTAGATCCTTAATTATTTGAATATGCTACCAGAAAAATCAAGAAAAGGGCGTATACCACAAGTAGTAAGGGCTACATTTCTCGTTAGCTCCTATGCAACATCTTTATTTAAAAGCATTTTAGTGGCATTAGGATCATGGCTTTTTTGTTGAGCTGTTTACAGACGGAGCTTTGGTGCAACAATCTCTGTCCCATCCAGGGACCTCTACTGTGTGAGCTGTGGGAATATGTCTGAGTGCTGTCAGTACAAACAGATTTACAGTTGATTGCAGGTCTTGCTTGTGTTTCTGATGTTTCTGCAATCAACAGCATCACACTAAGAATGAGCATGCAACATCATGGCACCTACAATACTAGTTTTATAGTACTCATTGAAAAATATTCCTGATAGTTCATCACCTCTTAAATTATTTAATTTAAAAGAATCATAAAAATAATGAAACTTTCTAGCTGCAAAGAGTTCTGTATGCAAAGAGTATCTGAGGGTGGTTAATTGTGGGGTTTTTTTCAAAGGAAAAAAAAAATCAACAAAAGCCAGTGGCAAAACCCCTTCTTTCTCATTTTGATATATGATAACTGTAAATAAAAGAAACTGACTTCAGATGAACCAGGCTGTACATAATGATGGTATCTCAGCTCTAGTGCCTGTCAGGAGCACAGGAGACTTCCTTGTGATCTCATTTCTTTTTGCTTTTATCATTTCTTTGTACATGAAAATCAACTGCCTGGAGTTATAGTCCACTTATGGCAATTGTAGCTATCTTGTTTACTTCAACATGATGAGAATACCAGTGTAGGAGAGTATAGACAGCTTTTACTGGATCTTATTATTTATAGCTCCTTCCAGCTGGGTTTTATTGCAAAATATTTGTATCTTAAGGCCATGTTGAAGATAAGTAGACAGCCATGACTCCACGTTATCCTGGGGCCTTTTGCAATGAGTGGTGCTCCCAGAAGATGTGAGGAAACTACGGAGTTTATGTGAATATAGGACTGCAGTCTTGATTATTTTTTATGACCTAGATGAGAACTTGTGGGAGAGGTTCTGTGGCTCCATAGACTCAGTTCCTCTCAACTCTTCCTGGGCTCCCTCCAATCAGCACAAGAAATTCAATCTCACGTCCACGGGAGGGCAAACTCCATGAGGCAGAGAAAACGATGGGTGGCTACCTAGGGAGCATGGATTGTCTCCTCAGGACAGGTTCTCCAGTCCCACAGCTGCCCTTTTTGAAAGGAGTCTTTCTAACACACAGGAGGGATGTTTGGTTCTGTTACGAAAGGTAGCACAGGCTGCTTGCAGTTTCTTATTCTAAGATCTCTTTTTGCATGGCTTTAACTTTGCAAAACTTTAACCTTTTGAGTGCACAACTTTTATTTCCCTTTTTAATTTTTAGTCAAAATTATTAACCTGTTTCTTATTATGAGGACTGCAACTAAAATCAGGCTCTTTGCTTTATGCACCAGAACATCTTATATATTGCTGGCGTGGAGCATGACACTTAGCAGGAGAATGATTTTTTGTTTGGTTTGGTTGTTTGTTTTTTTTTTTTTCCCCAGAGAAAACCTCCCATTTCTTGATCAGGGGTTTGAAAAAATGTGTCCAGCTGAGCACATTCTGTGCCCTCTCAACCTCTTTCTGTCTGGGCAATGCAGATGCTAGTCTGACAGCGTGCTTGAGACGGTGTGGGTCTGGGGCACCAGGGCTTTTACTGCAGGATCTGTATCAAGTGGAGGAAAGCTCATGTGGGAGAGCAGTACAGTCTGTCACCCTCGTGGTCTCAGCAGCTCTCACTTCTGAAGTGTTGATGGAGCACTGGACCAGGCTGCCCAGAGAGACTGTGGAGTATCCTTCTCTGGAGACATTCAAAACCCACCTGGATGTGATCCCATTCCAGGTGACCCTACTTTAGCAGGGAGTTTGGACTAGATGATCCCCAGAGGTCCCTTCCAACCTCTACCATTCTGTGATTCTGTGAATCAGAGATACAAATATTGGACTGGTTTTCTGCTGAGGCTGTGAGAAGAAGAGAAAGAAATTTTAAACAGACTGGTGAAAGCCAGGACTTGTTGAAAAGGGGTACCAAGCTAGGGAGAAGCTGGAACAGGGGAGTTTAAGAAGGGGCCTGGTGGGAGATACAGAGCCAGCAGCTGTGGGAGGAATAGCTGAGTATGGAGACAGGAGAGGGAGTGATGAAGGAGAATATGAATGACTGAGCTAAAACCAAAGACAGGGAACCGCTGGAAGAGGGTGAAAGGAACTGGAAAGGAAGGAGGGAAAAAGAAACACAGGGAAAGGAAAAGGGCAAGTAGTAAGAAGCTATGGGATGAGAAATGAGCAAAGAAGTGCAAAGAATAAGCCATAAAGAGTGGATAAATGAATACTGGGAGGAGGAACCACCAGCAGAATTGGCACTGGCTGAGCAAGGACAGAAAAAGTGGATTTGGAAGCAAGTAAATGGAAGTTTGGAAGAGTAAGGCACTGAGTTTCTAGAAAGACTATGACTATAAATGACCGGGATTAGTATGAGAATTGGAAAACAAGGTTGTCCAGGTGATTTTGTCCAAGACCAAGAAGGTGTATCTAGCTCCATTGTTTTTGCTAAGTCATCATAGAGTTTAGTACATGGTGATTTGTATCTGAGGGATTTAAGTGGATGGCATAAAACAGGATTTTCTTTGGCGTTGCAGGGAACTGCATAAGTCTGGAGCAGTCCATAGAGCATTTATTTATGATCCAAAATGCAAATCAAAATTCAGCCATTTCAGTAGATCTTCTCAGATGAGTCAGTGACCTGCCACAGGTGAAAGAAGGGAAAAACTGCAATAAGGGTGGAAGGATGAGAAAGAATAGAATGAGAGAATCGAAGCCAAAACGACTCAGGAGACTAAACGTAGTAACGTTATATAAACAGAGGATGGTTTGTACCCAACAAAGAACACTGTCCATGGACCAGAATGGAGCCCTAAATTCCAGTATTTCACTATTCTTCTGCTTTCTGGAAATGTCAATAACATGAGCCACCTAACCCTCTCTAATATTTGTTACACTGCTCTATAATCGAGTCTGGACAAAAGACCTAAAGTTCCATCCCTGTGACAAGGTCACAGGCCATGGAAACATTAACAAAAAAGGCACCTAGAAGGCTAAAGTAAGGAAAGAGGGAGGTGGTTTTGTTGCTCCATTGAAAATTTGGTATTATCTTGGAGAAGGAGAAATGAGATGAAGGGAAAATTAAAAAAAAAAAAAAAAACAGTTTTGTTCATCAAATCAGGCACAGGATCTTGAAGCTTACTTTGCAAAAGCAGTGAGAATGCATGGGTGCATCTGAAGTCCAAGCCAGGCATGATTAAAAAGAGGGAAAACAATTGTGGTCCCCTGTGAAACCAAGAGTCTGGCTAGCTGGATAAGCACATGAATGAATATTGTTGCCCCCCTTCACCTCTCTTTGCAATGGCAGGTCAGTATTTGTGACACAGCTGGGTGCTGTATGGGTAGGACTGTGAGGAAATGAATCCTGCAGAACACATAGCATTTATTGAATAACATTCAGTAAATAATGCCTAGAGCCATTCACTGAGCAGTGACACTAAGACTAATATGACTTTGCTATAAAGTAAGTATCATCTATCCCATGGCCCCTGGAACACACAGGGTAAGCAAATACTCTGCACCACATTGTCTGGCTACAGGAGGGCTGAAAGAGAGTTGTACAGATTTTCCACAGCTATGGGAGCTCTTCTGTCACGACAGGGCCTCAACTGCCTTGGCATATGAAATCTGTGTAAATACTTCCTGGTGAGTGAGTTGGCACAGTAGCCTTTTAACGCCCTGCAGAGTGAGAATGCATGAAGGCACAGATCCTGAGGAGATCAATTATCTGCTCCCTGTGACATTTACAGGGGCTAGAGTTGGGGGTACTCATGTCAATAAAAACATGGCCTCCTACTGTTTATGGCCAGAGGCAATGGGCACAAACTGGAACACAGGAGGTTCCATGTGAACATAAGGAAAAAATTCCTTGCTGTGAGGGTGCTGGAGCACTGGACCAGGCTGCTCAGAGGGGTTGCAGAGTTTCCTTCTCTGGAGACTTTCAAAATCCTCCTGGGTGCATTCCTGTGTGACTTGAGCTAGGTGACCCTGCTTTAGCAGGGACTTTGGACTAGATGATCTCCAGAGGTCCCTTCCAACCTCTACCATTCTGTGATCACACTGAAATTGCTTGTCATTTTACTATGATTCCATTGTTAGGCATTGTTTTCTTCTATTAAAAGGAAGCACCTCACTGATTGAGAAATGCTTCTTTCTCTTAGTGGCTTGCTGAAATATCATGTCTCATCCACCTGACTATTTTTTTCATCCAGGATTACTCCCTTGCAATGAAATGCACCAGTATGAGCCCCCAGAGTACAAGTACTTCCATTTTAGGAATGGTAGAGATGTTATGAGTGTTCATTCTCCTGGATGCTCATCATTCTTAAATGGAGAGTTGAGATGCAAGCTCTTAATTCACATAAATATCCTGGTGTTCCCACTTGAGTCAGCCAGCTAGCTAGATGCAATAAAAATTAAGAGTACAAATACTGTGCATACTTCAGCTGGCAGCCACCTGCTTTACCACAGAGAAACAGGCTAATCCTCTTGTCTGATGAAAGTCCTCCACCACTTTCCCACAGTTCCTTTTGTGCTTCACACAGGCCAACAAGTTCTCCCACAGGTCTCTGGGAAAAAAAAAATAATAATAGAGACCTTCACTCTACCACTGAATAAAAGCTGGAGGCAACCTACAATAGCTCCAGTTGCCCACCAAGGTTGCTGTGAGTCCCAGTGGGAGGCAGTGTGCACATACAGCTTTACACAGCCCTCTCCACACTGGTCAGCCTGCTTCTAGAGCTAATTGCTAAAGCCAACCTTGCAGTGAAGGCTAAATCAGGAATTTTTCCTGCCCATCTTCTTTAGGGATTGCTATTTCTAATCAAAGAATGCCTATTAAGAATAATAATAATAAAAAAACCCAGCTTAAATCAGCCCTTTTGGGCATCTGTGTTTTGCACTCACCAAGCGTTATAAAACCTGTCACTGGATGAGATGCCAGAGGGATCTGAAATTCCTTTTTTAATATGTGGGTTGGGAAGAGGGGAAAGACAAGAGAAAGGCAAGAACAGAGTTTGCATTGACAGAGCTTGAAGAGGCTCTCCAAATCACTTTTTCTTCTTATTTTCATCACTCATTTGTTTTAAACATTAACCAGAGATATGGAGTGTAAAACCAGCTGTGCTTATTTCTGTCCTGCAAAGTTTGGTTAGATTTGAATTCTTTGTACTGAAAGCTACTCATCTTTCAAACATATGTTATTCTTTTTTTTTTTTTCAAAGCCTAAAGTCTCACCCTAGCAAAACATCACTTTCATGGATCAGGGAGGTTTGTGCCCTGGATAAGGACTGCTGTGTTTTTGTTGCAGAGAATCCAGTGGAGCTATTTATCCAGGCAAGGACTATTTACAAGTAATTTTCAGGATGTGGCTGCACTGTGAGAAGTATATAAAGATTCTATTAAAATAGTGGGTATGCCTCATAATCTTAACTTTTGGTATGTTTACTTGGAAACTCCACTGGTGTCCTTACATTGTTCCATAAGACCTCACACAGGAGCAATATATTTTCAGGAGGTCTATTCCCAGAGCTTCCCAGTGCCTGGGATTTAAATCATCAAAAGCAATTCATCTTATTTTCAATATTAACTTAAGGATGACTTAATCAAATCTCCAAAATGTGACTGATGGTGCTTCATTCAACAAAAGGAAAAAGATATATCTGCTAAAATGTGACATTAGAATTAGCCTGCTTTCATTGAACTGATTTGGAGAATTAAGATGGACCTCTTTGGAAGACAAGGTTTTTCAGTGAAATGCAGTTTAAATTTTTAGTATCTCACCTTTTAAAAGGTTTTATTCCAGTTCCAACTTCTGTTTTACCTTGGAGATTACCATGTGAATTAACTATAATTATTGGAAATAGGAAATTAAATTTCTATGTCATCATTCCAAAGCAAACTTACTAATTATTCAACATCTCCCCCCCCTGCCCCACCCGCTCCTATTTTGCTTGATGTTTTGGGGTCATTTTTCTTCTAAAGTCAGCTATTTCCAGTGCTCCTCATGTGTTGCTTTCCAAATTCCCCTGAGTGGAATTTATGGCTAGGACATAAAAAACCAACACATGCATTATCTATAGATCATTGTACTACCATATCCCATAAATACCTTTGATTATGGGGAAAAAAATCACTTGGCTTCCACATGTAGCCTCGCTGAAAGCTAATGAAATTATATATGAAGTGGGTTTGGCATAATGATGTGAGTGGTGCGCTTGCTACACCACTGTGATGTCAGGACATTGAACTCTTCTACAGAGTAAAGCTGAGAACTAGTCCCTCAGCACCACATTTCTGCCTCTTTGAAGCACTTCCAGGGATGGGGATTCAACCAACTCTCTGGGGAGCCTCTTCCAGTATTTGAGAACCCTTTCAGTCAAGAAGTTTCTTCTCCTGTCCAATCTAAACCTCCCCTGGTGCAACTTGAGGCCATTTCCTATTGTACTAGAGAGAAGAGACCAATGCCCACCTCAATAATCTTCAAATTACTGTATAGAAAGATGTGAAAACATTTTTGTTAACCACTAATTTTCATAGAATCATTTTGGGTGGAAAAGACCTTGAAGCCCATCAATTCCAATCATTATCTGACTACCAAGTCTGGTGATGAATCATGTAGAGATTCTTTCCCAAAAGACTGCTGACAGTTGCTTTTCAGTCACTTGTTATTAGCTTGATATTTGACTATGAGTTTGGTCACAGATAAATCATGAATAAGAAGCTAGAGAGAACTGTGTAGCTGGTAATTAAGGAGGAGGGCTTTTGCATTATAACTAACCATCCTAGCTGAGATTCAATTTTAGTTGTGCATTCTGGTCAGGGTAGTATTTCTACAGCTTCACAGCTGCTTCACAGAAAGCTGTAAACCTGAACCTAATGTTTCTAAATGAAAACGAGTCAAAGAAACTGAATGAATTGTTGTTCCATGAGACTGATACAGTGAACGTTTAGAATAGCAGAGGGAATAATTGTATGTCAATTGCAATTATTATCAATTCTTTAGCAAGTATGGCTGCTTAGTCATTATCATTCCTTGCTAAAAACAGGGAGAATTTATAATGAAGTACATCACAAACAAATGACACTGCAGGCACTGTAAAAGCAGTTCTCTCAAATTATACCAAAACAGGGCAAATATGTGTATTTTAGCAACCTTCAAGGGTTAAAATGTCATGGCACATCATATATACATTTATAGCAAAGGCCAGAGGAGTGGAAGTCCCATTTTATAATCATTATGGCATTTTATGGAACTTCTGCCTCTCTGGTTCTGCAACTTCCCTCATTCGGGGAGGCCAAAATGAAAAAAGGTCAAAGTAGATGTCAGCCCAAGCAATTATGAAAGAGAGAACTTGGACATGACCCTGAGATTAGAAATGGTGACCTGTCACAGTAACAGGGGAAAACCTGCCATGCTGTCTTTTTGTCAAATACAAACTGCCATGGCAGTCTTAAAATGTACTGTCATTTATTTGCATTTTAATCTCTTTCACCTCTAATATTAGGTTTTCCTTCTCATCTTCCCTCTTCTGCTTTAAGCAGATGGCTCAGGTGGAAGAAAATAGGCATGGAGTTTAGAATACCCACATCTCCTGCAAAGAAAGGTCTTGGGAAAACTAATCAAAAACATATTTGTCTGGACAGGAGGAGCAGAAATGACACAGTAAGAAAATTGTAGAGTGATTCTGGATACTGTAGGAAATATTCTAGGGTTCTCTTAAGGTCAGTAACAGTTTCAGATGAAAAAAACATGCTCAGAAACTATGTAAATAGGAATGGAAGAAGAACCTGAACAGAACAGGATTTGGAAGTAAAACTTTTCCCGGTTTTGGGGTTTGTTTGTTTGTTTTTTGCATATTTCAGATTTAGTCATAGTAACTTAGCAAAATCCTTGCTGTTTTTGTTCTTTCACAAAGGAAGTATTCTTCAGGTTATTTTTTAGATGCCTGATTTGAATCAACCATGCCAATTTGGAATCAATTGTTTTCATAGAGAAGCATTATCTTTGCAGCACTTCTTTTATTTTACAGTTTCCCATCTGTGGAAAGAATACTGGGGAAGAGATATAGTTCATTTGCACTGAGAAAGCATAGAGTCATAGAGTCATAAAATCAGAGAATCATAGAACCATTTTAGCTGGAAAAGACCTTTTAGATCATTGAGACCAACCATTCTCTGACTCTGCAAAGTCTGGTGCTAAACTGTGAGCCTCAGCACCACATCTGCAGCTTTTAAACACCTCCAGGGATGGGTAACTAACCACCTCCCTGGGCAGCCTGTTCCAGTCTTCGAGAACCTTTTCAGTCAAGAAGTTTTTCCTGAGATCCAATCTAAACCCCACCCTGGTGCAAGCTGAGGCCATTTCCTCTCTTCCTATCACTTGTTACTTGGGCAAAGAGACCAACATCTGCCTGGCTCCAACCTCCTTTCACAGAGCCGGAAGCTCTCCCCTCAGCCTCCTTTTCTCCAAACTGAACAACCCCCATTTCCTCAGCTGCTCTGCACAAGACCTGTTCTCCAGACCCTTCACCATCTTCATGGCCCCTTTCTGGACCCACTTCAGTACTTCAATGTTTTTCTTGCAGTAAGCATGAGGGCTAGCATGAGGGCCATGCTAGTAGATCACAGAGGCGGAGTTCTTAACTGGGCCATGAATCAAGGATCTAGCAGCTCCATAGCCAGTTCGTACTAGGGAATGAGATTTCTACTTGTCGCTCTTATTTTGCCTCTCCTCCAAAGGAAGCCAAAGGAAGAGGTATGTTGTGAAATGTCATCAGCCCAGCCCCCAAAATCTGATATGTATATTAGCAATGCTTTCATATTACAGATTTTCTTTTTTCACCAGAACCAAAGGTTTAATTTCTCCAGTGTTCATCATCTTAAAATGTTCTGTTAATGCTGCTCTTTCCATGCAGCCTGGAACGCTGTTATAGCACTTTGACTAGATTTTTTGGTGGTTGCTCCTCAAAAGTTTCTTATTTACCTTTAGGCTATTCCTATGATAATCTTTCCTTCCTCTCTCTAACAGTAGAAAAGTTCCTTTCCACAGCTGTGCATCAATATTTGCTCGTCAGAAGCTCTTTCATTATAATTTGGTTGGTTGGTTGTTTTTTTACATTTTGGAAATGAATACAATGATTTTCACGTTGTGTTGCTAAGTCTGATTTCCTAACAACTACTTTACTGTGAAAGCTCTGAGTGAGTAAGACTAGATCTGTCCCCTCTCCTGCCTTGTTGTGACAAGTTTGTGGTTATTCCAAAAGGTGTGGCTTGCTTACAAGTCCTGTTTGCTGAAAAACAAATGTCTAGAGACCAGACATCTAGGAGTTCAGTCCAGACCTCTGGACTTTAGTAAAGCCTTTGACACTGTCTCCCACCACATTCTCTTCAGAAACTCATGGCATAGGGAGAGGACTAGGGGGAATGGAGCAAAAGTAGAAATGGGTAGATTCAGATTGGATGTAAGGAACAAATTCTTCACTATCAGAATGGAGAGACACTGGAACAGGTTGCCCAGGGAGGTGGTGGAAGCCTCATCCCTGGAAGTTTTTAAGGCCAGGCTGTATGTGGCTCTGAGCAACCTGAGCTAGTGTGCAGTGTCCCTGCCCATGGCAGAGGGGTTAGAACTAGATGACCCTTGTGGTACCTTCCAACCCTAACAATTCTATGATTCTATAAGTGCGCTCTGCACTGGATAAAAAAAATGGTTGCATGGCCAGCTCCAAAGAGTGGAGTTGAATGGAGCTTAATCTGGCTGGTGCCCAGTCACTAGTAGTGTCCCCAGGGTTCAGTACTGGGGCCTGTCCTCTTTAATGTCTTTCTCAATGATCTGGATGAGAGGATTGAGTGCATCCTCAGTAAGTTTGCAGATGACACCAAGCTGGGTGGCTGTCTCGATCTGCCAGAGGGTAGGGAAGCTTTACAACATGACCAGGACAGGTTAGACCCATGGGCCAAGGCTAATTGTATGAAGTTCAACAAGGCCAAGTGCCAGGTCCTCCACCTGGGTCACAACAGCCCCATGGTAAGCTTAGAAAACTGCCTTCTTACCTTCACTATATGCAGAAGCATATCTGTTGTTACACCTCTAAAAAGCTTTTTACTTGCTGGAAAACACGGTAGTTGGTATTTATTTTACAGATGAAAAAAAAAAAAAGAGAGAGGTTTTATGCTACAATAATCAGTTTTCAATTTAAAACTTCTGTTTATCTTATCTAGAAACAAATATTGGTGCTCTCTGTACAAATGAAAGCAAAGAAGCCAGATGTTTGTTACTGGTTTTGGGTTTTTTTTTTCTTTTCAGAAAACAGTTTAATGAAAGTTCTTTAATCAGAACCCCATTAGTCAACAATTCTGGCCAATTTATCTGATGGACAATGCCTCTCCCATTCAATGCTGAAACCTCATCATGCTTTAAAAGAGGCAGAGATGTGGTGATGAGGGATATGGTTTAGCACCAGACTGATAGAAGTAGGTAATGTTTGGGCTGGATGATCTTAAAGGTTTTTTCTAGTTGAAACAATTCTATGATTGTACATTTTTCAGCATTCAGTGAAGAAGTCAGTCATGCCTTTTCAAAGTCTAAATGTATCAGAGAAAGAAACTCTGATGGGCATCATGCATTTAATTGGAACTGGAAACGTTTTAAAACTGTAAAGTAAAACCCTTATCTGGCAAAAAAAATTGCGATACAGATTCTCATAGGCATTTTATTGGGTCTTATTTTTTTGTTATTAATAGTTGTATTAGACAAATGCATCTATAGTTGATTTCAGCAAGAGTACTGATGCTAACAAAACAATTTCAGGAAACAGGTTTTTTTGAAGAGTCTGTATAAGGTTAAAGAAGAATATTTGCTAATAATAAAGTAAGCTGTGCCCTGCAGAGCAATATACTGCATTCAAGAAAAAGAGAACAGTGTTTTGCCAAACCTGGTAGTAGGTTGATTTTCCTTGTCAAATTATGTCTGCTTTAATGGTAAAGAAAGGCTGAAAAGTTGTGATTTCTGGAGAGGAAAGTTTCTGCACCCATTTTGTCAGTCCCTTTTTATGGTGATGTCTGCAATCATAGTGAGAACTGACTTCATGATTCCTGAGCCACAAGCCAGTGGCCAAGCTGTTAACTATCCATCCTACCTTCTACTCCTGAAGAGCTTAGAAACAATTTTGGCATGCATACATGAAAGCTTCTGAGGGCTCCACTGCAAAACCCAATTCCTTATACATCACACAAACCTATCCCTCCCTGTGTGCTCATCAGCAACTGCTCTGGTTGTTTTCCATGTGCCTTATCCAAAACTTGTTCTAAAAGCACTCAGGTAGAGTTGTTTGAGCTTGCAATGTATTAAAATGTGTGTCCATATATCATTACAAAAGTTCAGAGAGAGGAAGGGTATGACAGGGAAAATCAGTTAAATTCAAATAAATCTTCATCAGTTCCAAAGAACTGCTGAGTTTAGGACTAGCTGATGAAGTTTCCAGGCACCACAGTCAAAAGTCAATGCAATATTGTACACTTCTCGCCAGCCTATGAAGAAGTTGAGTAGTTTACTCAGCATACTGCAGCACGTTGAGTAAAATGTCTGATTCTTTAAACAAAAAAGTCTGCTCTCAGTAGGCCTGACTTTTGTATTTTTAAAGATAGATATAATTGGCACTCAACAGAAGCACAGAATGGTGGGGGTTGGAAGCAACCTCTGGAGCACGTTTGCCTAGATCAGGTTGCACAGGGTCATGTCCAGGCGGGTTTCAGGTTTTGGAAGTCTCCAGAGAAGGAGACTCCACAACCTCTCTGGGAAGCCTGGCACTTACTAGAATATTGTTTGAAATCAAAACTATTTCAGCTGTTTGGAACCCAGTCTGCCTTTTTCTTTTTTTTTTTTTTTTTTTTTTTACTTCTCTAGCTGAATGCTGTGCTGCAGGCATTTTCTCACAGTGTACTCTCACTGCGCAACACAAAGTCCCACACAGAAGTATCAGTACTTGATTGTCCCTCTGTTATTCCTTTCCAGAGCTGTTTTTTTCATCCATAGATTCAATCAGCTAATCCTGTACTTCCAGACAGACTCTTTCCCTTATCTTCTTAAAGGGTTCTCTATAGGCTCGTAGTTGTGCTCTCTTACCTGTGTTATTGGAGTAGCTCCTTTCTGATTCTCCATGCACATCTGGGACCAGCTGAGTGATTCAAATACAGCATGGAACTTTACATTGGATATTGATACATTCATCCCTCACTACTCCTCCAGCTCTCACCCACATCCATTGAAGATGTTTGCTGTAGTTCACATATCCACTACAGAGCTTCTGACAGATGTATCACAAAGCCTTTGTAGACATCATACTCATTTTTCCCTAATATCAGATTTGCATCCAGTTGCAAGATGGCATAGGCTAACATGGCCAGGCTCTCTGCAGCATGACTAAGTCTTCATCAGACATTTTGCTGACAGTCATATCTGACAATCTATGGGATTCATTTTTCTGCACTCCCAGGCAATATTAATGTCATTGACAAAACAATCTGCACAGATATGCTCAGGAAAAGAAAGCAGCAAGGCTTTGTGCCACCTGGGTTCGGAATCCTGTCCTTATGTTCTGCAGCCTTCATCCTCCTGAGCAAAGCTAAGTCATCAAGCCAATCTGATGTCTTTTTTGGTCTCATCTTTAACCACATCTTTCTGTTTTCTTTGACCTTCCTGTGAAATTCTCTCACCAAATCCAAAGTAGCTTCTTCGGAAAACTCATTTCAGCTTTTATCTGCTCCCAGATATGTGTCTGCTCAAAGAAATAATTCCTAGATAGCAGCTAGTTATCTTCTTGATATCTGTAATAGATATTTTGTATTTGTCTGTCTAGGGAGGCCACCTTCTTTACAAGACAAACCACAAAGCTCTTGGGGTGTGAGCATGGAGTTGAATGACACTCTTCAAAAAGCAGTAAGGAAAGAAGCAGATTTTGCTTGCATTTTCACACTGAGAGGTTGGCAGTAAGATCATGGTTGTGCCAAAACAGAAAACTCCAGTGATCAAATCTCTAGAGGAACACACAGGCTTGACTTCCTTTTTTCTGTGGATGTGACAAGACTGAAAAACCTAATACCAGAATGAAGGAGTCTTTCCACTGTGGGCTTGACCACTGGCTGCTAAACCTAGTGATAGATTTGTTAGCAATTCTAATTGAAGGGTGGTGATTCTGAGAGGGTCTTTACATATCCTCTGACCTTATATTTTCTTAATTTTAAATTCTGGGAAAAGAAAAGAGTACAACACATAGGCTCTGAGCCTCAGCTACATTCCACGTGCAATATCCACACTGTCCAATGGAGGTTAAAATGTTGCCTCAAATGTAAATACTTCTTTTTGTGGTTTTACATGATAGCAAATGAATAGTTTGTGGCAATCTGGGATCAGAGAGATACTTCCTAGCTGACATGCTGAAGAAAAGCAGATGCAGTCAAACAGGTACAAACAGGAAGCAGCTTGATGTTTGTGAAACATGCAACCGAGCTGCTGTTTTGGTAAACATACAGGGAGCTGTCTTGACATAATTTGAAATACTCCCACTAGGTTTGTGCACTGGAGAAACTTTCTGGCTCTGGGAAAAGGTAGCAACAGAAGAAAAATCTAGGACAGAGTTAAGTAGTTGTGTTAGTTTGTTTGTTTTTTTTTTTTTTTAAACGAACAGCTTTTCTTTCCCTGAATGACAGCAGCAGGATTTGTCCTACTGTTCATATAAGTGTGTTTTCATCCATGAAGCCTCACAAGCAGTAGATAAATAGACAGGGAAAGAAGACTGACTTGTAAAGCATGGTTGGGAGAGATCCCTTCCAACCCTTCCAACCCTTACCATTCTGTGATTCTGTGTGTGAGGGCAAAAAGGACCTTTACCTTCAGTAGTCATTTCAAGCTTTACCACAGCAAAAGTTAGAGGAGAACACGGGAAAATGGAGGACCACCTACAATAAATTAATATTATGAGAATAATTTTATCTTAAGGTTTCTCTCTCAATTTTCATTAGGCCTAGATGATATTTTCAGGTTTAATTTCTGTTATAGGGGGTAGTTTTTCTTCTGCTTCCTATTCCTGGTAGAGTAGCTGTTCCAGATCTGATCACAGGCAGTCACATACATCTGTGGATCAGACCTAGGAGGGCAAAGTTTAAATCTGTCAAGAACACCACTCAGAATTACAGAATACATCCAGTTGGAAGAGACCTCAAAGATCATGCAGTCCAACCCTCAACCCAGCACTGAAGGGTCAACACTAATCCATGTCCCCAGGTGCCAGGTCTGCACAGTGTTTGAACACCTCCAGGTATGGTGACTCCACCACTGCTCTGGGTAGACCATTCCAATGTTTGAGAACCCTGTCAGTGAAGAAATATTTCCTCTCCTGAACCTCTCCTGGCACAGCTTGTAACCATTTCCTCTAGCCCTGTTGCTCATCACCAAGGAGGAAGAGGCTGCCTTCTCCTCATTCCCACTTCCCTTCTGGGACTTGTTGAGACCAATGAGGTCTACCCTCAGCCTCCTCTTCTCCAGACTGGGCAACCCCAGCTCCCTCAGCCCCTCCTCACAGGCCATGTGCTTTAGGTCCTTCACCAGCTTCACTGCCCTTTCTCTGGACATGCTCCAGCACCTCACAGAATCACAGGAAGTTAGGGGTTGGAAGGGACCTCTGGAGATCATTGAGTCCAACCCCCTCAAATATAGCATATTTTAGGTAATTCAGGATTAGGTATATTAGGTAATTCAATCCTTACTTTGTTTTAGGCCTTTCTTACTACTAGAACTGAATTTTATGCCATATATTAGGTCTTGATTTTGTACTATTTTAGGTCATTCAGGATTAGGTATATTAGGTAATTCAATCCTCATTTTGTCTTAAGTCTTTCTTACTACTAGAACTGAATCATATCAGATAGTAGGTCTTGATTTTGAACTATGGATCTAAATATTTTTCCAAAGGTATTTTTGTTAGAGATCTCTGTGTGTGAATCACAACATAGAGCTCATGAGGATGTCTGTGCAATATGGTATCAATTTTTTAAACTCCAGAAGAAATTTTTCAGTCAATCTTTTTGTTTTAGTGCATTCTGATGTGTATCATAAACCCACTGAAACTACTGCTTTTGGAAAAAAAGGAAAAGAGGCAAGGGAGAAAAACTACCAGTGGCTATTAGATGTTGTAAGTGAATAGAGGTTTATCAGTGATGCTGGACAACACCACACCGTTTTCTTTAGTGGTTCATTCAACTAGCAACAATCTTTGCCTACAGTAATGCCATTGACCTTGACCCTCACCTTTGCCTCCTAACACACAGTTCAACTCGCAATCAATTACGTCCAAGCAAGCTGCCAGCAGCTGAAAGTGTTGCACAAATTGTTTATCTTAATGTTTATCTGATAAATATTCACCGAGGCAGAGAAAGGAAATCGCATGCACGCAAGATAAGCACAGAGATTTTGCATACAATAAGATTTGTTTTCTTTTCATAATCACCAGAAAATCTTACAGCTCTGTTGAACATATGACCAAGATATGAAAATATCTACAGAGATATTTTCAATTGCTCAGATTTCTGGTATGCTATGAACAGTAATTCCTTCCTTTTCCTTCTTCTCTTTCATTACCTATAACACTGCAAGGACAACAGTCAAACCCCAAGATATGGGTGACTAAAGGTTTTGTGGAGTAACAGAAAAAAACATGATAACAGGGCAAATGATATTTTTCAGGGCTATTTTGAAACAAGAAAATAACATAAATTTTTAAAAATTAAAATTAAAAAAAAAAAGTAGAAGAAGAAAAATGCAAAAAGAAAGTGCCATAGTATATCACAGAATCACAGAGTTGTGGGGTTGGAAGGGACCTCTGAAGATCATTCAGTCCAATCCTCCTCCCAGAGCAGGATCACCCAGAGTAAATCATACAGGAACATATGCAGGTGGGTTTAGAATGCCTTCAGAGAAGCAGACTTCACAACCTCTCAGTACAGCCTGTTCCAGTGTTCTGCCACCCTCAAAGTGAAGATTTTTTTTTTTTTTATGTTTATGTGGAGCCTCCTCTGTTCCAGTTCGTGTCCATTGCTGGCGTTCTCTCTTACAATAAACCCAAAGAACCACTGATTGATTCATTAACTGAATCTTGGTGAGAGGACAAGAGCAAAAATCTGCAAGACATATTGGAACATGCAGAAAAAATGATCTCATTGCCTCCACCCAAAGGTAAAGCTAAGCCATGTAAACTTCCTTGAGAACACTGGGCATGACAGGGAAGAAGATGAAGTGAAATATTTCCTTTAAGACATAGATCTTGCTTCTGTCTTCTGTACCTTCATATTCTTTGAGAGGGGATTCCCACAGCATGGATCTACTTTAGCTCTGTGTGCAAAACCAACACACCATGGAAAACAAGGAGGCTGCTGCTCAGTGCTGCTGTAGCAAGTTGATGGTTGGACTCGGCAGTTGGACTTGATGATGTTAAAGGTCTTTTCCAACCAAATCAATTCTATGATTCTACGATTCTACGTGGTAGCAGTTCTCTGATTTCTGTACTTTCTTCTCTTAGTAGATCCTAAGCAGTTAATTGGATTTTATCCAGCAAGTCACTCCTGTTGCTGTACTACAGTGTCTCTATTGTTGTTAGACATCTTGGTGTTGATAAATTAAATGAGAATAGAAACAGCTGCCAGATTTTTTTATGAAGGATCTTGGCCCAGAAAGGACAAGGGCACAACATGAAACCCTTAATAAACTTTGTGTGGTCTCGGATGGATGTGAATTCAGAAGTTTCTTTGTGAGTGCTGGCAATCCTTTGACCAATATAACCTTTCATATTCACTGGCTGTTGCAAACATCAGTAATGACCACTGGGCTTTCTTGGTTCTGCATACAAAAGATCCAAAATAAAAAATATTTTTAGGTATGTTTGTTGCTACTTACCCTAAAGAGTAAAGTACATCCTGGCTGTTGTTCGTGCTTTTGTTTTTGTTTTGAGACTTGATGAAGCTTCAGGATTTAAGTCTGGTAATTATACAAGGTGTAGATGGTATTTTGAATGATTTATGCAGTGCTCTTTAAAAAGTTAGATAAAAAATAAGCTGACAGCTTGCTTATATTCAGATAGGTGGGGAAGATTAATTTTTTTGATGACAGTACTGAAGCTTGATTAAAATCTCTTAATTAAACTAATGCAATGGAAATAAAAAGGTAGGGTGTGATTGTGTGTGTGCATGTATGTTTGTGTGAGAACAGTCCAGTTTATTACAAAGGCAAAACTTTGACTAACAGCACAGCAGAAAATAGCAATTGTACATCATCCAGGTAGATAATCCATTTAAAGTAAGTAATGGATTGAGCACCTTCAGGCAGTGCTTATGTTGCATGTTCTGTTGGAAAGAAGGTGAGAGCCACACTAAAAGCCAAGGTTGTAACAGTGGCTGTCAGTGAAGTGAACACAGAGACCTGGACAAACCCTTTGTCAAGTTTCTAGGAATCTGTATGTGCTCTTGCAGACACTATAGAGTCTATATATATATTGAACAAGCATGCAACATGTTTCTGTGTGTATTGGACAGCTTTTATGATTGCTTAGGCCCTGATTTCTCCAACATTTTTGCACTGCTTAACTTCAGTATGTGAATCATTTCTACACACTGAAGGACTGTGAAAGTCCACCAAAAAAGAATGTAGGTGTTGCACCAGTGGCCATGCTGAGGAAAAAAAAAGAAATCCTATATAAGCATACTGCTTTCTGGCTATACTGAACCAGCTTTGAAAATTCTCCCTCATGGGGATAAACTTGGATTTGCAGAAGGCAAGAGAAGATTGACATCTGTAGCTCACATAACAGCTCTTCTGGCATGATTAATGGGAAGAGGTCAGCTATGAACATGACAGGGTGACAAAATCTAATCAGTGTGACCACACACAGGCATAAAATGTGAAAAAATAAAGCACTCAGATTGGAGACTTTGAGAACTATTGGAAACCCTACACAAGGATTACATGGGTAAAAATACAAGCCTCATGTATTTTTGTATTTAACATCCATTTAATGCCTCATTGGCCTCACTTCTGGAATGAAACATTTTACTGGTGGAAAAAATACAGATATGGTGTATCCCTACTTTATAAATTTATTCTAATGTTTGGGAAACTGGCAGATCCATTTATGCCTGATAAAAGTAACTGCAGTGCTTGTTCCAGTGAAGTTGTATTGCAAACAGATCTGTTCCCTTTTGTCCTGCAGAAGTTTGTAAACAGCTCCATCTTCAGGCATCAGTGCCTGGGTTGTTTTTTTTCTTAAAAAAAAAAAAAAAAAAGGCTACAATTCCGTGTACCACAAGCTTTCAAAAACCCTGTAGGCCTTTCTCACTTACACCAATTTTTATCACTTAAATCGATGTAATGGTTTCATATAACTACTTCCCACATATATTAAGTTGAAAGAAAATCATTGGGATTGAATCAAGCATCTAACGAATGGATCCTGGTAGGTCAGTGGCACAGTAGAGTACGTTTACCTGTGTCTAAATTCAACTGAAATTGCATTGCAACCACTGGAATTCCTTTCTCTCAGCAGACAGACCCCAAAGTGCTCTAGTCAAATCCATTTTTAAAAGGGGTGTGTGTGACTTAACAAAAATGAAGCAAGAGAGGCAGCACAGCGAAAATGTTAACATGCAGGAGATGAAATATCTAAAAGCCTTGCAGAGGGGGTGTCTCCTAAAGTCAGGCTTGCAGAATGGCCTTTTGACTATCATTCAGCATGAGAACGAAAGATGTAATTTCATATGCTGGCAGGAGTGTAAATGAGGTGTTCTGTGGATATGGAGAAGAGTGTAATTCAATTGTCCAGTGGGTGTTTTTCTTCCCAGGGGCAGTGCCTGAATAAACCAGTGAAATGGATCTGGGAATAGATTTATTTTATTTTAATTCTTTTCTGCAATATGTTTGAAATAATTCATCCTTCAATTTGAAAATTCTTTGGAATATAGTTTGTCTCCAGAAGAGATCTCTGTTTATGTAACAGGGCATTTGGTAGTGGATAGGATGATCATTTCTAGATTTATAAACTGAACTCATTATATTAGTAAGCCAAATACCAGCATATTTGGCAGTTTAAAATACGGTCTTTTGTCTTTATGATTATTTTCAATTAGTTCTGCTTGATCAGATCACTGTTATTCAGAAGTACTAGATGTGTGATTGCATATTAAATAAGTTTATGTGATCTGGTTCTCTGTGTGTAGCTATACATGGGAGGTCCTTTTGTATAAGTTGTCCTTTTTTCCACCAGTCAGACAGAAGACAGATAAAAGCCTTCTCAATATGTTCATCACTAGTCCTTCCAGAATATATAAGTAGCTGTTGGGTTTGCTTCCTTAAGTTTGGGGTTTTTTTCTTGTTCAGTTATAAGATTTAAACCTCAAATGTAGCCGTAAAGTTTTCCAAATGCTTGTTAATAGTGTATTACAATAAATAAAGCAAGTATTCATCCAATAATTAATTTGACAAGTAGCTGTAACTTTGTTAATATATGCACCTTAAAATCATTGAGTAAATTTGACAGCAATGTAATTTAACCAGAGCTTTTGTACTTAACTTTTTGGTGCCTGTTTCCTATCCATTTGAAAATTAGCCATCTAAGAATCTCAGAGTATTTTATGCTTTTCTCAGGTGCTCATAATTCCACTGTATTTACATGAAGCAAGTGGTTTGTTTATTTTAATCCTTCATTTCTGTGTGCTCTAAGGTACATTTATGCTGCAGCAGATACTAGAGGTAGCAAAGACCTAATTAGCTGTAGGTTTAAAGGTGGTGGAGTTGTCTAAGGCCTTTATTCTAAGAAATATGGAGGGAATGATGAAGATGATCCCCAGGGGTCCTGAACCACCATTCTGTGATTCTGTGAATCCATCTGAGTGTAAATTTATTCATAATTGTACATTTATTCAGTTGAACACTGGAATAATATGCAGCCCTTGATGGGAGGAGGGAGAGAAAGAGGCAAAAGCAGACTTGTAAAAGTACATTTAGTTCATCCATTTTATCTCCCACTGTACAAGAAGGGGTGCTGGCTTTTATGTTACTGTTTTGATATGGTGACAGAAAGAAGCTGTGTGCAAAAGCGTAGTGCAGAATCTTGGCTTTTATATGGAACATCATTCTATAAACTGAGTTGAAAGCATAGCATCACTGCTACAGAAACACTTCAGACAAATAAATGCAAGTTGTTTGCTGATACTTTAAACCATCTCAGAAAAGTCCTGATCTAATTCAAGGTCCAGTCCTTTACCTTTAGATTCCAGTGGAGCTTGACCAAGCTCTTCAATAACTGACAACCCCAAAGTGAACACAAAAGATGCACGCATTGCTTCTCTTACAGCAGTAATGCACAAAGAACCATTTTACTTCACTTCATACAGGTTCTCATTTCACCAGCTCTCTTCATACATAGCCAATCCTTTCAAATTAATGGGACTTCTTCTAAACTGCAAACAGGAACACGTTTGTGTAACTTACTAAACACACACCACACCCCAAAATGCTGTATCTGCTTTTTGTGCCAAAAGTCAAGGAAACTGAGTGCTTGTAGGAAAGTACTACAGAGAGTACAGGATGTGGACCCAACAATGCGTATGCAAATTTACTACATGCCTAAAGATGTTATTCCAGAACCTAGGAAGGGAAAATCCTGGCTCCACTGAAGCCTGTAAATTTCCATTCATTTAAATGCAGCCTGGATTTCCTCATATCACTTTCTTGCTGTATTATAGAAATGTTGATCAAAGCTGTTGAATTGTAGAGGATGAAAGTAGTTCTGTCGCTACACAGGTGGGATAACTGAGTATGTCTCTGAAAGGTGGGGTTGGGGTTTTGGGGTTTTTGTGTTGTTGGGTTTTTTTCTCAAAACCCTTTCTTTCTTTCTTTCTTTCTTTCTTTCTTCTTTCTTTCTTTCTTTCTTTCTTTCTTTCTTTCTTTCTTTCTTTCTTTCTTTCTTTGTTTCTTTCTTTTTCTTTCTTTCTTTCTTTCTTTCTTCTTTCTTTCTTTCTTTCTTTCTTTTTCTTTCTTTCTTTCTTTTTCTTTCTTTCTTTCTTTCTTTTTCTTTCTTTCTTTTTCTTTCTTTCTTTCTTTCTCTCTTTCTTTTTCTTTCTTTCTTTTTCTTTCTTTCTTTCTTTTTCTTTCTTTCTTTTTCTTTCTTTCTTTCTTTCTTTCTTTCTTTCTTTCTTTTTCTTTCTTTCTTTTTCTTTCTTTCTTTTTCTTTCTTTCTTTCTTTCTTTCTTTCTTTCTTTCTTTCTTTCTTTCTTTCTTTCTTTCTTTCTTTCTTTCTTTCTTTCTTTCTTTCTTTCTTTCTTTCTTTCTTTCTTTCTTTCTTTCTTTCTTTCTTTCTTTCTTTCTCTTTCTCTCTCTTTCTTTCTTTCTCTTTCTCTCTCTTTCTTTCTTTCTCTTTCTCTCTCTTTCTTTCTTTCTCTTTCTTTCTTTCTTTCTGTCTGTCTGTCTGTCTGTCTTGACTTTTACCAAAAGAAACAGCAGAATTATATTGGCTTTTATTTGAGAAAATATTGGATAATTACTGGAGTTTACTTAAGTTCAAATCTTGGAGTTGAGTTTTCTCAGGAAGAAATTGGAATTCATTTTAGTCATTAGGAAAGGATACCAGTAGTATGAATTTCTGATTATACACCCAACTACTGCTGAGTTGTACTTTTAGGGAAGTGAAAACATTGGAGTTTAGTTATCTTGATAAGAAATCAGAATTCATTTTAGTCATTAGAAAAGGATACCAGTAGCACAAATTTCTGATTATACATCCAACTACCATTGAATTGTTCTTTTAGGGAGTATCCCATAGCCTCTCCACAACTCATCTGCCTTAGTTGGGTGGATAAACAAAAAGCATTGTAGCAGGGTTGCCAAACCGGTTTGTTAAGTCTTTGCAGAGTGCTTCAAACATATATTGCAGCAATGTGTGGTAATATTATTGTCAAAAAATGGGATGGGTTTCCCAGCAAGCCAGCTGTCACATACCAAAAATACTTTAGCAATGCCACACAGATCTATGGCCTCATGATCATTTGGGAAGCTGTGCAACTCAACGACAACAACAAAGCAATTAATATCACTGGCAAGGCTTTTTTATGTGTAAAGTCAGCTCCTCAAGAAATACTTTAAAAATTTAAGGTTGGTTTCTTTTTTTTTTTTGCAAGATGATTATCTAACTGAAACACATTTTCAGTAGAACTTATATCAATGTGGTGCTGTAATTACTGCCAAATTGTGAGTGAAGTAGTTCTAAAATCATCTGAATATTCTTCCATATGTTTGATTTTTTTTAAAAAGGAAAGTGAGATATAACTCTGAGGCCTTCAAAAGAGAGTCTGGAAAAAAGAAAATCACTGAAGTGGCTTTTGGCTACCTCACAACAATATCTTCTAATTCTAAATAGGACTTCCATAAGTAACTACAGAAAGATTTTGACCCAAGTCAGCAAAAAGGCTTGGATTTAGTTGCAAATTTTTAATTTAGAAGGCTCTGACTGAAGGAATTGCTTAGATCAAAGGTGTTTGGTTGTACACAGCTCTAATTCAGGTCAGGGCAATGCTCAGTTTCTGAGGGCCTGAAGTGTTTGGCAAGAGATGTATTTAGTTCCATATATTTTCAGCTAGAGTTGGTGGCCTGCTGTGTCACTTGCTTACACTCTTTTCTTCTCATTAATAAAGAGAGAAGTAGAAACTCCTTTGGACGTTCTGTCCGTAGGCTTGCACAGTTGACAGTATTCCTTTACAAATCATCTCCCTGTGTAAACTTTCATTTGGGTTTCCTTGCAAGGGGTTTTCCAGCCTGTCTGCTGACACATGGGGTGCATTGCCAAGCAATAATGGAAATGAACCCATCGACTCATGGTTCCTTTCCCAGGATAATCTGCTGCCCCATCTGTGCGGCCGCAGCAAACTTCTGCTGTGGCAACCTCTGCCCAACGGTTATTATATGATCCATTTAATATATTCTAGAGGAGCCATAACCCCTGCTGTGCCTAGATGGGATACCAATAAGGCCTCAGCAGACATGCCAGAGCAGCCTCTCCAGGGGATTGAACTGCAGCCAGATTCACCACAGTGAGTTAAGTACACATTCCTTTGGTACATGTGTGGCTAATCTACTTTTAATTGAGCTCCATTGTTTTCATATATTTAGTAAACAAACGTGCATAGGTACAAAAGCTGCTGCTTGTTGACAGCACAAACAGTATGCAGCTTGCTGGGGCTTTGAACAGGAACCCTTGGCAGTAGATATGGCAGAGTGTATTTAAGGCACAGACATACTTCTTTGTGCCTTTTCCCTTTTTATTTGTCTTTTTTTTTTTTATTTTAACATTTCCTGGATTTTGGTGTCCCAATGGCCTCTTCTGTGTGATTATCACAGCTGAGTGTAGGTGCAAACACAAGGGCTTGCTCCATGCAGAGACATCTGTGTGCCAGCATTGTTAAAGGGTATGAACTGGGTTTTGTTTTGGTTTGCTCTCCCTTTTTTGATTAATATTGAGCCTCTTTAGAGTGAGCTAAAAAGGCAGGGCTCTGCCACAGTGATGACTCTTTTATTGCCTTACTGGGAACAGAGACATGTCATTCACTTTTCACCTGCCTTTAAAAGAAGCAACATGCTATATTTTACATTCCCTATTGTTATTCAATATTCAGCATGTGATATTTAGAGAAATCTTGGCAGCCTTTGGTGTTGATTACCAAAAGAACAGAGCTGTTCCAAAAGAAGGTTTGGTCATCTACATCCCTTTTCTTTCCTTTGCTTTCTTGTTTGTTTGTTTTCGTTTTGTTTGTTTGTTTTCGTTTTGTTTGTTTGTTGTTCTTGGGTTTGAGTTTTGTGGGTTTGGTTTTGGTTTTTTCTGAGGTGGTTTTCATTTCCTTCCTATTGCCTTTAAGGTTCTCTGGGAAGAAATGTCCACATCCCAGTCAGCATTTTGTTCCTGTTGCTGAGGGATGAGAGATGTTTGGGGGCACTTCCTGGATCAGTGTATTACTTGGGTCCATCAAATCTTCCATGGGAGCTCAGAGGAGCTGCCCAAGAGCCATCCCCCTGCTAACAAGCCTGATCCTGACCCCAGTGTGTTACTGCAGGGAGGACAGGAGTGGATTACTGGCAAAGACAGTGGTCTTCTCCCTGGAGAGCAATGCAAAAAGTCCCTACTGGCTGGGTAGTCTTTGCTAGTATGCATTTCTAGATGGCAGCTCTTCTCCTGGCAGGTGGTTATGTAGCTGCAAACAGCCTCATTGTGCTCAGCATACCTCAGTATTACATTCTGGCTGGGGCTGGGGCTGCTGCTGCGGGACAGCTCTCAGCCCATCCTCTTTGCAGTGGGGGATGTTTCATCTGTTCATCAGGATGCTGTCCTTCATCTTAGCAAAGTCTCAAAGTGACATCTAGTGGAATACCTAGTCTCTGTGGGGAAATTTAATTAAACCACAGTCCCTTTATACCAGCACAAATATTGTGAAGGAAAACAACTCAACTCCTTTGACATTTTTGCAAATAGGTTCAGTGGAAACTGCTGTGTTTACTTTAACTGACATTTGTTTTTTCAGGCAATTATCCCTCAGGCTTTTTTTCTTCCATAATTTATTACATGCAGCTCAGCCATAATAATAAATACAAAGTTGTTTCCCCTTTCTGTTGTTGTCTTGCAGACTGTGCCACGAACAAATGAAATAAAAATGAGTCCCCCTAATCTCCTTTGCTTTCCCATCTCTGTGGTAGCCTCTAACTATTTATTATGGACCTTATGGAGCAGAATTTAATCCCAAATGTGAACAGAATGTTAGTCTGCAACTCTAGTTTTTTTCCTCATGCTTGTGTCCTGCTCCAAACTGCACTAAAGACCCTAAGGGTGTGTTGTTGGCTTGTTTCTTTTTTTTTTTTTTTACTTGAGTGGTCTTTGGAGCAAGTCCTTTAACCATGACACTTAAACACAGCTTTCAGCCAGATGACATCATTCTGACTTAGTTGTTCTTTCTGAAATAAAAGACAAACATTCCACCTTGATGCAGCTCTTCACTTCTCACTTTTAAATTTGTTCAAGAATTTCAGGAAGCCTTCAGAACTCTCCAAAGAAAATCTACCCAGAAAAACCGATCTGTAAAAGGAGGGCCCTTATAATGGGGGGATGGGGGGGAGAGGGTCAAATCACAGGCTGGACTTCTGCAAGTGCTTTCATTGACTTCAATGCTTGGGTTGTAGCCAAAGCTGCTATGACAAATTCTTTTTCTAGCTCTTCAATCAAATGCTGCTGGACTAAAGGAGAAACATGATTTCTTTTCTTTTTTTTCCTGTTTAAGAATGAAAATAATATGTTTGCAAGGGCAGAGCATGTTCCTCACAACTCTTAGGCATGCAGCAGCTGTGCTTCAAGTGATTTAAGTAAAAGCAGTGAAACAACAGAGCAGACTATGCTCCATGCACTCATTTAATCCATCAGGTACTGTCATGCTGCTACTTTTCTTTGTGCACAAAAATCTTTCATTGATCTTTCATTGAAAACTTTCATCGAAGCAAACCAAATATTTCACAGCCAAAACTCTTCAGCTGGCCAGTTTGTCAGAAAATATTTCCATTTTCTGAGAAGTAGTTTTTCATAAAATCCTAACAGTTGAAAGCTATTTTTCTTCCTTTATTCTTCATCAACAGCAAAAAGAGCACCTCAAGAGCTACACAAAGTTTTATATTCCATCTGGGAAGCTCATCAGCCATCCACAGAAATGAATCTATTTAAAGGAATGGTAAATAGAGATGTGAACATTTGGAAAGCTGAATCCACTGGAAAGGAGTTATTTTTCAAAGTCCTTTTCAAGATGGCTTTTGCCAATGGTACAAAGAATCTGTGACATATCTGATGAGTCTATAATTTTTTTTCATGTTCAGCCTCCCAAGTATTCAGGAAAGTAAGGGAGGAGGAAGAAAAAGAGATAGGAAATCATTATAAAAATTAGCAGTACTTTATATGGAAATAACAATGTTTTTTATTCCTTGTGCTGAAAAGTTTTTTCTAGCTTAGAAATGCTTTCCTGACATAAAATGCTTTACAAACAATATTTAGAAAGCCAAATACAAAGAGGGATTTCCTTTCATTGGCTTGGATAATAAAGTTTGGAGAACTTTTAAGTTCGCAGATCTGGAATATGCTGGGAAATGCCCTTCAGATAGCAGTTGTTCTGGTGGGCCACAGATTTTCTTTGATTTCTGCAGTAAGTTCCACAGATGCTAAAGGAGAAGGGGCTTGGTATAGCTCCTAGAGGAGCTGGGGGGAAAAAGGAAATCCAAAATTGAAACTGAAAAAGCATTATGGATTTGCTGCACTGTCTTTTCTATGAGTCTGCTTTCCTGGTCTGGTACAAAACAAGGTATGGATGAAGAGTTTAAGTCCTCTTACTCTTGACTGTCACAGGTGGGGCTTCAGAGAAGTCCTCTGGCTTATACTAATATAAAAGCAAAGCAAAAGACTGTTTGAGACATGCATATTTAAGCCTGCCACATGGAATACATGCAGTCATGCCTTTGCAAATGTAAATTCCAAACCAAACATCTTATCTGGAGAGGTACGCAAATGGCAATGGGGCAACCCAACACACTGGTCAAAGTCTGAGGAGCTAGCCCTTCTCAGAGGAAAGAGGAGAGCAGCCCAAAGAGTGCTGCTGTCACCCAGGGCAGAATGCTGAAGCAGAGCTGTTGAAGAGGAAGAGATCTATACTCTGCACTGCCATTTTTCATTTGACGTTTAAACACATCTCAAACAAGCTTTTCTTCCTTCCTTCCTTCCTTCCTTCCTTCCTTCCTTCCTTCCTTCCTTCCTTCCTTCCTTCCTTCCTTCCTTCCTTCCTTCCTTCCTTCCTTCCTTCCTTCCTTCCTTCCTTCCTTCCTTCCTTCCTTCCTTCCTTCCTTCCTTCCTTCCTTCCTTCCTTCCTTCCTTCCTTCCTTCCTTCCTTCCTTCCCTCCTTCCCTCCTTCCCTCCTTCCTTCCTTCCTTCCTTCCTTCCTTCCTTCCTTCCTTCCTTCCTTCCTTCCTTCCTTCCTTCCTTCCTTCCTTCCTTCCTTCCTTCCTTCCTTCCTCCCTTCCTCCCTTCCTCCCTTCCTCCCTTCCTCCCTTCCTCCCTCCCTCCCTCCCTTTCCTCCTTCCTTTCCTCCTTCCTTTCCTCCTTCCTTTCCTCCTTCCTTTCCTCCTTCCTTTCCTCCTTCCTTTCCTCCTTCCTTTCCTCCTTCCTTTCCTCCTTCCTTTCCTCCTTCCTTTCCTCCTTCCTTTCCTCCTTCCTTTCTCTCTTTCTTTTGTTCTTTCTGTCTGTCTCCCCCCCCCTTTTAATTTGGGAAATAGTGGGCAAGCTTTTTAAAGATTGATTTCATTGGAAATGAAGCATTTAAACAGCTCTAAATATCTGACCCAGACAAATCACCTCTGGTGACATCGCAAGCACACCAAAACAGCTGAGCTATCCAACTGTAGCTTTGTGAAAAGAGGAGCTCAAACTTTGAGGCTGAATTGCTAATTCTCTATCAAAATTCATAAAATTATATAACCTTTTTTTTTTAATGAGATGTTGTTTGGTAAGGGTAATTTTGTTAGTTTTAAGTTTAAGGTAATTTGATTGAATGTATTCCTCGAGAAAGGATTTAAAAGTCGTCATACCACATTTCAGGTTACCTAAAGAAATAAAGGAATGAGTGTTTATCACTTCAAACAGGGACATTTGCCCTGGAATAAGGGCCAGATTCTGCCAGTTCAGGCCAAGCTAGAGACTAATGACAACCTTCTGAGTACGATTCTAGCCCTGGCAACAAAAGGGGGAAAAATGACCATACAAAAAAGAACTACACCTGTGCTTGTCAAATGGAAGTTTCTTCCAAGTTAGACCAGCATATGACACAGCCACTACTACATATAATTCCTAATTTCCTGAGAACCACTTTATTTTTGACCACCAGCAGGGTTTCTTTGCTTTTCATTAGCACATGGCTATAGCTCTCTGTGTAACCATATCCAGATTGCTAATCAAAAATATTGTCTGCAGTCACATATGTAATCTGGAGACTAGGAGTATAATGAGGGTTGGGAGCAATGTATCAACCTGTGCATCCACTGAGCATCTTTGTCACCCATCCCAGCACTGGCACTGGAATATTGTGCTGCTTTTTTCCAGCTGATGTCTGTGGAAATCTCTCTCAGGGTGGAGTTTCCATAAACTAGTCCTTTTTGCAGACTTATTCTCACTATTGAAAAGGTGATTGCTATCTAAGTCAGTTACCAGCAATAACAGATCCTTACATCCTGTGAAACATGATACATCCCAACAAAATGTCCTCTGCCTTTTACACCCTGGTCCAACCACAAATGATACTCAGCGTGTACCACAACAGTTTTTGGTGAGGGTTGTTGGGTTTTCTGATATGGTTCTCTGCATTAAAAGGCAAGCTGGGCTGCAGATAGTAACAAGTCTTCTGTCACTGCATGTACAGCCACAAAATTACAGGCGCCTGTGTGACCACAAAACTAGTGTGGTGTAAACACAGGGCAGATCCTTCCTGAAAGCAGAATAGAGCTGATTCTGAGGATGTGAAGCCCTCTGAACTCATTCTCCATTTTATTATGATACATTAGCAAGGCTGCTGCTGTTGTTGAGATACGCCATGTGCCTTTAGGGTGCTCTCCTGCCTTCTTTTTACTGTCTGCTCTCCATGCATTTCAGTTGAGGTTTTATCTACAGATGCCTCCTTGCAGATCAGACCACACCTCGTCCTTATGGTGGTGTAAAGTTGATGCTCGGGGCACAGGGGGAGGATCAGCGGAAGAGGGAAGCAATTATTCTCCCCATGCATAGACTCTTCCTCCTTCTCTTCTGCCCTTTAGAAGCACAGGAAGTTCATCCTCAAACCATATGGTACCTAGAGATATGCTGTGAGCCTTGGGGGAATGCCAGGGCCCAGAAGTGCCCTGGGGGGCCAGGGGGCCCTTCAGCCTCACCTTCTCTCTCCAACTTGCCATGGCACAGTTTCCTTCACGAGATTCCTTATCACGCTTCTGCCAGTGCTGCTCCTTCCTGGCCTGCAACACCTGTGCCGCATTACAGTGCAGAAAACAATACCCACACTGAGGCAGGCAAACTGTATTTCATCTGTCAGCCTCACTCCGCTCCAGAAAAGCCACTGGCATTAGTCCACGATGCAGCCTTTGATAGTCTGCTGCTGAGAGGTTGGGTGGAGGTACTGGGGGCTCTCCCGGAAGGGTTACCTCAAGGCCTCTATATCAAGGTCTGAGCACACCGAGTTGTGTTTGAACTGAGCAGCAGTAATTGTTTCATTACTGTGATGTGCTCTTTCTCTCCAAGCTGTCCGTTGGCAGTGATGTAATCAAAGTCACTTGACGTGGAATTGGCGGACACACAATGGTTTGTCTGCTTTGGCGTTTGTGATCCACTTTGTTTTTCAGACCTGCTTATAATTTAAAATATATGATTTCCTTCAAAGTGGCATGGTTTTGAAAAATAGCATGTGATGCACTAATAAATTATTCAGTCTTCTGAACAGGCTACATGAAAAGCACATTTTTCCATCTGCATCTGGCTAGGCATTTGCAACTGTTTCTCTTGGATCTGTACCGCAGCACACTTAGCCATGATTCTGTGACCCCCAGAAAGGATTAATGCAATATGTTGTGCACGGAGCTTCTAGTGAAGGTCACTTGGAAACGTGGCCTAGTGTGACATGTGGCTGCCCACCTGCTCAGTGTTGTTAGCTGCAGACAGTGTGTTATTCTGTGTCGAGTGTAGTGAGCTCATGCTCTGCAAACAGGCAACGGGTCCAGCTCCCTTCAAGCCTTGCTCCGATTGGGTGCTGCAGAAAAGACTGCGAGGAGATCTTATCAACACTTATCAATATCTAAAGGGTGGGGGTCAAGAGGATGGGGCTGGGCTCTTTTCAGTGGTGCCCAGTGATAGGACAAGGGACAGTGTGTACAAACTAGAACACAGGTTTCACTTGATTTCATGAAGAAATTTCTTCTCTGTGAAGGTGCTGGAGCATTGGAGCAGGCTGCCCAGAGAGGAGGTGGTGTCTCCTTATCTGGTAACTTTCAAACCCACCTGCACACATTCCTGTGAAACATGATCTAGGTGACCCTGCTCTAGCAGGGGTGTTGGACAAGATGATCTCCAGAGGTCCCTTCCAACCCCTACCATTCTATGATTCTACAGTGCTCACTGCTGCAGGGTTTGCTGGGGTTTCTCATGGGACCAGTAATAGGAAACTACCTACAGTTACTGTAATGCCACTTATGAAAATCAAAACTGGAGACCAGACCCTTCAAACCTCTTTTCGTAGAAGAAAAGGAGAACCTGTCACCACTGCTGGCAACAGGGAGGTCCTTTTTCACCCCTGTCAAATTTACACAGGGGATCAATACTACTCACCCACCAGCAAGAGCTCTTCTTTTGTGCTTTGATTCACTCTAGAAGCTGATCTGTATTAGACATCACTTACTTTTGTTGGGAGGAAGATGAGATCAACTGCAGTGCTCAGGACCCCAGTTTAAACCCAAAATGTTCTTAGAGGAGGTCCCCGTGATGGTGTCAGTCCAAGGGAACTGAAACACTTTGGCAGCTCAAGACAGCTTTCTACCTATCTCTTTTACCTGGGAAGTGGCATTGGACACCTATATCTGAGACAGGAAAACTCTATGGTGGAGAGTTATAATTTTTTTTTTTTCAGAATTTGATTAATTTATTGATTTTATTGTGTTCCTGCCTTCTGTGTTCGGAGTCAGTTCAGCAGTCAAAACAAGTAGCGTTTGTCCATGAAATGAGGACGAAGTAGTTTGCAACAAACTGCAGAAAGCCAAAATGGTCTCTGTACCCTTAAGCACAATGAGTTTCATAGTTGGGTGTACTCTGTTGTCAGGCCCTAGATAAGCAGCGATGATACAGACTGAAAACAGAGCCACGCAAAACATTTTATTTTTGTGACAAAAGCTGCTCAGTGTGCCAGAAACATAACCATGGTCACACTCAGCTAAGACATACCAGGATTTGAATGCCCTGGGCCTTAATTTTGATGAAAGACTTTTGCATACCAGCAAAAAGAGAAATAATCAGAACTGCCTAGGGTCTGGCATCAGTCAGGCTCAAAATGGTTTCTTTGCCAAGGTAAACACATCTTCCATATCTTGGGATAGGCTGGATGTCTAATGTGTTGGTACTAGAGGAAAACAAAAATTGGGCATGTTTAGGCTAAGATGAGAAGTTTGAGTCCTACGTGAGAAGGAAAAGATGATTGTTCTTGCTAGCCCTGACAAATCTAAGAAGTCCAAATCCTCATCAGATGAAATAAAAAAAAAAATATTGAGGAAAAGAAAAGTACAGGCTCCTATTATTTTAATGTGTGGTTTAGTAGTAGAAGGAGTATTAACACAGACCTTGAAGGAGTATGATGTATTTTGGCTAGATAGAGACAGGTACAGAATTTAAATGGAGAAAGGGGAGGGAGTGTATCATCACCTGCATCACCACACGGGGGGAAACTCAGAGAGCACAGTCAAAATAATGCCTTTATCTCCTTTACCTTCCAGCTCAGAAAACTGGACCTCAGCTCTTCTCTCCTACAGCCCTCACCTCCCTCTGTCCCACCAGCTCAAGGCCCAGTGCCTCCTGTTTCAGCTCCACATTCACAGTATGGGAAAGCTCTGTCAGTACCTCCCACAAGGACACCTCAGTTTCAAAGAAACATCCAGAAAGGCACCATGACCCTGCTGCCTTTAGCCCCCTGTTATGAGTCCTGCCCATGTGTGAATGGATATGTAGGATCTCACACACACACACACACACAGAGAACAACTTGAGCTACTTGGTCAGATGCTCTTTGGCCGTTCCTCCTGACTTGCATCCATCCCTGCACAGAATGGGCTGCACAGACAGAAGCTCTTTGGCTGTCCTGTACAGAAGAAGCACACATTTGTGACAGAGGTAATTGAAAGACATTGAGGTGCTGGAGTGGGTCCAGAGAAGGGCGATGAGGCTGGAGACCAGGGCTTGTGAGGAACAGCTGAGGGAGCTGGGATTGTTTAGCCTGGAGAAAAGGAGGCTGAGGGGAGACATCCTCACTCTCCACAGCTCCCTCAAGTGAATCTGTAGTCAGGTGGGTCTTGGTCTCCCTAGGAACAAGTGATAAGATGAGAGGAGATGGCCTCAAGTTGCAGCAGGGAAGGTTTAGGTTGGATATTAGATGAAACTTCCTGACTGAAAGGGTTCTCAAAGACTGAAACAATCTCCCCAGAGAGGTGGTTAAATCCCCATCCCTGGAGTGTTTGAAAGATGCAGAGATGTGGTGCTAAGGGATATGGTGTACCATCAGACTTGGCAGAGTTAGATAATGGTTGAACTTGATGATTTTAAAGGTCTTTCACAACCAAACCCATTCTAGTGTTCTATTAATTCAATGAGACCTAGGAATGACGAAAATTCATGGAGTTAAGGCAGAGAACAGGTCTTATCTGGGGGTGGGGGGCACAACTTTTTGTCATCTTCTAAGCAATGAAGCTTGTGTTACCCATATTGCATAACTCAGCCCTTGACTGTGTGTCATCAGAGAGCTGAAGGATGATATTTCACAGCTCTGCAGTAGCTGGGCTGACCTTCTGCAAGGCTTTTAACCTTGAGCTAATGAGTATTGTCCTTCAAGGGGTAAAACATTGAACTGCAGCTGTTTACTATTTACACAAAGGGTCTGCCACGTGAGTCTTCCTGTCATGCAGTTTGGCCCATGTGAACTCGGTTCAGAAAAGAAAAGAGAAAAAAAGCTCAGATTTTATTACATTTGCAACACCAGAGAGGGCAGACTGTCCTCAGCTGTCGCTCATGAGCTCGCTCTTGAGCTTTGCCCACTGTCAGAGGCAATATTCATTATTGCAGTCGTTTTCTTTTCCATTTATTGTTCAACACCAAACCATGAAAAATGAACACTGACGTAATGATTGATCATGAAGCTGGGGGTTAAAAGTGAAGGCTAGAACTGTTGGGCTGTATATGAAAAGGGTTTGGGGGGTTTTCCTTTTTTTCCCTCTCTTTTTTTTTTTCAGATGATAATATATTGTTTGTGAATGGGTTATTTATTAGAGCCATGTGTAGCCTAAAAGGTTTGTAAAGATGATTAGTAAAGCATATCCATATGTGGAATGTGTGTGCATATTTGTAAACTTGGCAATTTGTCCAGAATCTTTTTTTTTTTTTCTTAAAGGTTTGTAGAAGAAAAGAAAAGAAAAAGGTCTCTGTAATTTTGTGGGGTTATTCTTTGTCTTAATAGTAGGCAATGTATTTTCAAAGCTATTGTGCTGTGCCTACATTCTGCTTCAGTTCTGACATCAGATCCCTAAGTACTTTCATATACTTCTTAAAATTATGAATAACCTAAATATTTGATAGTCCCACATCAATCTTTGCAGCAAATTACTGCTTTGCCAGCATCTCGTATTCTCCCGATATTGTATTAGATCAGATACAGACCTTTTTGTGCATCTTTAGTGGAAGGTAACAAAAACTGGGCATGACTAAACTACTGTTGGAGATATGAGTGCTTTATCACCACGAAAATTGTCCTATTTTTGTTATACTTTGGAATCCTGGGGTATCAGGGTTTGGGATTTTTTAAAGAAACTTTTGGCCAGATGACACTCTCCTGTGAGTTTGGGAAATACAAACAGTGAAGGCTCAGTCAAGAAACACTTTCCTGCTCTGAGCTAGTTGGTCTAAAGGCAGAGATGTTGTGCTATTGCATCTTTCTGATGACAAGAGGCTGAGAGACCTGGGGCTCTGTAGCCTGGAGAAGAGCAGACAGAGAGGGGATCTGATCAGTATGTAAAGGGTGGCAGTCAAGAGGGTGGGGCTGGGCTCTTTTCAGTGGTGCCCAGTGATAGGACAAGGGACAGTAGGCACAAACTAGAACACAGGAGGTTTCACTTGAACATAAGGAAAAAAATCTTTGCTGTGAGGGTGCTGGAGCTGCCCAGAGAAGTTATGGAGTTTCCATCTCTGGAGACTTTCAAAACCCACTTAGCTGTGATCCTGAGCAATCTGATCCAGGTGACACTGCTTTAGCAGGGGAGTTGGACTAGTCTCCATAGGTCCCTTCCAACCCTTACCATTCTGTGACTCTGAGAATTTTGGCAATAGCACTGGTGGGGCTGAGAACAAGGACTTTTCCAGTCACATGTTGTGAGACACTACAAACGTGAGCAGAGGAGGGTTCTGTGGGGTCTGACAGCATTAAATCAGGTTTGTACAAGATCTAAGCATTGTGCAAAGAGGAACGTCCCGCAGTGCACCTCCGAGGCAGGCTGCTATCTATTAGTCTCATTTTAAAGGAAATGAGGAACGTGGCACAGGCAAGGCATCATGAACATGAAAGGGATATCCATGAGCTGATACTGCAAAGAGGAAATAGGCTTGTAACTCAACGTTGACAATGCTCAACTGGTGCAAAGAAACCCAAGTATTTGTGCAGGCAACTAAATTCAAGCCCAGGGCTTGGTTGCCTCTCCCCAGTCTGGGGAGATGCACAATTATCTGCAATTATCTCCCCTCACTGCTGGTCAGAGCTGTGCAAACACACTAAACTTGTCTCTTCAAGGTGTCCATAGGAGCACTTTGCTGTCACTGTGGGGATCACCCCATGAAGTCCATGTGGTTAACTTTGTTGGGAATATTTTCAAGTACATGCATAAATGTCGAAGTTACAAAAGAAACAGGTGGAATTGGACAGAGGGGAACCTAATGAAATTCAACAAGGGCAAGTGTAGCATCCTGCACCTGGGGAAGAACAGCTCCATGGATCAGTGCAGGTTGGGAGCTGAGCTGCTGGAGAATAGCTCTGGAAAAAAGGACCTGGAAGTCCTGGTGGACAATAGGCTGCTCATGAGCCAGCAATGTGCCTTCATGGCCAAACAGGCCAATGACATCCTGGGGTACATCAAGAAGAGTGTGGCCAGCAGGTCAAGGGAGGTTCTTCTCCCTCTCTGCTCTGCCTTGGTGAGGCCCCACCTGGAGTACTGCATCCAGTTCTGAGCTCCTGGTTCAAAAGAGACAGGGAACTACTGGATAGAGTCCAGCAAAGAGCTACAAAGATGTGTAGGGGAGTAGAAAATGCCTTTTGTGAAGAAAAGCTGAGGGACTTGAGGCTTTTTAGCCTGGAAAAGAGAAGATTGAGAGGGGGTCTTATCAATGCTTATAAATACCTAAAGAATGGGTGTCAGGAGGATGCAGCCAGACTTTTTTCAGTGGTGTCCAGTGACAGGACAAGAGGTAAAGAGCACTAATTTGAACACAGGAACTTCTATCTAACCATTAGTTGGAGCTTCTCTGTTTTGAGGGTAGTGTAGCACTGGAAAGGACTGCCCAGAGAGGTGGTAGAGTATCCATCTCTGGAGACTTTCAAAATGCACCTGAACACTGTCCTGTGAAACCTGCCCTAGGTGAACCTGCTCTGGCAGGGGGGGGTTGACTCTGTGATCTCCAGAGGTCCCTTCCACCCCCTATCATTCTGTGATACTGTAATTGACTTTGGAGAACAGTCTCAGATCTGTTTCATGTAACTGAGAGTTTATGATTCAGGAAACAGGGATGTGATTAAATTATTCACTTAGTTAAGTGCCTTGTTTTACCACAGGATCACAGAATGGTGGGGGTTGGAAGGGACCTCTGGAGATCATCTAGCCCAACCCACTTGCTGAAGCAGAGTCACCCAGAGCAGGTTGCTCGAGGCATAAATATTTATTTACAGTGCTTATACAAATTAAAGCAAGGATCATTTAAACTGATTTGCAGGTTGGTGGAACGCTTCTCTGATTCAGGCTGGAGTTAAGATCAGCAAGTCACATCACAAACACACCCAGTATACAGGTTTGATAGAGAAAAAGATCTGGTAAACAGCCCAATCTAAAACTCAATGAGAAACTTAAAAGGGATTTGGGAAGTCAAACACTGGAAACTATGATTTGCTTCTCATGTTAAAAATAGCACCTCCTTCACATCTCCTCAGGATCAGGCTTATTTCAAACAATTGTGGTTTATGGAGACTATTCTATGGAAAAAAATATTTCATAGATTCATTTTCCTTTAGGCAGACACTTCAGCTACAATAATAAACCATACCTGAATTTTCTGAAGAAATTAATTTGACAACAGATCTATGGTTAATGTCTTCACAGAGATTTGTCTTATGGGCAAATGTGGGGAAAGTATTTAGAAAGAAGGAAGCATTTAAGTCCTAAAATCTGCAATAAATATCCTTGGAAAAGGTATAAAGTGTCTTGTCAGTGATGCTGGCATTTATCTTCAGGTCACTGTTATTTTGGGGAGCAATATAAATATTTTCAATTATTAACAGCACTGAATGGGTACATGGAATAATTGTAGATTTTTATAGCTGAAAGCTAAGTTCTGATTTTTCAGCTTGGTCCTAACTAGTCTTTAATTTAGTACCAACAGTTTTGTGGAGGGAGGAGGTTGCAGCAATTTTGGATATGATTGGTGCCAGTTTAAAAGTCTTCAGGGATGGTTTGTTTCATTTAATCAAAGACCAGCAGTGGTTACACAGCATTTAAACCATTACTGAGTACTTAAACATTTCTCACCAGATGTCTGTATGATTATGTTTTCTAGCCTGATGATTAACTGGGCATCTAAGCCTTATCAGTGCCCCTGTGATTCTTTGTGTTCACAAAAATGGAAAGTAAATCCTTACTAAATTCATCAAATTAGATCCTTTGATGCCTCCCATTGCTTGGTGTCTTGCAATTGGAAAATTTTCCATTCTCTTTCTCTCTTAGATTATTCTTTTGTCCATCACTATTTGCTTTCGTAGTTCTTTACTTTGTGACTGTCTAGGACTTCATTAAACTCTTTCAATTAATTTGGATTCCTTTGTGCTAAGTTATTGCAGCTTGTCCTTTGTACACTGTGATGTGGATAAGCACAGGACATATTGGTGGCTACTGCACTGTAATACATGATCAACTGCTCCTCTCCCTGGGCACTTGTACCTTCTGTCAGAATTTTTATTCCTGCCTGTTAAATTATAGAAATCCCTTTAATGCTCAACAAATATATTCATTCTCCTGGAATTGCCACTATGTGTTGGTCATATAGTTGGTCATATTTGTTGGTCATATGCTGACCCATTCCCAGCTGCTGTTAGGTAGTTCTCAATCTTTGCCCATTATTTCAAATGCAGGCTTGGCTTTACTTCAGTTAGATGGATCTCCAAAATTTCTCCATCATTATATCAAGATACTTTCCTGTCTCTTCTATGCTGTGTATCGAGTTCCCATGTTTCCTCTTGGCTAGCTGGCCCTATATCCTGGGGGGAAAGTGTAACAAAAAAGATTTCTTTAGAAATGTTTTCACAAATTCTGTTAGCCGTCCATTCACATGTGCTGTTGTTTCCAGTAGGAACTAGAATCAGTATATTCATTTCTTCCTTCCAAACACATGTATGACTTATTTTATTTGCTTTGCTGACAGCTAAAGGTTCTTGGCATTTGAGCAGCTCAGTGTTGGCATTCCCAGTTCTGTGGTTGTCAAATACAGAGAAGTATTCCCCTGCAGATATTCATGGAGAGTTATGTTTCTTCCTATAGGGTTGCAAATAGAAATGCAATATAAATGCAGGTTTTGCTAGCAAGAATGAGACTTGTCTTCCTTTTCCCGTTTTCAAATTGTACCTGAGAATGCCTGTCCTGTTACTGGGTAGTTTTTGCTTAACAAACACTGGATTTCTTTCAGAGAGAAATGATACAGCAGTTGGTTGTAGCTCCCTCTGTTAGAGAATGGTATTGGGTAAGGAGTGTTGGGTAGCATCTCAATCTAAGAGTGCTTATAAAAGCCTCATATTCAACATTCCTTAGAAGAATGTGGCATAATTGCAAGGTCTCCTTTTGGCATCTACTTTATTATTGGTAGGCCTCCTATTCTCTTGGTGTCTCAGTAAGCAATCCCTTTTTGCATCTCCAGCACAGTGACAAACACCAAAACCAATGAAAGAGTCTTCATCACTCTCTACAACTACCTCAAAGGAGACTGGAGCAACGCAGGGTTCAGTCTCTTCTCACATGCAACAAGTGATTGGACAAGAGGAAATGGGCTCAAGTTGTGCCAGGGGAGGTTCAGGTTGGATATTAGGAAAAACTTCTTCACAGCAAGGGTTATCAGGCATTGGAACAGGATGATCAGGGAGGTGGTGTCACTATCCCTGGAGGTATTTAAAAGATGTGTGGATGTGGTGCTGAGGAACATGGTTTAGTGGCAGTGGCTTAGCAGTAGTGGTTGGATTGTGAGCTCTAGGTGATTAGTTGGACTTGATGATCTCAAAGGTCTCTTCCAACCTCAACAGTTTTATGATTCTATGATAAATTCTGAACACAGAAGATATGAAGTTCTTCCCAGAGAATTGCTTTACTTCCTGTGGCTATGGTCTGTACTGCAGGTGTGAACCACAGGCATGTGGCCAGGCTATTTCCCATATCCTGGGCTGATGAGGACAGACCCCTGCAGAAGCTAAAAAGGTTGCAGTTTTTAGCTCCTGGTTACAACCTTGTGGTTATTCACTCTTGATAGTTTCGTGATAGTCTTGGACTGGGCCTTGCTTGGCTGAGTATTAATGGCTAAATTTGAGGGCACACAGAGAGGTGGAGATAAGGCAGAGTGAGATAGAAGAAAGGAGGAATCATCTTGTCTGCAAGAGATGTATTGTCATCAACAATGTGTATTTTTCACAGAATCATAGAACAATGTAGTCAGCAGGGACCTCTAGAGCCACCTCATCAAATCCACTATTCAAAACAGAACAGACTAGCTCACTGAGGGTCTTGTTCAGTATTTTGTTCTTTTAAATGTAAGTTGTTGTACATGAAGCCAACTGGTCCACTTCTTGTATGCCCATTTCCTCCTAGATAGGTCCAACCATGTCAGTCAAATTCTTCCTCTTCTACATGGTTTTAGGAAGAGAATGGCTTGGAATACTTTACTGTAACAGCGCATAGGACTCTAAAAATACCCAAGAAACTCACATCAGGGAACACTCAGAATGTTTTTTAGAATTTCTTCAGCTGAAGAATAGGCCAATGGGCCCACACTAGAACACAGAAGGTTCCACCTGAATAATAAAGAAAAAATTATTTGCTGTGAGGGTGCCAGAACACTGAATCAGGCTGCCCAGAGAGGTTGTGGAGTTTCCTTCTGTAGAGACTTTGAAAATCTGTGTGTAAATGTTCCTGTGCAATCTGATCTACATGATCCTGCTTTAGCAGGGGGGCTGGACTAAATGATGTCCAGAGGTCCCTTCCAACCCTCCATCAGTCTGTGGTTCTGTGATTCTGTGAATGCTTATCCCAAGAAATGGTTATTTCTGAAGGCTGTCTGAGGGGGTCTGTAACTTTAGCTGCAATATGCCTCAAGTTAGCCAAATTCTTGTCTATGCAAGATGTGGCTTGTAATCATGTAAAAGAAAAGAAGGCTACAAGCATAAAGATGTAAAAGAATGGCACAGCTTTAGGTATGGATGGTCTGCACTTGCCTCCATGCCATCCCTAGTTTAGTTCTGGCCTGTAGCTACAGCAGGTAGCGGTAGGAGATTGTCAACTCTTTCTCAAGAAAAATGATAACCTTTCTTATAGACTTATCTCTGAAGTGCTTAACACAGGAAAAAAAATAACAGCATTTACTGCAACCAATGAATACAGTGATTGTCACCAGCCTTCCTGAGAAGCAAAATATCCTTATTTTCATTCACATATTCTAATGCTAGTTCAGGCATCTCTTCTTCTCCATTTCCATAGCAATAGTTACCAAACCCTAGATAGGGCAAGAGTGTATCAGGGCTGAGCAGATTTGCTCTTTGCAAATGCTGGAGGGAAAACTGAAGAACACCTGCAAAACCATTTTATTACTGAACAGGACTCTTTGTCTAACCTGTCAACCACCCTGCTGGGAATCTCTTGTTTTGACACAATATCCAGTTTTACAAACGAATGTTCAGATGCTGGGACAAAAAAAAAAAGCAAGCTCCAACTCATACGCTCTGCGTGTCACCTTTCTGGTTAATAAGGTGTAATTTAGATGCCAGTTCAGTGGAGGTTTTACCCCTTTGGCAGTGGGTTGAGATGTACATACCCTCCAGCTGTGGCAGCCTTTGTTGATAAGAGCATAGAAGGGAATCACCATAAACACATTTGAAAATAATTCCTCCCCTTTCTTGGTTAGCTTTCCTGATAAAGTTCTCATTTTATTTGTCTGACTTGCTCACCTGGTTTAATACTGCAGTGAAGATGTAAAACTAGTTCCTCTGGGAAACATGATGATGTAGCTTTCACCATTGTGGCAATACTGTCCCAAGTTCCACTTGCCCAGGCTCTATCCCTTCATTTCCAGGAAACTGGGCAACAAAACTGAATCTTCCAAACCTGATGAGCCCTGTGTGTGTAGGATTTGCAGTCTCCTCCAGAAAAATGATCTCACTTGTCTTCTGAGGTACCTTCTACACCCACAGCTGGAGCACATGTGCATGTCCAACCCCTGCAGTTGTAACTGTCAGAGGAGAGCTGTTGGATGTCAGCCCAACTTCAGAAAAATTAGCTCCTCTGTAAATTATCATTGCAACCCTTAGGAAGGTTTGATGACTCTGCAGCGAGTGACCAGGTTGTGGCACTACAAGCAGAGGTGAACGATGCAAGAAGTCTCCATCTCCCCTGTCTGAGGTGTTCCCAGTCAGGCAGTGCTCCTCCCTTCAAGCATAACTTTTCTACCAACAAAATGAGCTGAGGCAGGGGGAATAGGTAAAACGTAGGTGACAGACAAATGATGTTGGGCATGGGTCAGTCTCAGTGTTACTGAATGAAACAGGGCAAGAAAGAGGAGAGAGTGACAGCACCTTGGGGCAGCAGTAGCAGTCCAAACAAGAAGAAGACACAAAGAGAGGGTGAGAGGGAAGGGACACAGGCAGATGGTTGTGTTATGAACCAGTGGGGAGGAACACCAGACATCTAAGAGACAGAAGAAATTTTATGGAATGAGAGAGGAAATCCCAACTTTTTGGGAATGGCAGACCCTTGGTGATAGAGGTGCTTTTCCTGAGTGATTAATTGATCAGTGAGTTACCTTTACTGCAGCTTTTGCACAGATGGATGAAGCACTAGGCCAAGAAAAAATCAGCTGCTGACACAGTCCATGGCCTTCCTGAGATGTTGGCAGATGTAGCTGTGCCTCAACGGGGAAGGGAACTTTGTCAGCATTTGGATTAAGACATAGTTTCACTATCTGAGACCTTTTTTCATAAATATGGCCTTTATTCCTGTCTCCTAAACTTTTTTCCTTGCTCTTCTAGTGGCTTTCACGTTGATCTTGGGCACTTTTTTAATCTACATACTTCAGTATCTCCATGTGTATAAAAAGCATAAAATAACTTGTCTAAGGATGCTCTGAACTTAGAAGAGAGGGGGGGAAATTAAATTTGATTAAAATACCTTTTAAAAAAAGCAAAGCATCCTTCTAATGCATTTCCTTTCCATTTGAAATGCATTTTAACAAGAGTTGCATACAATTCATTAGATGTGACTTGTTTCTTCTGTACTTCATCTTAGTTTTCACTGTATTTGACTGCAGAACAATTCAAAAAGCATCTAGAGAATACCAAACATTTGGTTCATCTGTCTCTGATATTGAACAGCCACATTACAGGGGCTGTGCCTAGCCAACTAGGAGATGTCTAGAATGACAGATCCTGGCTCTTTCTGAGAAACAAGGTTTGCTTATCTGAGACTAGGATCTCTGGCTCCAACACCCAAGACTGAGAAGCACACTGAATGTCTGAGGAGCATATGTTCCAAATCAGCTGTCAGTAAATGACCAAGCAAAGGCATGGAACAACATAGACATTCTTCACACATTGCAAATGCATGGACACTTTATCTTCTTTTTTTTAGGATTTTTCCTTTACACTGATGTTCAGATGGAAACCTCTCCAAAAGCCAGGTACTGCGGTGCACAGTGGGAAAACAGCAGAGGGAGTGATTGATTGTGAACACTGGAAGATGTATTGTGTAATCATATGCCAGGAGAAGGAGCAGGCAACATGACTTGGTTTCCATTTCACATAACTAGACAGTGGAACGATCAAGAAACTGCCAAAGTAAATGAGTTCAGTGTGGTTGGAACACCAGCCTTGCGTTGCTTCAGAGAAGGTTCCTGTCACAAGTTACAGCATCCATGGTGAAAGACACAGGTCTTCTGTTTCAGTTTTGCACTTCTTGAGCCACACTCTGCTCTCTGTTATTCCAACTGACATCTGGAGGAAAGCCAGGGAGTTCACTGAAATTACTCTGCTTTTAAATTATTGTAACACAGATCAGATTCCTGCCCACTTGAACCTCCTGTCCTTGAACCTCTGAGGTATGCCAAATGTGTGATGGACTCTTTCTCATGGGGGATTTATATGCTGATTTAACTCTACCCAACGGTTCCTTTACCACATTAGGAGCTTTATGCTGAGAAGGAGAAAAAAAAAAAAAAAATAGTCTTTTAACTATGAAAAAGTGATAGAAATCAAGAAAAATTAGTTGCTCTCCATGGAAATTGCAAGAGGTCCCAAGGCCATATCAGGGCACATTATTTAAATTCTTTTAGCTATCACCAGCAGTGCAGAGCTTCTCCTCCAACATGCCTGAATCTGCATTTGATCTTGTAATTTGAGATATCTTAAATTAGAGGCTATCATACTCCCTTCTCTTTGGAACCTGTCACAGGACTTCTTCTAAAAGGCTTTGATTTTGCATGAATATAAACCTTACAAGACACCCCCCCCCCAACTCGCATGAGACACTAGCTCTTGACAACTTCAGCAGTGTTGGCCACGTGCATAAGCAAGGATTTACCAACACACTAGGTCACACACAGCTCGTGCCAGGAGGACAGGGTGCTCAAACAGGGTCCTGATCTTGATCCTGATCCTGATGCGCTTTCTGTGAAAGCAGGGCACTCCTTCAGTAGCTGAAGGTTGTAGATTACAATAATGCTCGACACTTACAGTCTTGAAGGTCTTTACTCCATCTAATTAAAAATTGTGGATACGTAGGCTTTTATACATGGGGAAAGTAAAATAGGGAATTCCCTAAAGGCATAGATAGAAGAAGAAAGAAGTCACAGGCATAGAATTCTAATTCTTACTCAATTCCTGGGCACTAGTCCTTCCTCAAATTCCTGGCCACGCTTTCTAATAATAAAATAACTTGAATTTCATCCAAAACAGAAGAAAAAATGAACAATGAGTAATAAATCTATTATTGAGGCTAAACTATGGCACAATATTTTGAATAACAAAGAGTGGTGTTTTTAGGAATGTAAGTAGAAAAGCATAACACCCACTGGTGTTAGAATTTCCAGGATTATTACAAGCTCAAAGCCATCCCTTATTTCTCTGGCTACTTCACAGCTTCTTTCTCAGCACAAAATCAGTGTATGTGCCAGCACCTTTTAAAAAGTGTTCACCCCGTGGCACATGAGAACGTTACACATCCATCTTCTACAGACTTTGCTGTGTCAGTGCATTTATTAAGCAGAAAACCACAACATCACTGTTTAACTTCGACTGACCATGAAAGCAGAAGGGAAACCCATGTCTGAACTATTCCATTTCTACCAAGGTCTACTAATAAATACACACTCCATAAAGAAATATTCAGTACTTCAGAAATCACAGTTGCACAGTTCCTAGTGTGGGTCCAGAAAAGGGCAAAGAAGCTGGTGGAGGGTCTGGAGAAGAGGTATTGTGAGGAGCAGCTGAGGGAACTGGGAGTGTTTATTCTGGAGAAAAGGAGGATGAGGGGAGACCTTCTCACTCTCTACAATTCCCTGAAAGGAGATTGGATCAAGGTGCTCTCTTCTCCCTAGGAACAAGTGAGAGGAGGAAAGGAAATGGCCTCAAGTTTCTTCAGGGGAAGTTTAGTTTGGATATTAGAAGAAATTTCTTGACTGAAATGATTCTCAAATACTGGAACAGGCTGCCCAGGGAGGTAGTTGAATACTCATCCCTGGAGGTGTTGAAAAGAGGCAGAGATGTGATGCTGGGGAACATGGTATAGCACCAGGCTTGGTAGAGTTAGGTAATGATTTGACTCAATCTTACAGGGGTTTTCCAACCAAAACAATTCTATGATTCTGTGAAGCTCACTTCAGCTAGAAGTACATCCCTCTGTCATTCTCCACACTTGGCTATGTCATCTGAGAGGCATTCACACCAGCCAGGTCCCTTGGCTCTCTCCATGCTTATTTGAGTTTGGCACTTAGGAGTGTATGGAGCTGCTTTGGTCATATCCATTGCATTGTGTCACTAATTGAAAGGACACATCTTATTTGCTCAGAACATTTCCTGGCATCTGAAGAGTTAAAGAAAAGCTAGGTTTATCTACAGAAGCAGTTTGGAATTTCTCTGCATGCAGAGACAAACTCAGCTTTACCTGGCTGAGTTACTCCACGGCTGGCCAGCAAGGCCCACTCACAGGAGTAGGAGCAATGCCCAAGTGTTCTTTGTGTTTGGGATGCAACCTGGCAGTGTTTATCCAAGCAAAATGCCACAGAGCTTGGCTTGAGTGAGAAGGCAGGTTAAGGCCTATATGTCTTATTAATCAATAAGGAGAGAGGCTGTAAATTGCAGAGTACACACAGCTGACTGGCTGTAGCTTGCAGGTTATAAAGTCTCTTTTCCTGTTATTCTGTAGGGCAACATCATGAACTAGAAATGTTTAAATAACATCATTAACCAGAAATGTTTAAATAACATCATTAACTAGAAATGTTTAAATAATCACCTACATTTTAGTGAGACTGCTCCTAAAATTGAATACATGTACAACTCTTCCTAAGGAAGAGTTTCTCCCTGTCATTACATATTACCTTAGCACTTCATAAGTACTATAAACTTTTCAAACCACTTTTTGCACGTTTAAAACCCTATGCAAGCAATGTCCACTGACATCTGAAAAATATACAGAGATCAGTGTTCAGCAAAGTGCACCACATACAGGTTTTGACCCTTATTCAGTGGCCATCATTTCAATTCTTCTGGAGATAAGGAAATAGACAGAGCAGGCTGCCACCATCTGTGTGGTATTTTGTGGCCACTAACTTGATTTTTTGGTGTCAAACTAGAGAAGTCAAGGTCATTCTTAATAAAAGCAGCAACTATGGGCACAATGAATAGTATCAAAGAATTAATTTGTCAAGCAAGTAGGATGTTCTCTTGCTGTGCCTTGTGTTCCTCCTTGTGTTTTAAAGCAGAGCAATACACTGGAATAACTTTACAGGCTGCATTTACTTTTGAAAAACTGAAAACAGTGAAAATGATTGAGGAGAAAGTTGAGGAATTTTTTATCTCAAGGCATCACCTAGAGAAGATTTCATGTAAGAGTGTGGAATACGTTTTCAGGAGTTGGATAAACAGGCTCAGTTATTTACACTGAAAAATTCCAAAGATTAGGCTTCTGCTTTTTAATGTCTCAGCCCTAAAAGGTATGTGATATATGTGTTCAGTTTGTTCTTTTTGCATTTGCCCTTTAAGTGCAGAGTCCATTGATAGCCATTTAGAAAGCACCCAGGACTTGAGTGCCATGTGTTTCAGCAAAGCTAAGAGAGATTTGAGATATTAGGAGTAGTGTTTAAAACAGCCTCATGAAATTGCTGCCAGGAATCTGCTGCCGGGATAGGAGGGGAGCAGGGATGGTTCAGAGCAAGTCTTAAAGAAATGAGCTGTAGCTGATGCTATCAGCAACACCAGTGAGAGTCAGACTGGCAGTGCAGTCAGGGCTAAACTAATGTCTGGAGTTTGGACACTCCTGAACACAAATTATTCACACCAGGGAGCTCTGTAGCTGACTGGCACTTCAGTCAGCTCCACATACATGGACCAGCTATCCTGGCATGGATGACACACCTAACCTTCAGAGAGTAATGTAAGGGATCACATCTATACAGAGATGACAACTGGCTGGTTTGGGGTTTTTTATCCTGTCACCTGAGATGGTCGGAATCATACTTACCCTTCTCTAACAGTGGACTCACACAGGGGTTTTCATGCACCTTACACCTGCAAGGAGTTGTCCTTGCTGCTGAACAAAGCAGGGTGCTCCAAAATCATTTGGTGCTCCAAAGAGATGTCTAAAACGTGAGCAGGGGAGGGGACAGGCCATTTCCTGCACTCACCAGGTCTCTGCAACTTTTCCCTTACTTCCACTGAAGCAATCCAGTTTTGCATGACCTTGCAAGAGCCCTTTCTGGAGAGGGCTGTGTGTAACACAAGAGTTTGTGGAGATGAGCACAGTCGTTGGATTTGACCCACTGCTTGGTTTGTGGCCAGTTTGACTGCAGCATTCATGGTGGGTAAGGATGCCTGATATGCCTGAAGATGCAGCCATCTGAATTGGGCTACCAAAGTGATGAAACTGAGGGTAAGATTCAATGAGAGTTGCCAGAGCCTCTGTTAGTGGCCGAGGAACAGTGTGGACTGATGAGAACTGATGAATCTTGGTGTTCCTTGGGATCAGACCTGCATCCCTATAGGAGTAACTATTGTCCTGTTGTAGTTACAGCTTTCCCAAATGTGCTATATTTGCACCCTTTTGTTTTTAACTTAAATTACAATGAGAGCCTTGATCTGGGGCACCTCGGTGGCAGGCAAAGTTGGCAAGAACTGGTGGTCTGGGGCAGAAGCTTGAACTATTAACCTCTGACTCCCATTAGTCCCCAAGAAATGCCTAGTCATCAGTGTTGCTTAATTAATTTGTAGTGAACTGACAGGAAGATGTGAACCTGCTTTCTCCTAATTGTGTTACTTTATAAATATGTCCTTTAAAAACCTTGTTCATGTTATTCTTTAGACTTTTGACCTCCCATTCATCTTTCTCCTGCCATACAACAGATGGACTTGAATCTAGCATGAATGATGTCAAGTTTTCATCTAGTAGGAGCTCTCACCAGTATTGCTTCTAGTTGCTCTGGCTTCCAAATACCCTGTTTCAATAGAAATGAGAAAAATGCCTTTATCCTCATTTCTCTGTGAAATACAATATATTTGGAAGATAAGCCTAGACCTTCATGTTAATCGTAAATCAATTATGTTTATCCCTAGCCCAGAAAGCATGAAAATTCCTTTTTTTTCCTTATTGCAAAATCCAGTAGGATCCTCACAGTAATTATACCACTTTATTTTTTTTTTTTTAAAAACTCATAAGCTCACATCATAATCATTAGAGCTACAACTGAATTGTTGTCTGTCTTTGATTATTTGAAATGTCCATTTCAGCTGCAGTGGAAGTTTGGGAACGTATTTAATTTTGATAGCTGAAGCAAAGCCTTTTATTAACCAGATTGCCCCTTTTTATTCCTCACATAGCCTTTTGAGGTTTTACATGACAGGATTCTGCATGAAGAAAGTGAGAAGGGCAGTAAGAAGTTAAGCCTGTAAAATACTGTCTATGCCTGGTGCCACTGACCATCGATTTGGCAGAACCCTGCAAGATTGCTCCTTACACCTTGAGTCTGCAAATAGATCCTGCCAATCAAGCTGTCCCCACTGTTTGTTATTGCTATTACTTGAACCATCCAATGTGTTTATCTGATACCTCCTCTGTGCTAAGGGATGTACAAGGACAGTGTAAACATGAGAAAAGGTGGGATGGAAGAAATATCCTTCATTCTGCTACATGCATAAGTACCTGGGATACAGAGAAAGGAAATATATCTCACTGTCCTCAAGATCCCAAATATCTGGGGTTAGATTTTTTTTGGTTGGTTATTTGTTTTTAATTTGGGGTTGTTGTCCTGTTGCTTGGTTGGTTTTGGTTGGTTTGAATTGGTATTGGGGCTTTGAGGAGGGGTTTTGAGGGGGGTTGTTTGCTTGCTTGATGGTTTTGGTTTGGTTTGGGGGTTTTTTTGGGGGGAGGGGGAGTGAGTGTATTTACAGTGCTGATCCTGCCTGAAACACACTGGTTCCAGCTTATAGGAAAACAAGGGATATGAGTTAGTCCACTGTCTGTGGCTTGCACATTCTAATCTAGTCCCAGCCATATCTGGTGAGGCTCATCACAGGCTCTCAACTCCCTTAAACAACCTTAGCCCATGTGATACTGAGGTGCTGGGTTTGGCTCACATGGTGACCAGCACTGCCGAAAGAATAAAATCCACTGCATCTTGCCTCACAGTTTACTTGGCAAGATATCAAGTAAGGACACTGCTGATGAGAGTTCACGTTTAATTGTCTAGAGCTCAAGCACCAAAAACAAGGCATTATTCTGTGTGCATTATGAAATAGGTGTCAGGGACTCATTTCTCCTGTTCATCTCAGGCTCTCTGGAATGTAAGCATGATCTTATGGTCAGGCCCTCCTGCCCTTTCCACATCAAGCACTAACTTGTCAGAATGAGTGGAAACAGGTGTATGCAGAGAAAAGGGGATGGCTGTATCTGAAAGAGTGTTTGTCACTGTTGCAGCCACAGATGAAATTAAATCTGGCTGATAAGCACAACCGAAAATTTTCAGGCTCATTTGTGCACCATCATGGCTAGTGGCATATGTGCCAGCAAGTATGTTAATTACAGGGCACTTCAAAAACTCTCCCTTCTTGGCCATCTTGATTTCACTTGCTCTCTATTACTTGAAGGCTCTCTGAAGTATTTTGGCTTTGTTATGTCCAACTTTACACATCTCTGTCCTTAATCTATATTCTCTCATTGCTGCATTGCTCCCTTTATGGTCAGAAAGTGTTCTTTTTAGGATCAGTAGCCCATTTATGCTAGCAAATGAGTAAGAGGGAAGAGCAACCAACTTGTCATATTCAGTAGTACAGTAAATGCTAAAGTATGGCCCTTGATTAACTGGCACCCTGACAAATTACAATGACAAATTAGACTAAATACTCCCTGTGAAGTAGCAAACATGATAGTTCTGCCCCTGAGATTTCATTTTTCTTATTCAGCTTTCTCAAACTATATAAAGTTGCCTAAGCTCAGCCCACTTTTCTCACTTTTCTGTGCAGAAATCAAAACTTCCTAATGAGTAGGTCAAAAGATTTCAATGAGCCCTTCATCTTTCTTTCCCTCCCCTACAAATATGTTACTAAAACCAATCCCAGTCAGTTTGCATGTGCTGGAAAGGAGCCACCTGAAGTATCCCATCGTTTCCATGGACTATGAGGTCGGCAAGGAAGGATCTGCCCTGCCTAGCTCAAGCTCTCTAAAAGTAAAGAGCACTTTGAGGTCCTGCACCCTCCCTACAGACTGAGGCTATTACTACATCATACCTAAAAGCAGCTACTATTTGTGTCCAAGTGCAAGTATGGCAGCTAATCGTGCAGGATATATGGCGTAATGAAGCACCAAATTACTTCAGAGGGGTTTAACATTGCTGGTTTGTCATCACTTTGGTGGGGAAAGGGGGACATCTGGTGGGAGGTCTTTGTAGAAATTGATCAAGGCAATTTCCTACAAGATACAAATCCCTATGGAAGTGATATATTCTGTTAGATTTCGCTGAACTTCTAACCAAGAGTATTGATTAATGGAGGCGTATCAAAATCACGCAGCAGAATGTGTTGCAGTGGTACATAGTCTAAAGCCCTCACTTCCCTTTTATCAAGTTCACAAAGAAGTATATCTAGGCCTGGATCAATGCCCAGAACCCTCTTGCAAAGAGAGTTTCACTAAAGATCTGGGAGAGAAGGGGTGAGAGGAAGTCTGATCCTGAAAAAGCACTTAATACCTTTTGCTGGGGGTTAGAAAATAAATACTAGAAATCTGAAAGCATTGCATGAGTACATAAGAAAGCAAGACATTATGACATTCTCCAAGCCTTAAGCAGACATCTTCTCAAGGACTGTAACCTGCTTAGTCAAGCCTTGGAAATTAAATGAGGCAGGAGGCAAAACTTTCAGTAATACTTGAGCATGAGACTCCGAGATAAATTGCAGCAGATTAAAAGAAGACATAAGAACGTGGCACATCTGGGGTACAGTGCCTGGTATGCTTTGTCCCATGGTGTAAACACTAAGTAATGACTGTATTTCTTGATGAAGAGGAGAGCTACAAGCCTTTCCTGTCTCAGTCTTCTCTGATCCTTTCCTAACAACAGTCAGTCTGGAACATGCAGCTTTGTTCCTTCTGCTGACGTTTCACAGCTTCTATCCCATTTTGTGGATGGTCTCCTCCAGAAACCGACCTGTGAGGAGAGAGCTCCAGGGTCACAACAGTCACAGGATGAGAGAATCATGGAATTTTTCAGGCTGGAAAAGACCTTTATGATCATGAAATCCAACCATTAGCTTACCACCAAGTCCACTGGTGTGTTGGCCCTCAGCACCACATCTCTGCCTCTTTTAAATACCTTCAGGGATAGGAGTTCAACCACTTCCCTGGGGAGCCTGTCCCAGGGCTTGATAACCCTTTTAGGGAAGAAATTTTTTCCTAATATCCAACCTAAATCTCCCCTGGTGCAACTTGAGGCCATTTCCTCTCATCCAATCACTCATTCCTAGGGAGAAAAGATCAACACCCACCTGACTCCAGCCTCCTTTTTCAGGGAGTTGTAGAGAGCGAGGTCTCCACTCAGGCTCTTCTCCAGACTAAACACCCCCAGGTCCCTCAGCCACTCCTCACCAGACCTGTTCTCCAGACCCTTTGCTGGCTTCATTGCCCTTCTCAGGACCTGCTCTGGCACATACACATTTGTTGTAGTGAGGGGGCCCCAAAATTCCACCCAGGACTCAAGGTGTGGCCTCACCAGTGCTGAGTACAGAGGGACAATGACTTCCCTGGTCCTGCTGGTCACACTGTTCCTGATTCAGGCCAGGATGCTGTTGGCCTTCTTGGCCCCCTAGGCACACACAGGCTCATCTTCAGCTGGCTGTCAACCAACACCCCCAGGTCCTTTTCCACCAGGCTCTCCAGAACTTTGATCTTGCTATGGGAATAACAATGCCAGGAAATAATTCCCAGGCAAGCATTGCTGCATAGGGATTTGAGGAGAAGACAGCCAGCATGATGTCTGGATGTCTTGCTGCTGCTGCTTGATCTGTCAGGCCTGTTTGCATTGTAGCTGAGCTATCATCTCACACACTGCCAACTGGGTAAATTTTATTTCCATGAAATTCCATGGCAAACAGACACATTTCTTTTCACCAAAGAGGGCACAAGGTATTTGCTGTGAGCTGATATTTGCAGTGGATGTACTTTTCCCCCCTCTGCACTGCACACCACATTTCACTTCTTTGTCTGAATCATCTCGGATTCTGTGTCCTATGGCAACAGAGTGTCCTTTCAGCCCATCACTGTTACAAACTCAGATTTATTTTTTACTATTTCTCATAGTTATCTGCAGTCTTTAAAGTGCACTACAGGACTATCAGTGCAGACAATTTATGCTTGCATTTGCATTTAAGTTATCATCAGCATAAGGTCTTAAATCAGATTAGGATTAGCTTGCTTTTGCAAAGCTAAACCAGAACTTTCTAAGATAAACCGTATCTTGCTACTATCCAAAAAGTTATTTCCATATAAAGTATGTTTATTAAATGTGCTGAACTGTTACAAAGATCCTTTAAATTTATGAAAATGCTAAGAAACTACTTGGCAAGAATACCTGAAATGACAATATATATCATAAATGCCTTCCATATTATATAAAGAACAGCATGCAAAAAAGAACCACTAAAAACGTTCAGCATGTTCACTTATGCTCTGGGTGTAACATAAGCCAAGCTGACCTCAATTTATAAGAGGCCATTTCATACTCAAATACACCACTAAGCTTTATTTTATCTGTTTTATTTTCATTATTTTTGGCCAAACCTGAAATGGGAGCATTGAGGCTTCTGAGCTGCCTCATAAAAAGGAATTTCAAAATGGAACAAGGTTCACAACCGACTCCTCTGATGGGCACACATGGATATCTTAAGAAAGAGACTTACAAAGAGGGGATGCTAATCACATAATCTCAGCATGGTGGGGTTGGAAGGGACCTCCAGAGATCATCTACTTCAATACCCCTGCAGGGTCACCTCGATCAGGCTGCTCAGGATCAAGTTCAGGTGGATTTTGAGAGCCTTCAGAGAAGGTGACTCCGCTCTCTGGGAAGACTGTTCCAGGGCTCCAGCACGCTCAAAGTAAAGAATTTTTTCCTTATGTTTAAGTGAGACCTCCTGTGTTCTAGTTTGTTCCCATTGCCCCTTTTCCTATCACTGGGCACCACTGAAAAGAGCCCAGCCCCATCCTCTCGACCCCAACTCTTTAGATATTGATCAACATTGATAAGATCCCCTCTCAGTCTGCTCTTCTCCAGGCTAAACAGTCCCAGGTCTCTCAGCCCATCCTGGTCAGAGAGAGGCTCCAGTCCCCTCATCGTCTTCGTGGCCCTCCACTGAATTTTCTCCATTAGTTTCCAACTGCTGTGGTTCCCTAACCTTGTGGTCCTATCTGGAATGCACATTTTGATTGCCTGAACTTCTACTGCCAGTGGAGTTTCAGTTCAAGTGAGTGATCTCATCATTCATTAATTTCAGGCACTCTCTGGGTAGTTTAGTTTTGTACTGTGCTACAATTGGCAAGTTTATTCATTAGGAAAATTATCAGAGCCAAGTGCTCTTTTACTGTCAAAAAACAAAGAGTAAGAATTCTTGCACTAAATCTTCAGTTCTAGGGTTTGAGATCGATGATGCACAGTGATTTTTGATGGTGGATGATGAAACAGCTCTGTGAAGCCCTGTTACTCAACACAGTTATTGCACTGATGACTCTCCACCAGGGTACTGCTTGTCTGATTAACTTCCCTGTTGAGCCAAAATTCTGGATTTGGATTCCCATTAATCAAGAAATAAAGTTTTAGTGCATGAATCTGAATCATAGAATGGTTTGGGTTGGAAGGGGCCTTAAAGACCCTCAAGTTCCAACCTCCTTGCCAGAGGCAGAGACACCTCCGACTAGATCAGGTTGCTCAAAGCCTTGTCCAGCCCGGCCTTGAACACTTCCAAGGGAGGGGACATCCACAACCTTCCTGGACAACATGTTCCACTTTCTCACCACCCCCACTGTCAAGAATCTCTTCCTCATCTCCAAACTGAATCTCCCCTCTTCAAGCTTTAATCTATTCCCTCTCATCCTCGCTACAAGCCCTTGTAAAATGTCTATCTCCAGGTTTCTTGTAGGCCCCTTTTAGGTACTGGAAGGCTGCTTTAGTGTCTTCCTAGAGCCTTCTCTTCTCCAGGCTGAACAGCCCCAGCTCTCACAACCTGTCCTCACAGTCCTCTGATCATCTTTGTGGCTTCCTCTGGACCCACACCAACAGTTCAATGTCCTTGACTTGGGGGCCCCAGAACTGGTCATGGTTTTATATATCTGAATTTGTTTCTGCAGTGGATAGGTGACAAAATGCATAGGAGATTGTCTTTGCTATTTGTGAAGAAAAAAAAAAAAAACCAAAAAACCTTGGTGAGGCTGTTCTGATGGGGAGTCCATTGGCTAAGCTCTATAAGTGAATTTTCAAAATCCAGTTGCCTGTAATCAAAGACTTCAGCATGCTTAGAAAAAGTAGTCACATTTCAGTATCCCTCTGGTCTTTTCTTCCATTTCTACACCATAGTAGTGCGATGGGATTTTCTACTTTTCTCTGGGACATTATTTGCTACTTGCAAGTGAAAATACCAGCCTTTATGGAAAAATCACCTGATATGTTATGGTAAGTCCTGCCATCCCAAGAGACATGGTAGTTTAAGAGCTGGAGTGAGTGCTTGCTCTGTGTCAGGGATTAAGACTGGGACAGCCACTAAAGGAGTGACAAATATCCTCTATAAACCTCTCACCTTTTCCACAGGGGAAATAAAAGGGAAAAATGGAGAGTGACTTAAGGGTTGGAAAAGAAAACTAGAATAATTTAAATAAAAATAATAATGATAAAATGAAATAGGTAGAAATCAATATTGAAGCCAACCCCCTGATGGCAGTTAGTCACTGTCACCACTGATGCTGTGAGAGAAGTCCCAGACTGGACTCAGCAGCAGATGGGAACTGGATTCAGGACCTGGATTCAGGAACTCATGGATTGGGATTGAAGGCTGAATGGACAGAGTCCTCCTCAGATACCAGCAACTGAAGAAGAGGAATGATGGAATGAATAAAAGAGGGTTGGCCCTGGTGATCCCTCAGCTCTATACCAAATGTGATATCCATGGAATGGAATCCCTTGTTGGTCAGTTAAGGGTCACCTGAACTGTCTGCTCTTCCTTGCAGGTGTGCATTGTATGCACATGGTGATCCCTGCAGAACTTGGTAATTGTTTGGCTTAGTCAGCAGTGATAGTCCAACACTGCCTGAAGGAAAGATACCGAATTTGAAACTATTTTATTGCATCAGAACAGCAGCTTTGTTTTTTTTCTAGCCAGCTTCACTTCTTTTCACATCATATTTTGTGCATTTTCTTCATTGTGGCAGGTAAATCTAACTATGTTGCAACAGAAACATAGTGGTAAACAAGTACTTTATGTTTGGGTTTCCATCTTTTGTCACAGTCCGGGGCTTATTTTTGCCTCCCACGTAATGCAAGAGACATCTTCATCCTCACCTTGGAGAGCAGGTCTTCTGAGGAGCAGCTAGAGGCATTTCAAAGAGGCAGAGATGTAGTGAGGGAGATGGTTTAGCACCAGACTTGGTAGACTTAGATAATGGTTGGATTCAATGATCTTAAAGGTCTTTTCCAACAGAAACAATTCTATGATTCTATGATTATGGATGTATAAAGTACTTCTCATTTTGAAATCTGCACAGGATCTTCCTGCAAGATCAACACTTCTTTTTTGGCTCCAGAGAGGTCAAAGATACTCTGTAGGAGAATTAGAAAAGGAACCATTCATTTGAATTGAAAACACAGACAGGAAAACACATGACATTTATAGCACAACAGTTTATTTCTAAGAGATTAGCTGATGAGATTTCAGGAATAAATACAATGTACATTTGGTTTAGAAAAGGCTTTTCCCTAGATTACCGTAAGAACATTATACCATTGATTTCTGACACAGGATTTGTAAACCTAAATTGTAGTGCTGCATCTGTAAGCACAGATTTTGTGGAAGTTAAAAATCATCCAATGCAGTAATTGTTTCAGCTGTAACTCTGACACCAGCAGAAGTGTGGGAAGTGTGATTTCTGTTCCAACTGTATGATGATTGGGCTGAACTTCTTCATTGCAATGTAGTTTCAGTGTAATTGAAATTAATCATTGAACTGCTGGAGAGGATCCAGAGGAGGGCCACGAAGATGGGGACAGGCTGTGAGAGTTGGGGCTGTTCAGCGTGGAGTAGACAAGGCCCTGGGGAGACCTTACAGTGACCTTCCACTACCTGAAGGGAACCTACAAGAAAGCCAGGGAGAGACTTTTTACAAGGGCTCGTAGTGATAGGATGAGGTGCAATGGCTTCGAGCTGGAAGAGGGTAGATTTAGACTGGAGATGAGGAAGAAATTCTTCACAGTGAGGGTGGTGAGACACTGGAACAGGTTGCCCAGGGAGGTTGTGGATGCCCCTCCCTGGAGGTGTTCAAGACCAGGTGGGACAGGGCTTTGAGCAACATGGTCTAGTGGGAGGTGTCCCTGCCTATGGCAGGGAAGTTGGAACTAGATGATTTTTAAGGTCCCTTCCAGCCCAAACCATTCTGTGATTCTATGATTTTTATTCCTTTGAACTAATGAAGTTATGCTAGAGGAAAATTCTTTTCTGGTCTAATTTTCAGATGGGTCTTTCTTTTTAGTTTTTCAGACCAACAGAAATGTGAGATAGATGTGGTGGTTAGATTTGTCAAGGCTCATGCTTACTCGATACCTCTATCCTATTGTGAAGTGCTTGTCTAGGTGATAGAAATATTAATAATTAGGAGGAGAACTCAAAATACCTTTGAGATAGTCCTCTAGTCATTGTTTGTCAGAATATAGGATTGACACAGAAGATTGTAAGCATGCTGGCACAAAGGTTTGTGAAGAACATCACTGAAACTAGTCTGGGATGAAAGCTGGAATGACTTTTTTTCCCCCCAAACAAATCTATTTAGCATATTTTAAGCTATCCTACTTGGCAGAAACTGGCCCTATTTGGTCTTTGTTCAATTCCCCCCACCCCCACCCCCTTTTAATAAAAGAACAGACATTTTACATCTTGTGTGGCAGTAGCAGTAGCAATTAAGTATTTTCAGTCATACTAACAGCTATAGAGATGCAGGAGTGAAGTGCTGCTACTGAAAACTCTCTTAGCTGCCTCTGCTTAGAGAGTGGCTAGTGGAAAGATGAGGTTGAAGGTAGCACACAAAGAAATGCTAACACTCTTCTTACTGGCTTGCTTGTTAGGCTTACCCAGCTGTTGGAAGAACATCTAAAAAACTGTGCCATTGAAAAATCTTTGAACTCATGTAATGCAACTAGAGCCTGATGTTTCCTGCTACTGCATAGACTTTGCTATCATCAAGCTGGCCTTCAGTAAATCAGATACTGATCCTTCATCAGTCTTTGACAGTTTTGTGCTTCATCTATTATTTCTTCTTCCTATTTTTTCTCCTCTTCCTTTAGCCATTGGAGAAAGAGATGCACATCTATTCTTCTACCTATGGATGTTTGCAGATTTTTATCAATACACATATGTGTCTGAATTTGTGCATAAACATAACTCTAATCAATATATAGGTAATCTTGCAGAAGAAAACCAGCATCAGTAAAGTAAAAATCCCTTCCCTGGATCAACTTTTTACTAAGGCAGGTAATGACAGCACAAGGGGTAATGGCTTCAAACTGGAAGAAGCTGGATTTAGATGAGACATTAGGAAGAAATTCTTCTCTAGCAGGTTGCTGAAGTGCTGAAACAGGTTGCCCAGAGAAGCTGTGGAGGCACCCAGCCTGCAAGTGTTTAAAGCTAGGTTGGACAGGGCCTCAAAGGTTGCTTCAAAGGGGCAACAGATATCGCATGCTGGATGCTGGAATGTAATTCTGCATCACTAACTCACCCAAAGAAAATAATTTAAGTGGCAGGAACTGCAGCAGTGGTGCAGTGATGCAGATATTTGGCCAATAGAAGTTAATGAGCATGCGTGGGGTGGCAGAGAAAGGTTGTTAGGCTTTGAGGAACACACTGATTTCCATATACACAACACTGGGTCCCATCTCTGGCACTCTCAGCTGCTCCACAAGAGAACTAGGGCCAGGTAGGAGCTGGAGGCTGCTCACATCTCACACTCGTCTTGCTGTAAACATGTGAGACAGTGCTTTGTCTCACATCAATGGATCAATGGCTCTGGAAGGGCATGAGCCTACTTGAGGGGATAGGGAAACTGGGCTTTTGGTGTCCCTGTAGCTCAGTTTCTCCACTTTTAAAATATTGTGAAGGTTTATTTATTTATTTATTTAGTATTGTTTTAAAGTTCAGATGCCTTAGTGACAGAGGCCTTTTACACAAATATTTGGAAGCTGTTCTTATGCAAGCTTTTAAAACTTATCTCCTCTGGAGTGCTCCAGGGGTCTAGGCAGATTTATTCCCTTCACATATGCTTTCTTTCTCTCTCTCTCTTTCTCTGTTCCTCCCTCTGCCCATGTTCTGTAAAACATATTAACTTCTTTGTCCTGAAAGGTATTTACTTTTAAGTTATTCAAGAGATGGTCCTGAAACTCCAGGGTTATATGAATTAAACATTATCTAGTCTCTGGAGCTGCAAATGTTGCACTGTTAGTTTGACACTGTAAGGGGATATTAAAAAAAAAAAAAAAAACCAAAACGGTTTTTCCCTTCTTTCCAGGCATTATTATTTATGAAATACCTCCATCCACTGACTTACATATTTTCTCAATGGTTATAAATATCCTGAATGGGTGAAAGCAAATCAAATAAATAAATACAGCTGATTTTTGGCTCTTGAATAAGATGAAACTCACCCATAATCAACCACTTCAGAGGAAGAGTAAGTTTATGCAACTGATTTTTAAACTTTAGATCCAATATAATTTTAAAAGAGGAGGCAGTGCTTTTAATTCCTTCCCTTAGGCTGCTCCAGAGTTGTAATTATTGCACCATTTCTTTGTATTCAATCTTTTTATGTTTGGTGTTTTCTTTTTTTAATCATAAATTCCCAGACATTTTTCCCCACTTTGGATAACTTTACCTCCTTCTGGAATGGCAGAGCTCTGTACCATGGAAGTAAAAAATAAGCTGTTGCAGAAGAGACTGAAAGATTCATGAAGCACAGGAACCAATAAATTACATGGAGTGAGCACATCCTGTGCACTTATTTCACATAATTCTTTTAAATTATTATGATGTAATGATTTTTTTTTTGTTCCATAAAGAGGGGTTTTGGCAAGAACTTGCCCACTGAACACATCCTAGCATTAAACTTACACCCACTTTTTTTTTTTTTTAAACCTTTTTTTTTTTTTCCCTGGTAGGAACTTGGGAGAAAAGAAAAAAATAATCAAGCACTATAACAGGGAGTAGGTCTGCTGGAGGACACCACCACTGCCTGATCTTCATGCTCCTTTACTGGGTTCATCCTCATTCGGGTAACCCCTGTGCTGTCTAAGAAACCAGCCCCTGCAGAGTTGTGTCAGGTAAGTCGTTTCACTCAGGTGACTGTTTCAGAGCCTTCACCTCAGTAACCTGGCATCTTGCAAGCAATTCTGACCAATCTGGTAACCAAAGTAAGTGAAGCTGTACTAGAAGAGAACCTAGGGAAAGATCAGAAGTTAGTATATAAATGTATTGCTTTCAGTCACGGAGTAATCTGTAATACCACCTTAATCTGTGACGATTCGATGCCACTAACAGGTATTGATCAGTGCTACAAATAGTAAGCAAACAGCAGTAGAAACTAAGGCTGACTGGGCTTGTTATTTTCATTTGCAATCTGTGTACCTACAGTTCCATAAATAGCCTCCCTGATTTGCTCTTTTCAGCTGCAGATTGTGTAGCTGTGGTTCCATAAACAGCCTTTCTGATTGCAGAAGAGCCATCCAAGCTCTCCCCTCAATCACACATGCAGAGGCTTAGCATTGTTTCTGGTCGAAAAAAACTCCACACGTTGCCTCACAAACCTCACCTCTGAACAAACAATGCATTTATAGGCAGGCATGGAAGTTCTCAAACAGAGAACTCCAAACAGGAGGTTTACATTGAACGAAGGGTGGAAATGGTTTGGGCCCTTCCAGAAGCACCATCTGTTTCTACGGCTGGTCATTGTTTGGTTTATTTATGACCATAATTTTAGATTTATCTGGTTAACCTTTGGATAGCCTCCTAAAATAAGTATTGACTCTCAGAGTTTTCAAGGTAATATATTAAGATGCAAGAGTTCCATGTTATTATTTTACAGAAAGAACCACAAGCCTCTTAATGCAATATATCAATACCTACAAAGCTGGCAAACAGCTCCACTATCACATGGCAAAGGGAACTGCAGTGTGACATATTTGTTGTTCACACACACAAGCTACCCTAATGGAAATTTCTTTCTGAGAAAACAGAAAAGCAAAGGACAGCTTGGGGTTTTGTTTTTTTTTTTCAGACTTCCCTACAATAGTTTAATATCTATTTTCACATTACATTTCCACAAAAAGAGAGGAGTAGATGAGATGAAGCTCCCCCAAAAATAGTAGGAAAAAAAAAAAAAAAGAGGAAACGGCTCTCGAGGATTCATGTCTTGCATCAGGCTTAAAATGGATGAAAGGAGATGGAAATAAAGTCTTTTTCTATATTAGCCTGTATGTTCTCATCCTGCACTATTAGAGGTGCTGGGAGGCTTTTCATTTTTCTTGAGGGATTGGGTCCCGCAATCCAGAACAGGACAGAATCCTGCTTGGTGTTGCAAACATTAATCAAGAATGGTTCGAATTTTGTTCAAAAATCAGCTGGTAGAAATTAGTATCTCTGGGAAAGGGTCTGTACAACTAAGGTAATTTTAGTTGGAGTATAATTACACTTTTCTTGCTCACTAGAGGTTATGCACACCAATATATAGACTTCAGAATTAAGGAGCATGAACTCTCACGGATTTGTTTGTATTTAAAAGGCATCAATCCAGTCAAATGAGAATATTTATAGAGTTTATTCTTCAAAAAGAGTGAGCCCACAATCTCATGTAGCTTTTGGCTCCTCTCTGTGTAACAGGCTAAAACCAAACCCTGAGATTAAAACACCTTACTTGTTTACTTTGGACTTTATGGCCTATGTCCAGTCTTGGTTTAAACTTCATTCTATAATATTCCAAATCTACACAGCACTCTATAAAATGCACATTGACAAGGATGCTGGCAACCACTGAAAATGAAACCACTGCTGAAAAATATGCTGCAAAGTTAGTCTTAACTTAGCAAAGTAAGTGTAAATTGAGAAATCCTTTGCAGTCTTCCTAATAATTTACTGTATTCCCCTTCCCACCAGGGAAAAATATTCTTAAATTATAAAAAATCTGAAAAATGCTCTCTTGCTGGTGATCACCCTGCCTTCCCCCATGAATAATAAATCCATCTAAGACAGATACTGCAATTCAGAGTTATAAAAAAGAATAGCTCCATGGTTAGGAGGAACTACACATACCAGGTAGAACAAAAGAAGATCTCAAAAAAACCCAGCATTAATTTAGGTCTTTTGGGTGGCACTGCAGAGGAAATGAACCAGGCTGGCCTCCCAAAATGCAGTCAGTGTTGTCGTCTGTAGTCATATAATCTTCCTTTTTATGATTCTAACCCTGTAAAATTGATTTGTCACATTAGCTCCAATTTGCCAGTTCCATATGCATCTGAAACACTAGCAAAAATTAAATTAAACTATAGCAATGCGTGTGAACACCTGATGAGAGGGAATAAAGAAGAGAGAGCCAGGCTCTTTTCAGTCATGCTCACTGACAGAACAGATTAAAAAATATTAATTCTGCACAGAAGAAAGACCATTTTTACTCCAAGGGTGGTCAAACCTGGGCACAGGTTGCCTGGGGGGTTTGTGGAGTCTCTGTCATTTGACAGAGACCAGCTGGACATGGTCCTGGGCAACCTGTTCGAAGTTGAGCAGAGCCATAGACCAGATGACCTCCAGAGATGTCTTCCAGCCTCAGCATTTCTGTGATTCTGTGAGAAGAGGGAGTTATTCTCTAGCTATTCCATCTAGTTCAGCTCCAGTGTAAGACTGATGGCACAGTGAGAAGCTGATCACACTGTAGTTCTTTAATCTAAATAAATTCCACAATGGCTAAATTGCATTTTCTGAACCTTCCTCATCAAAAAGAGACAAAGTGTGGGAAAAAGACAGGATTGGGGGGTTTTTATGTACCCTTTGTCCTTGTGTTCAATCAGCTTCAAATAATTCATTTAACCTGCTGTGGAACACTGTAAGACATATTTTTCGTTCACAGAGATTTGCTGATTTTATCAAGAAGCAGGAAAATGTTCACCAAAATATCTTACGGGGCAGGGAATGTGGTCTGAAGTTTGCTACAAGAGGAATGCAAAGCCAAAGGCTCTTCTCGCATGACTTAATCTTACACTGCCGCCTAGTGGCCAAGATCTAAATGAGTCACTGTACGGCTTCACACTGGGCTGCAGATAGGGATATGGCTATAGAGTGCTTCTCTGTGCTATTGTACTATTTTGATTCATCTTTAGAAACTAGATTATGTTTATTATATGTCCACACGGTAGCAGTGTTGTCAAATATCACAGATTCATAGAATTGTGTCAGTTGGAAAGGACCTCTAAGATCATCGAGTCCAACCATTCACCTCATACTGCCGTGTCCACATGTTTTTTGAATGCCTCTGGTGACAGTGACTCTGCCATCTCCCTGGACAGTCTGTTCCCATGACTCACCACTCTTGTAGGAAAGAAGTTCTTCCTAATATCCAACCTAAACCTTCCCTGGCAGAACTTGAGCATTTCTTCTCATCCACTTATTACTAGGGAGAAGAAATCAACAGGCATCTCACTCCAACCTCCTTTCAGGGAGTTGTAGAGAGCCAGAAGGTCTTCCCTCAGACTGCTTTTCTCCAGACTAAACAATCCCAGTTCCCTCAGCCACTCCACAAAAGACCTGCTCTCCAGACCCTTTACCAGCTTCACTGATCTTCTCTGGACATGCTTCAGCAGCTCAATGTCTTTCTTGTACTGTGGACCCCAAAATCTGAATACAGTATTTGAGGTGTGGCCTCACCAGTGCTGAGTACAGGGGCACAATCACTTCCCTTGTCCTGCTGGTCACACCATTGTTGATCCAGGCCAGGATGCTGTTGGCTTTCTTGACCACCTAAGCACACACTGGCTCATGTTGAGCCAACCAGAAAACCCTCCCCAGGTCCTTTTCTGCTGGGCAGCTTTCTAGCTGTGCAGTAAAGTGAAGAACAGATAAATATCCATGTTGAAGGACACTAATATTCATGTTGGGCACTAGTAGTAAGTGAGTAATGATTGTAAGAGCACTTACAAGAGAACAGTATCTAAGTTATTTAGTTCTTTCTTAGAAACAGTGAAAAGTTTCATCTTGTCAATGCACCAAATGGGCATAAAAGTCCCAATTTGTTTCTCTTAAGGAGAACTGTTTGCAGGGCATTTGCTTAAATCAGCTTTCCTACAAAGTGCAATCATGTTCTCATCTACACTGTACTAGGCATGTGCCTGACCTCCTACTGTCACTGGAAGCAGATGGTGAGTTAGAAATGATAAGTCAAATTAGTTTATAGTTTTGGAAATAAGCAGCTCAAGTAATAAGCAATTCCCCAGAAACCTAACAGCATGCTGGAATCATGCTGTTCTGTTTCTGTTCTGAAACGCTTTGCTAGTGTTCTCATGAGGAGTTTTAGCTGAGCTGTCAAAAAGAAACAGTAAATTGAAAACTGATGCTCTGGTCTTGCCTACAGAGATAGGCTACCTTCCTTAAAATCTGCTTTATCTGCTATGGCTTAGATCCTCAAGAGGTAGTTGTATTTATTCTAACTATCTGGCCACACTGAAAGTTTGAGGGCCTCTGCATGGATCTTCATTATACATCTCAGAAGAACATCTCCTTTCTGCAAAGGAATAATTTCTAATCTTCTCTTTGCTGTCATTTCTAGCCCCCTTCACACCTCCCATCCTGCTAGTTCCACCCTACTTCATCTCCCTCAATCCAGAACTAATGTTGGGATCTACGAAAGGAGTCAAAGAGGAAAATAGCTTTGCCAAACTCATTCCAAAAAGTACTACAGCAGTGGTACTCTGAAACTGAGAATAAGACTATAAATCTTCCTCGTTGCCATGGTGATCAAAATCAGGACAGTAACTTCTTCTCATTTTTTCAGCCTGTACTTCTGACATCCTAAAGAACCTGTTCTGTGGACAAGGGTCTAATTAACTGCAGAACACCAAACAAATATCCAAGACATGAAAATGGAAAGAAATTAAATACTACAACTTTATCTCCAAACAAACAAACAAAAATAAAATTAAAAAAAAGGCAGAGATGAAAAATGTTCCCCTACCAAGAGACAAAGGGCAGGTGACAAAAGAGAGTAAGGACAAGGCTGAGACTTGGACATACAGAAGCAACATTTTAAGTGAATGAGAAGCAGGCAGTACCCTTATGTGTTGGGACTCCTCCTAACGCCACCCAGTGGCAGCCTCTCCATCCAAGATCTCAGAGGAACTACACTACCAAGGAGTCACAGATGAATTTCCTTGGTATATTGTTCCAGGCAGATATACTCCTTTCCTGACCTCATTTCAAAGGAAGGAGATGGGTGAACACTTGGTTCCACCTTCAGTCCTGGAGGTGCACATGGCAGTGTATTTTTTCGTATTCTCCAAGCCAAGGCAAGGACTAAAAGCAAAGTTTAAGCTTACACACATTTTTTAGAAGACTATAGGTGGATCAGTATTGCAAATTTGTGAACTCTACACCAGTAAGTCTCATAATGTCTCCTCTGATCAGTAAAGGGTTTCTTATAGCAATATGCACTATTTGATTGCTGTTTTAAAGGGCTCAGGAGTGTTTCATAGTATCACAGGTATACCACAGCCATTATTAAACAACTGCATAACACAAGGGAAATCACAAAGTTCAGTGAAGCTTTTTAGCAGGCAAGCTCAGAATTTCATGCTGTGGTTTGCAGAAGTACCTCTCCAGAAAGTTCGTCAGGTTACAAAATCTCTCAGCTGACACCAAGAGAAGAAAAAGCCAAAGTGGAAAAATTAAGGATCATACAACTCGATAAGAAATTCAAAATTAAGAAGCAGGAAAAGCATTAAATTAAGCAAGTAATTTGAATTTAAATAGGGTTCACTTTAATTAATTTAGCTTTAATTTAGTTTAACAGCACTTGCCTTTCCAAATGTTAAAGATCAGAGATTTTATTAGAGAATATATTCAGGAACATTTCAACATAACCTTTTCTTGAAATCTCTGACATTTTCTCCTTAGAAAAATACTTCTAAAATAAAGGATTTTTTTTTTTTTTTACTTTACACACTCAGGCTTTGTAGCTTTGCAGCAACACTAAGTTCTCCTCAGCCTTTTGCTTGGTTTTTGGATCACACTGGAACCACACTTAGATGGAAAGGTCACAGGGTGCTAAATGTGTCCAGAAGGTCTTCATACAGTTTAAACAAAACTTGGAATTAACAACAGGCCTGAATTCAACAGCTTGCCTCCTTCTTGACTAGATGTCTTCATTTAATGATCAATGTCCTAAATTTGTCTAAATTAAATGGCTATTTTAGCACATGTTAGATCAGCAGAGCTGGTCTGATGGGCTGGTCTCCATGAGACTGGACTAGAATAAGCTGTCTTACTAGGAATGTTCCCACACCATTAAAAACAAATAAAATAAAATATATCTTTACTCCAGTACTGATATTTTTTAGAGTTGAAGACCTATGTGATTTTTAGTAATTAAAAAGGGAAAAATGAGGACACAAACAAGAACATGAAAATTGGCTTTTAGGAAATCTTTTCAGTAACTTCCTTTTCCACTGTTTTTCCCCTTGGAACTAGTGATGTTCTTTCCTTTTTTAATTTGTTTTTTAACAAGCAAAACAGACATATAGCACTAAAACAGGCTTAAAATTCTTTGGTGATGATAAATTTGCTCCATTCTGTTTGGATGTCTCCCCTGAATACAAAACACAAATATAATCTGAAAAGGCAAAAAATCCTGGGGTCTTTTAAAAGCTAAAAGGCTTCAGGTTTGTTGATTTTTTTTCTTTTTCCTAAGATCTACACCAGCTCTCCACAATTAGACAATCAGTCATCTAGGCATGGTTAAGTCTTTTCATTGTGTCCAAGTACAAACTGAAGCTAAATCATGATCCCTGAGTGGCTTTAAAGACTTAATAGCTGTTTGCCTGGTGTTAAGTTGATAATAATCTTTTATATTAGCTCTCCAGCACTGATGTGGAAGGAAAAACAAAGTTTAGAAAGCAAGCAAACAGGAAAAAAATAATTAAAAAAGAAAAAGAAAACAACACCACAGAAACCACAAACAACCAAACAAAACCCAAACCAACAAAAAAACAAAAAAAAACCCCAAAAACAACCTGGTAGCCATTTCAAAGCAGAACTCATTCAGCATTCAGTATTTTGAGTATCTTAATAGATAATATTTAAGCCCATTTGCACAGGTGATGAGGAACAGAAGGTTTGATAGCTATGAAAAACTCAATTATTTGGGATTTGTTTGGAGGGGTTTCCTTCGTATTTCTGAGTTTCTCCTTCCTCATTTACTATGTTTGTCTTTTGTTGCCCCAAGGAGAAATTGTAGTAGCAATAGTAGCTTCTTTGCATTTCTTTAATTAAATCCTGAAAGGCACCAGATGCTTCCATTTGCAATCTCCCTTTCTCTTACTAAAGCACAGAGGAGTTAATCATACAGTAGGCTTTAGTTTACTCTGAACCCAGGCTGGGGCAGAGTTAATTAAGTCTTGCCATTTAGATGAAGTATAGCCTGTCATCACAACAGGTCTCCCCTGCATTGCTTTGTATTGTTTTTTTCAACCCAGTAGAGAATTCTGAGATTTTTAGCTCTCTCTGTAGTTTAAATTATTAAAGACTTGATCTGTAATCATTCCTTCTTGTCCAAGAACTAAGTCTCATAATTTGGCCCCTAGGAAGTGCCTGGTTCAGTCATACTGAAGTGTAAGTAGCTGGGACTTGAAGAAACCACAGGAGAATTTCAAAGGACAATGGCTCATGCTACTTTTCACCAGATTCAGAAGTCATTTAGGTGCCCAAAGGCACAAGTAGGTGTTCCCTGTGATTCTCACTAACATCTCAGGCCACTTTATAAAATCCTAGGGTGGCATTTTTTGCATCCTTAGGTGTCTAAACACTCTTTGACTGTGTTCTTGACTCTTGCATCCTCTTTTCAAGTGCCCTGCAGTGTTAAGAAAGGTGAATGTTAGGCAGCTATTCTGGCATATGCCCCAGGGGCAGCCAATGAATTCACAAGCTTTACCTTTCACAATGGAAATTTTATCCAAATAGACAACTATACAACTGGGATGCAAATCACTTCCCAGGTACATCCTCAGGCTGACAAGATGAGGTTTTAATCACTTTACCTTTTGCCTCCCTACATCTGATTCCTCTGAGAAGGAAATGTGCCTGCACCAGCCTGAACAGACCCCTGGGGCACTCCAACTGGGTCACCACCTCAGGGATTTGGGCACTCAGTAGGGCACACCAGTAAGGAGAACAGATCCTGCTCCACCTTGCTGTCTCACAAGATGACTCTGCGATATTCACAGATGAGCTGCAGACCCAGAACTTTATTTAAAGGAAAGACTTAACAAATTATTTTTAATAACAAACACAGCGGAGGAAAATGTGCTCTGCTTGGGGAGAATTAGTAAAGAAGAGAGGCAAAATTCATCAGATAAATTATCCATTATGAATTATTCACATAATTCTATGAGAAACTTTAAATTAGGGCAAGATAAAGATCCTAAATTATAACTCCCTTCCCTGAAGCATAAGAGTATGTGAGAACTTCAAATAACTAGGCTTTGCTTTAAAAAAAAAAAAAAAGTAGTTAAAACACATCACTTAGGTCTTTCTAAGTCTTTGCTAACTTTGCTAAACTTGGATGAACTTTATCAGATTTGTAGTTATGTTATATTAATGACAGAAAATGAGAGCAGGGCCACATAAACTGAAATCAACACCAAGCAGAGCCCTGGCTCCTGAGGAGGATGTTGAGTCTTACACACACCCAGAGCTTTCTCACAGCCTGCTATTGTCTGAAAATAAAATACTGTCTCTGCTGCAGGCAAACAAAAAGCCCAAAAGCTCAGCCAGACTGAAAACAGAACATGAATTGTGTGGGGTTTTTGTCAGTCTTTCTCCCAGTGTCTGTTCATCTGCCCAGTCTGGAGTGCCAAGAAGGCTTCTCAATGAAGGACTTTGAGTAAGACCATTCCTCTTCATTTTATCCTGTCTAACTCACGCTCACAAAAATTCAATGCTGTTTCTCTGAGCATATCAGATTGCCACAATCTCTTTCTCTTTCCTCAATGCTAAGGATCATTTTAAGAGGAATTAACATACTCTTTCCCAATTGTAACTAAAAGACCTTTTCTCCTGCCACATATCTAGCATCCTCTTTGTTCTTCCTGTAGTTAAGTTGCATATACTCAGAATCACTTAAAACTATAATTAATTTGCCCACATGAGATTAACACACACAACCCCTCCATACAGTACCTTACTATTCTGCCCTGTCCTGACTTGCACTTGGACAAATGACAGCACAAGGTGCAACGTTAAGGAAAGCTTGGGTTTTATTTTGGCCTAACCAATTTAATATTATAAGCTCATACTTGTTTAAGAAAGACTGTTTACAAAGGCTTGTAGTGATAGGGGCAATGGTTTCAGACTAAATAGGAGTAGAATTAGATTGGATGTGTGGAGCAAGTTCTTTACCATGGAATATTGGAACAGGTTGCCCAGGGAGGTAGTTGAGGTCCCATCCCTGGAGATATTCAAGTGAGGCTCTACAGGGCTCTGGGCAACCTGATCCAGCTGAGCATGCCCCTGCTTACTGCAGCGGGGTTGAACTAGATGACCTCTGGAGGTCCCTTCCAACTTAAACCATTCTATGATTCTAGGATGAGGTGTCCATAGCCTAAATATCCTTGTTCTCAAAGTGGGAGAGGAAGAAAAGGCTTTTTTGGGAGGGAAAGGCACTTTTTTTTTTCCATTGTAAATACAAAGAGATTCTTGGTGGAGGAGAGGAAGCATAATAGACGTTGTAGGTGAGGTCATAGATCCGTGATATGAAGTGTACAGCACTGGTGCCTTGTTAAGGAGTTTCCTTCTCTCTTCTCTTTCTCATGCCTCAAGCCATTTGTTTCTGTTTCTGTGACTCAAAACACAGTGTGGAGACTAGCCTAGGCATGACCTTTGTAATACTTGGCATATATATTTCTCTCCAAATCCACAGCACAGACCCCTCTGCAGTCTGCAGGAACAGCTGTGGGGATGGGACACCAGGGTGGCTGAGGAAGGCAGGGAGGGACTTGTGAAACTGGTATGGAGCATAAATAGGTTCACACTGTTAAAGACAAAGTGTCATCCTGATAGCCTGTCAGACTTACTTCAACTTACAGATGAAGAAGGACAATTTTATTGCTGATGAACACAGCAAAGAGGACTGCAAAAAGAAAACACTGTATTACTGTTGTTCCCTGGAGACACACTGAGAGAGCTGAGGCTATTCAGTCTGGAGAGGAGAAGGCTCTGAGGAGACCTTCTTGTGGCCTTCCAATATCTTAAGGGGGCATACAAGAAAGCTGGTGAGGGGCTTTTTAGGGTGTCAGGTAGTGATAGGACTGGGGGGAATGGAGCAAAAATAGAAGTGGGTAGATTCAGATTGGATGTTAGGAAGAAGTTCTTCACCATGAGGGTGGTGAGACACTGTTTTACGGCCAGGCTGGATGTGGCTCTGAGCAACCTGATCTAGTGTGAGGTGTCCCTGCCCATGGCAGGGGGGTTGGAACTGGATGATCCTTGAGGTCCTTCTAACCCTGACAATACTATTCTATGGTTCTATTGTTGCAGCAAACTGCTGGAAGAACAAGAGCTTGGTCAGTGGCACCAAGCAGCAAACTGGACCCAGGCTTTCAGTGTCCTGCAGTAATGAAGAGAGAAATAAACACACTGCTGTGAATTTGGACTGACTGTAGATTTTTAAAGCATTTTTATGAGCTTATTCTAGAATGGACTAAATTCTTACAAAAGGTTCATGGCAAGAAAAATAAAATAATCAAAACTCTCTTCTCAAATAGTAGCCAGGAAAAAAGGTCATAAATTAAGAAAGATCAGAGCAATTGAAGTAAGCAAAATTAAGGTTCTGGTTTGTAAGCCTACTAATCCTAATAGAGTTAGGGGTAAATATTGATCATGTAAGCAGGCTTTCATCGATAAGGATAAATTAATCTAACCTAATAATAGAATGAAATTTTTTAAAAAGGGAAAATTTATATTTGATATCCAGGGGGGAGCCTTTTGTCAGATTGTTTTTATACTGTGAAATAATATCCAAGGGAAATGGCAAAATTCACTTGAGACGTTAGGAAAAAAAATATAATGGTGAATGCATTAGAAAAAGTACTGCAGAAAACTACCCTCCAAAGCCTGGGAGTGCTCCAAGTGACCTTTCATAATCGAACTTCTCTATTACTGTTTTGTTTCTCTTTTTTTGAGCCCATATATATGAGCCCAGGCATATTTTACTTTGGCCCTTAAATGAGATTGCATGATATATATCAACTATTGGAGAACAGGGGTTGCTAATGGGGGCTGATCTTCAATGCCCTTTTGTCATTACAGATGGGAGAAAAAGGAACCAAATTAATTGTTTCATTTCATTTTTATTCAGTATACTGTAATATATTTTCATGTTTTGAATTCCAATTTCTCCCAGTTCACTTTGTAACCAGTGCTGGAAAAGCCATTTCTTGTATTTCTTAATATGCTTGAAGGATCTAAGGAAATTACAGAATTTAACAGCTTTACTTCAAAAATCCATGTAAGAGCTCCAATGACCACCATAAGCTGCATGGTCATACTGGACAAATTGTCTGATGGTTTAGAGAATTTACTTATATTAACATCTAGAATATAAAGTAGATAAAACCCATCAGAGAGTTTGAAATGTTCCATTCATCAGTAAATCCATTATACTGTATAAAACCCACATTGACCTCTTCCCAGTTATGACAAAAGTTTCCATTACCAGAGGTTTAAAGAACCCCTGTTTGTTACAAACCTTTTAATATTTAGATGAACTCTGGAGTTTGGAAGGATTCAGGATTAAACTGTGCACTCAGCAAGCTGAGTGAATCTCATACTGAAGTCAGTTACATCTTTTAGATGTATATAAAGGGAAGAAAAAAAATAGTCTTGGTTTTGTTGTGAAGTCCTTAACCACTGATAGCTGTTGTCACTGATAGGGCGTGGCAGGTGAGAACTGAGCATGTCCTTTGTACCTTGTCCCTGTCCTTTCTGAGTCCCCACAAAGGTAAATTTTGTGTTGAGAATAACTTTAAAGGCCAGCTTGGTCTGGAGCAGATGCAGGTTGAATTGGCTAGTACATGGGCCTAGTACAGTGAGCTAATACATTGGCTAGTACGTTCCAGCCTGGTGGTGGGTGTTCATGCCAGTTTTCTGCCAGCTGACAGAGAGGACACACGGTACCTGCTCTGGAATAAGACAGTGCTAACCAGTTAAAAATGTTTGACCTGTTTGAACCAGGAGGGTGTCTCTGTTACATGGCTATGGCCTTTTCAATATGGAGTTACACAGCACAACACTGGTTTTATTGTATCAGCAAACCACAGCCATCACTGTAGCAGGCTTCATCTTTGCCTTCATGTCCTCAGGCAGGTAGCTGGGTTGAGGAAATTCTGTGGGCAAGAGCAGCTGACATCCCTGGAGAGGGGGACTCGATGCCCCAGCCATGACAGCAGTCTAAGAAGGCACTAGTGAATGCCAGGGGCATGGAAAAAAAAAAAGTGAAGGATGAAAGGGATACGTTCCCCTGGGCAAGAAGACCAATATAAGCACTCTGAATTACTTGGCATGTGTGATCCCTGTGGCAGCATGCCTTCCCTCCACTGCCTTTGATCCCACCACTGAAATAGTGCCCTTGCTATCCAAGCCGGCGCCTGGGTTCAGGAAGTCTTTGAACCTCAAGTTACTGGCAGCCAGAAGAATACTCTCTAGAAGCATTGCTGCAGCATCTGTTACTCTTCCTCTGGCACGTACTAGTAGCTATGGTTAGAGAGCAGATCCCCATCTAGAGGGAGTTTCAGTTTTTTTCACTCCAGCTCTTTCTGTACTCCACAGTCTAGGGCAGTGTTTCAGTCTGTCCTAGCTCTGGGCAAAGCTGCAACATCCACCCTTCCTCCTACTGAAAGCTTTTCAGAAAACCCTTTGATTACAGATTATTTGTTGTATCATGAGGTTCCGAGTCTCCTTTATCATGAAGTTCGGAGTCTCCTTAGTGATCCCCAAATGACAGTCACACAAATGACAAAGTCTCTTTACCCCTCAGGATATATTTGTCTGTACATGTACTACGAATGGACCACAAGTTGCCCACATGAAAAAAAAATATTTTGCAGAATCTGATTTTTAACTTGTATCCCTGCAATTTCTTTTGGCAAGTGGCTTTTTGCCTATCATTATGTCATGCTGGGATTTATCCTGGCATTTTCTGATATTGATAGTGGGAGAAGGCACTAACAGCAGAAGGTCAGATGTGTTCAGAGGGCTGGAGGGGTGGGAAACTTCACACAGACAGTGATCTCAAAATGACAGTTCCTAAGTTGTGGGGAATCTCTTTTGGTGACACAGATCCTTCATCTTATTCTTCTGATTAGATCCTTATGAAGCTACCACACACTTCTGAATATTTGGAAAGAATCCTGATTTCATTAAGACAGCGTCAAAACATCTGTCACTCAGAGCAGTTTTGCAAGCAGCTCAGTTCCATACACAGACCCAGGCACCATTGCTCAGAGCACATGAAGCCTAGGAAATTTGATTATCAGAAGCTAGAGACATGGACCTGATGGAGAGGGTCCAGAGGAGGGTCACAAAATGATTAGAGGGTTTGACCACCTCTGCTACAAGGACAGGCTGAGGGAGCTGGAGTTGTTGAGCCCAAAGAAAAAGAAGCTCCAGGGAGACCTGGTTGCAGCCTTCCAATACCTGAGGGGGGCCTACAGGAAGGATGGGGAGAGACTGTTTACAAGGGCCTGTGGTAACAGGACAAGACTTCAAACTAGAGAAGGGCAGATTTAGATTGGATATCAGGAAGAAGCTCTTCACTATGAGGGTGGTGGCACACTGGAACAGGTTGCCCAGGGAGGTGGTTGAGGCTCCTTCCCTGGAGACATTCAAGGTGAGGCTCGACGAGGCCCTGGGCAGCCTGATGTAGCTGGGGATGTCCCTGCAACTGCGGGGAAGTCGGACTGGATGACCTTTGGGCCCTTCCGGCCTGACCATTCTATGATTCTATGATTGTGGTGTGATTGTGGCATTGCCTTTACTATGAGTGTCTGCTGTCAAGGGAAATGAGTTTCTTGGAGGTCAATGAAGTTGCACAGGCTGTAATGGTGATTGCATTCTAAGAAATCTCAGGGAAGGCTTCTGAGTTCCTATTCTTCCCCTGGACACTGGGACTATTTGCTCCAGGAGTGCTTCCCCACAGAGAGCATGCAGGGAGCCAGAGGTAGTCAAAGGCTGATAGCTACAGCAGGGAGCAGGGCAGCTTTTCTTGAGATACAATGAGCATTCCTTCCCTGTAGAAACTATGGAAGAATCTTCCTCCACAGGAAGATCAACATACATCATTAAGACTGCAGGTGGGTGAGGAGGAAACCATAGCACCAAGCCAGCATGATAGTACTCCTGGCACAATGGTTACTGGCCCCCTGAGAGGCAGCAGAGATCTGTGCTGTGAAAAAAACCCAGCAGCCTCAGCATCAACTTTTTCTCAAAAAACATCCTAATCCATATTTTTGAGATCCACAAAAATATGGTGGTTTATGGATTTGAGCACACTAAAAGGCTAATTGATGCTTTATTTAAGATCTTTCTTCCAGAGTGAGCTTACTGAGTGTCAGTTCTATGTGTGATCACAGAATCACAGAATGTTAGGAGTCGGAAAGGACCTCCAGAGATCATTGATTCCAACCCCCCTGCCAAAGCACCTAAGACAGGCTGCACAGGTTCTTTACAAATCACCCAAGGAGCAGAGAACCTCAGGGTCGTTTTACAGAGCTACTGCTGCTGAGCAGTCACATCGTACACAGATATATATCCTGCAGGCCTCAGTGGTGAGGTCCTTAGGATCTTTCCCGGTGCCCAGTATTTCCCCATGACAGCAGAATTGCAGTGGTTTATGACAAGTCTTTCAACAGCTGATATTCCTCCAAGCCTGTCCTGATTCCTGAGAAACACTAGTAACAAATGGGTCATGGACCAGAAGTCCACGTGATCACTTAGTCATCAGGGCAAACTGCTTTTGGCCACCCTGCACCTCAGGAAGCTGCTGGGGCCAGCAAGGCAAGCAGAACAGTGGCCCCTGTGAGAAGTGCCTTGCCCTGGCTGTCCCTCTGCTGGCCCTCAGTACTCATAGCCAGACACATGACAATTGGTGTGACTTGTATGTTGACTATACCACAATACACTGAATGCTTTTTTGTGATGGCTTTAGGTTTGCTACAGCTATTGCTGGTCCTCACTCAACAATAACAGCAAAAAAAAAATCAAAAAGGAGATAGAATTCCCTCTAGGTTAACAGTCCACACACAATCACCAAAAAGCCATATAAAACTCATGTGAATGCCTGATTCCCACAGAATTCTACTGTCATACAACCCAGTAGAGCTTTGGGTAATTGCCAGTGGAAACAAAACCAAGCCAAGCAGACCTTCCATAATTAAAACATGAACTGCCTTCTGGATGAAGGAAAAAAGATGCACATGGGTGCCACCTGTGGTCCCACCACAGCTTGGGAATGCTGCTCACTGTCCATTCAGGCCCACTCTTTGCTTTTGCTTTACTGGGGAGGGCAGCATTGGAAGCCTCTCTCTGCAAAGTGAGCTCCACCCCAGGGAGCAGGAGCCAGGCACACCTCTGTGCTGTGCGTGGCATGTCTTCATCAGCATTCCACTCCTCCACACCCTCCCGAGCCTTGCTGGACACAAAATCTTATCTTTGGAGAATCACAGAATGGCAGAGGTTGGAAGGTGCCACTGAGGATCACCTAGTTCAATCCCCCTGCTAGGGCAGGATCATCCAGAATAAATCACACAGGATGGCATCCAGGCAGCTTTGGAATGCCTCCAGAGATGGAGACTCCACAACTTCTCCAGGCAGCCTGTTCTGCTCTGGCACTCTCAAAGTGAAAAATTTTTTCCTGGACACCACTGAGAAGAATTTGGCTCCATCCTCCTAATGCTAACCCTTTAGATATACATAAGCATTAAAGAGGTCCCCCCTCAGTTTCTTCTAGGCTGAACAGATGCAGGTCTCTCAGCCTTTCCTCGTAAGGTAGATGCTCCAGTCCCCTCAGCATCTCTGAGTGACTCCCCACTGGACTCTCTCCAGTAGTTCCCTGACTCTCTTGAACCAGTGCTGGACACGGTACTCCAGATGTGGCCTCACCGGTGCAGAGTAAAGGGGAAGGAGAATCTGCCTTGACCTGCTGGCCACACTCTTCTTGATGCACCCCACAACCCCGTTTGCCTTTTTGGCCACAAAGGCGCACTGCTGGCTCATGGTCAGCCTGATGACCACCAGCTCTCCATGGTACGTTTCTCTAGAACTGCTCTTCAGCACGTCAGCCCCCAACCTGCACTGATCCACGGGGCTGTTCTTCCCCAGGTACAGGAACTCAGCACTTGCCCTTGTTGAATTTCGTTAGGTTCCTCCCATCCCTCTCTTCTAGTTTGCGGATGCCTTTCCCATTAATTTGCTCATGGGGATGAGGAAGCCCAGATTCAGGCAGCCTCTGAAGAGTGAGGCCAATTTGTTCCTCAGCAATTGCACACCCACCAGACGAGGTGCTAAAATTAACGCCGTACTAACACCTGGCCTTCCCCGGGTTTAATAAAAGCTCGGGAAATGGGGCTGTTGGGAGGGGGGGTTTTGCTTTAATAAGCAGCAAGCTCTACCCCCGCCCAAGGCTCTTGGCGACATAGCTTGAGGCGGGCCGCAAGAGCAGGAGGTTCCCTTTCCCGGGCCCCGTTCCCCCGCCCGCGGAGGCCGGTGCCAGGAGCCGCCTCTTCGCTCCCCGCCCTCCCGCCGCTCACCCGGACCCCGTGACGGTCCGGTCCCGCCCTAGCAGGCGGTAAAGGCAGGGATCGTGTAGCTAGGCTGGGCGCGGAGAAGCTATGGGGTCGGCGGCGGAATTGCTGCCGCCGTTAAGGGAATGTGAGCGGGAAGCGGGGACGGTGTCCGCCCGGTACCAGCAGCGCCCAGAGGAGCAGGTGGGTGTCAGCGGATTGAGGGGTCTGGGGAGGGCAGGGCCGCCGCATTAGGGCTGCGCCGGGATGGCAGGGGCTGTCCCGGCAACAAGGCGAGACGCCGGGAAAGCTCGGCGTCCCTCCCGGCGTCCCGCCCTGTTGCCGTGGCAGCCCCGCTGTCAGCCGAGAGAATCCCTGAACACCTTTGGATTTATCTTCCGTGGCGTTCCGGTTTTCGTCGGGGCTTACGCAACCCAGCCGAGCTGCGTGGGGCTTTCCCCGCCGCACTCTGGAGCAGCCCCCGGTGTACCCCGCCCGGTCCTCCTTCCTCCCTCCCCGAGACATTCGGTCCCTGCCTAGCGTTGAGTTGTGACCGAAGGGACAAAGGTTCTGATCCCTGCTCAGCATTCACGTGTGAACATCTGGCTTGAAGTAACTGTGGTGCTGTTGCCATCTCAGGAATTCCTCAGTACTTCAGCTCTGGGTCTTCCTTTGAAAGACTTTGGCTTGTTCACTGAAGTGTTTTAAGCTTTGAATCTCTTTATTACTTATTAAATTGGATGTAAGGTAATTGGAGAAACAGGTCAACTCATTTTTTTGGCTTGGCTTTTCCTCAGGATACGCATTTTTGTGGCAGGGTGGATGGCGATGGGCTGAGGAAAGGAGCTGTGTATGCTTCTCTGTTGTTAATTGTGAAATGGCTCTCCATGCGCTCTTTGTTTTGCAGACAGCCTTGCCCCGCTGCTTAGACAAAGGCAGTGTTCTTAATGCACCTTTATTGATGTTTCGTTTAATGATAAAAAAGAGCACAACCCATTTCATCTTAAGTACTTTAATGAACTGCTATGATTGCCTTGTGTGGCTCGGTAAGAGAAACGCACTAGTGCTGATAACTGCACTGGGGCAAACAGAGCTGCTGCAGTACTTACCGAAGTAATTTCCAGAGAGTTTTGTTTAATCTGTTAATAATTTCTGTTGAAAATTCTTACAGGATGGTTGTGGCTGCACTCAGCCCTTACTGAGCCCTTTCCAGCTAGAATAGCTTGATACTTGAAAGCATCTGGTAGGACTTGGTGACATTTCAGCTAGAAGTGGGCCACTTCTGAAAGACACTGGTACTTGAGAATTCTCTTGGTGACCATTTACGTCAGTCAGTGCATCTCCCTTGGCCCCTTCTGTAAAAAATGGGTCAGGGCAGGGCACATACCTGAATGTAGAGTAAGGCTAGATGTGCTACAAGAGGCACAGCAGTTCCCATCTCTGTGTCCATGAGCCCTTCTGCAAGATATCACAGGAGGAGACTCAAATTATTCATTGGTTCTGGCTGCCATCTTCCCTGAAAACAGATATTAAAAAGCTGCCTCAGTTCATCTTGGATGTTACTGCTCTCAAACTGGTTGTAACTCCTCACTTAAGAAGGGAGCTCCCTGCAGGTCACCGCTGCTTCTCTCAGTGACAAGTGTGGTGGTGTGGTTTCAGAGGATGCTTTAGGCTGAAGAACGGCTTTCTGATGTTGGCCAAACACATTTGAAAATGAAGTTGGGTAAAGCTGCTGGTTGGGGTGGCCACAGGCACAAGCACACTTGGCTCAGAAAGTCTCTTTCCACTTTTCTTGGGCACAGGTAGTGATCATGGCCCTTCCTTACAAGTTAGGACATAACATTAGGATAGGGAGGCAGTTTTAAATAGGCCATGAGGAAGAAAAAGAAAATCCTTCCAGTTTACTAGAAATGTTTCATAGTGTGGAGTATTTTTTTTTTGCATACTGAGATGCCAGAAGCTGAACAAATAAACTAGATTTGGCAATAAGGAATAGCAGTTGCCTTTATTTAATATACATAAAGTACGTGCCCTGGTGAGGCTTCACCTGGAGTGTTGTCTACGGTTCCGGACTTCCCAGTTCAAGAGGGACAGGGAACTACTGGAGAGTCCAGTGGAGGCTACAGTGATGGCTGAAGGGGGTGAAGCATCTACCTTGTGAGGAAGGGCTGAGAGACCTGGGGCTGTTTAACCTGCAGAAGAGCAGCCTGAGAGAGAATGTTAATGATTACCAATATCTAAAGGGTGGGAGTCAAGAGAATGGGGCTGGGTTCTTTTCAGCGGTGCCCAATAATAGGAAAAGGTGCAGTGGGAACAAGCTAGAACACAGGAGATTTCGCTTGAACTTAAGTAGAAACTTACTTTGATAGTGCCAGAGCACTGGACCAGGCTGCTCTGAGAGGTTATGGAGTCTCCTTCTCTGAAGAGATTCCAAACCTGCCTGGACATGTTCCTGTGCAACTTGATCTAGGTGACCCTGCCTTAGGAGGGCGGTTGAACTAGATGATCTCCAGAGGGCCTTTCCAAACACCGCTATTCTGTGACTGAATAAAATAGCAGTAAAAGCAGTCATAATTTGATTATTAAATAGGAGTATTTTGTTTCTACATGTAGGGAAGACTAAAGCTAGATGAGAAATTAGCAGTACTTCCACTTGCTGCAAAATTTGACAGAGTCCCAGATTCCCCTTTTCAGGAGAAGCACAGACATGCAGCTTGGCTTGCAGGGGCTCGTGGATCATCAAACCTAGTCACATGCTGTCATGTTTTTGCTTTCATGACTGCATCCAGATTTCTCTCAGAGGAGTCAGTCGCCCCTGCCCTTTCTGTTGTCTTGGAAGGGCTGTTGCAGAACTCTGCCATTCCAGCAGGCAGGAATCTGGAATCCTGTTTGCAGGCTGGGTCTCACCTGGAGTCTCTCATGGAGGCCTAGCATTGTTGATGTGTTTGCTGTGAGTGTTTGCACTGTTAACACAACCACTGCTCTTCAGCCCATGTGTTCCTGTTCCTTATTCTCTCCCTGAAGTGTAACTGTAGGTGTCACCTTAGTGTTGAGTGTGATGGAAAAGAAACAGGTCAAAATATGCTTTCACAATGGTGTAAATTCTTACTTCTCTTAGCTGGTGTAAAGTAAAACCTTCGTGAGAGCAAATCCTTTGGCCTTTTTAGAGAAGTTTTGTTGTTTTGGTTTTTTTTTTTTTTTTAGGTGAGGACCTAGGACTGGTAACCTGGGTGTGATTTCTTTTTATAATTTTTTTTTTTCCAATTTTCTCCAAAGTAAAATCCATTTGTGTAAGATCACACATAGTAAGATAGTTCTAGAAGAAACCTACCTGACAAGCAGGAGCCAAATAATAATGTACATGCTTTAAAGTGTTGGGTTATTTTTAGAAAGAGTGTACTCTGTAGGAAATAAATTTCTTTATTTAAATGCCAAACCCTCTGGCTTTGATTTTCTTTTGAGGCTTATGTCAGCAAGGACATGCTTAATGAAATTACTGACAGGTACATAATTTTAAAGAATAGAAGGATAGAGTTGGGGTCTTTTTAGCCTGGAGAAGGCTCTGGGGAGACTTTTAGAGCAGCTTTGCAGTATTTGGAGTGGGCTACAGGACAGTTGGAGAAGGACAGGATGAGGGCTAATGGCTTCAAACTTGAAGAAGCTCAATTTCAATTAGACATCAGGAAGAAATTCCTCCCCCTGAGGGCGGTGAGGCACTGGAACAGGTTGCCCAGAGAGTTTGTGAAGGCTCCAAGCCTGGAAGCATTCAAAGCCAGGTTGGATGAGGCCTTGAGCCAGCCTAGTCTATCAGGAGGTGTCCCTGCCCATGGTAGTGAGATTGGAACTTTATGATCTTTAAGGTCCCTTCTAACCCAAACGATTCTATGAATCTGTGATACGTTACTAATACCATACGTTGTCTCTGGAATTCATTTTTGCAATGGGCTATAGAATTACCTACTTCAGTGGTTAGCTTTAAAAGCTAAACTGGATGATGATGTAATTAATATTCTTCATAGGTTTGCATGTAAAGATGAGAATAATTACACTTACTGCAGTCTTCAAAGAGCTGCAAACCTGGTTAGCATCTTCCACATCACCTGGTGTTCACAAGTGGTGTGTGGAGGCACTGGAAGTCACCTGTAGCTGTGGCAGCAGGTTGCTGCTTCACCCTGCGAGTTCACCATCTTCCCCTAGCTGTTGATAGTTGTTGGTCAGATACACAAGGTGACCTGTGTTTTCAACACTGGTAGAGGTAAGGACCTAAGGAAGTGATTGTGCCCCTGTACCCAGAACTGGTGGGGCTGCACCTGGGTTCAGTTTTGGGCCCCTCACTACAAGAAAGACATTGAGGTGCTGGAGTAGGTCCAGAGAAGGGCAACAAAGCTGGTGAAGGGTCTGCAGAACAGGTCTGGTGAGGAGCAGCTGAAGGAGCTGGGGGTGTTTAGTCTGGGAAAAAAGGAAGCTGAGGAGAGGCCTTCTGCCTCTCTACGACTCCCTGAAAGGAGGTCGGAGTGAGATGGGTGTTCATCTCTTCTCCCTGATATCAGGTGATAGAACAAGAGGAAATGGCCTGAAATTGTGCCGGGGACGTTCAGATTAGGTTTTAGAAAAGAATTCTTTAGTGAAAGAGTGGTCAGGCTTTGGAACAGGTTGCTCAGGGAGGTGGTAGAGTCACCATCCCTGGAGGTGTTGAAGAAATGTGTGGCCATGGCACTTTAGGACATGGCTTACTGGCCATAGTGGTGTTAGGTTGACGTTTGGACTCAATGATCCTAGAGTTCTTTTCCAACTGAAAGAATTCTATGGTTCTGTGACCTCAAATCTCCTTCTCTAACCCATTTTCTAAAATAGGTTAGCCTCTGTCATACTACAAGAGGCTAAATCTCATCAACAGTTACAAATTAAATCATGAAATAAGATCAGAATGGTGGATTGCGTATGTGTGAGGCAAAAGTCCTGCATTCCCGCAGGGCATGACGTGGTGCTAGCAAAATACATGCCACCAGTCACTCCATAGGGACTTTGAACCCAAGCTGTGTTACAGCAGAGTTCCTTGAAAGCTGTGGCATTGTGGTTTTCTGTTCTACTTAAGACTGTCTGGGCAGTAATGGGCTTTAGCCTCCTGTAATCTAAGTTGAAGGCAGTGGCAGAATTCCCGATTGCTTCACTGAGGCCAGGATCTCCACCTCACACTGCCTTAGGATGCACAGAATCCAAAGTGCTGTCTGATAGCGAAGCTAAAGCAAAAGTTTCGAGAAAATATCTACATGCAGATTTAATATGCAGTACCTCTATTTGCCAGGAGCTTGGACAATCATCTTTTCCTTGGCCTCAGCTTGTACCTCTTTGGGATGTTTGATTATTACTTTGAACAGTGTTTTATCTTTTGTATGTGGAGTGGTGTAGCTGTCTGAATATTTTATCTTCTAGTTGATGGGTTCAGATGTAGAGGATGGATTACAAATTTTTTTGGCCTTTCCCCTTGAGAATTATGTTGAAGAGATATGGGTGTCTTAACCAAGTTCAAGCCCTGAACTTGAATAAGTTCATAAGATCATAGAAAGGTTTGGGTTGGAAGGGACTTTAAAGAGCATCTAGTTCACCCTCCACTAGACCAGATTGCTCAAGGCCTTGTCCAGCCTTTGCCTTGAACACACCTGCAGGGAGAGGACATCCATGACCTCCCTGGGCAACCTGGTCCAGTGTCTCACCACCCTTACTGTGAAGAATTTCTTCCTAGTCTCCAGTCTAAATCTCCCTTCCTCAAGCTTCCCTCACTACAAGCCTATAGGTGTAAAATATCACCAGTATTTCTCCAGCTTGGAAAGAATGATCAGAAACAAAACTAGAGGATAATATCAACAGCCTTGTGGTATCCCTGCAGGATGGACACGTGTTGCCCGAAATGGCATCATTGCAGTCATAAGTCAGTAGAGGCCAAGAATGCTTTAAGGTCAAGTTGTACATGTGGAAAATGTGGTGCCTAAGGCTGGAAACCTACTTCTAATTTATTCCACACTGAGATAAGCTGCAAATTGTAGGTTTCTCCTGCTTGCAGTTGTTGGGATTTATTTCTGAAGTAAAATAGTAATAATTGACAGGGAGGGCTTGCTCCCTAATTTGTTCTGGCTCTACAAATTAACTCTGCTGCAGAGATTCATAGCTATAAAATATGTGATAATAACTTTCTAAAAAGCATTAGTGGGTTTTCTGAGGCTTGACAGCATTTGTGGAAAAACAAAAGAAAACCCCAGCCCTTCAGACATACCTGTAGCACGTACAATAGGCAGGATAGCATGCTCTGCTTAAGCTGGAACCTAAAATGGGGAAGAGAGGCAGCAGATCATAACATGGTGACAGGCAGGGTGCTGGGTTCTTGTCTGTGATGCTTTGTCATCTACTGCCATATCAGTGGGGAAATTTACTGCTGAAATGATGGGGCTCAAACACAGTTTGTCAGGGGAAGCCTCTACTGCTCTTGAAGCTATCTCTGCTCTGCACACACACGACAAAGTTCAGTATCTGGAAAAGCCCTTTCATCTTCTTTGCACAGAACTGCTCCTGGCATTTCAAAGTTTGTTCCATAAACTGCTGATCCTAAACCTGAGTTGTTGTAAAGCTGACTAAAGGAAACCCAGTGCAGTTGCTTTTCTTGTGTTGTTGCTTGTTTCTATAGAAACATCTTGTTTCTATTTTATAAGTGGTGGCTAAATTCTTGCTGTGAAATGAATGTTAACCCAATCATTGGTTTTGCTTTTTTGTTTTGTTTTTTTTTTTTTTTAGTTTATCCCAGAGGAATAAGCTCAACTTAGTTTTTCTCTCTGTCTTATTTTTCATCTGGAAATGAGGTGTGATTTGTTCCCTCCCCCTCATTTCCTAATCTATTAATCTTTTCATATTTTGAACTATTAAAACTATCATAGAGAAACAAATCTGTTGTGTAAATTTCTTTTTCTCCAGACAGCTGAAATAAATTTTGCTGTCTTCGTAGTCTGGCTGATTATCAAGATCTTCTTACTGTTTACATTGACAAGGTCAAATATTAATTGATGTTTCATGCTAGCAAAGGATGTAAAGGAACACCATTCTCTTCCTACTCTAGTAGAAGAAGAAAAAGATGAGAAGCATTTCCAATAATTATTTGCTCTTCTTAGGCACATTTCACTTTCTTTTAATCAAAACATAAGAAATCTTTTGAGGTATGAGAAAGCAGGGTGGAATCCTGGGCACATGCCACGTGTTGCTAGCTAGTAAAAAAACTGCCTGGTTTGCATATGTGGAGGAGTAGAAAGCAGAAAGCCTGTGCCAACCCACCCGTGTGTTGCAGGGTTTCATGCTGGTGCCCTTCAATGGGCCAAGGCTGGGGCTCAAAGAAGGAGTAGACCACAGCTTGGGCACTTGCCATTCACTGCAAACCCCCAAAGCTTGTCCACAGCGATAAGCTGGGCAGTCAGATGGCCAGGTACCAGCAGTTCAGTCCTCTGGGGCTTACATTGCTGACTACCTAACCATGAAGTAGCTGTAACTGTCTGTTGGCTGGTACCTGTCCTTGTCTACACCCAACAGAAGTTGGTCTTTTATTTTGGAGGGGAAAGAACTTGTGGTTTCTTCCATTCTGGTCGCTCTGCTCACTTTCTGTTCACTTTCTTCTCGTATTTTTCTGTCAGAATGAGCTTGAAGTATTTTCAGTTTTAGTTTGCATCCTCTAAAAATAGATGGCTTTGTGAGGTGCTCTCTTCTAAACCTGAAATGTTCCAGCACAAATTTTACAGTAAGTGAGCATGTTCCCAAAGCCACATCTCAGTGGCTTTTTTGACATTTAAGTGTCTATGGGTTTCAGCTGTCAGACACACCACCTGTCCCCTGGAGTAAAAATAAACATGGCTGGAGCAAAATAGATAGTGAGTAGTTCAATACTGCAGAAGGAACTTTTTACTTAGAAACAAAAAAAGGAAGATGAGGGGGTGGGTGTGTAAATGTAATACTGCTGTGTTTCTTTATTACACTTTCAGTTTTTCATGTCTCATTTAGATGTCATTAAACACATGTTTCCTACTTAACTCAGAGGGGGTTTCTTTCCTATCTATTGTGGAAATAATGTTCTTAGACAGGGCCTCTCTTTTTCTTCATTTTATAGCTGTAAATGTGACCAATTGTGATCTGAGGCATGCTACAAACTATTTCAAGATGCTGCTGCTTTTCTGTGTTGCAAAGAACTTTGTGGGTACCTTTTTCCTACTCCTTTCTCTCTTTGCTGCCTTTGCCCAGAAGCATTTTTTCAGCTGTAAAATCACAAGCCTTTAGATGGAGAGCAATTATCTCCCACTCCTTTGGCTTTTCTCCTCCATTGCTGGAATTCATGTTTGTGTAATGCCCTTTTGGGCATGGGAGAAAAGAAGTGATAGACTTGTACTCAGCCTGGTGCTGTTGTCAAATAGAGTGTGGTGGGGGAGTTTTCAAGTTCTCTGAGCAACATAAGACTGTTGGGGTTTCTTTAATTCATTAGCCACGAAAAATAAGAATGGGGATGTTACTTACTTTGTTTTGAAGGCTCTTGTACCTTCAGAGTAGTTGAATGGATTTTATTTTTTTTTTTTAACAAACCATTCTGAATCTTTACATGGAGCAGGTTCCTTATGTTCATCCATTCCCTCCTCCCACAGAACAGAAGCTGTTTAACTTCATCCAATTCTTTCACTTAGGTCCATTATTTAGGATTATTTTTCTTTTACTCAGGTGGAAAAAATCCCAAGCCAAATGAACCAGCTCAAGCTCCTTAGGCTAAGCATGCAAAGCTCTGGACCAAGATGCTGCTTCAGGAGATGAAGTGCCTGGAAGGCAAGACCAGAACTACACCTGTTCTCCTCATGGCTAGTGCAGTAGGAAGGTTACAGGACTCAGAATCATTGAAGTCACTTTAGAGCTGTTAGTTTGTAGTCCTCCTAGACAGTTTGCCCAGCCCCCTGCTGCCTTTCTGGTGGCCCTGTGACACCTCACCCATCACACTAGCCTGGTGGCAGAGGGGTGTGTGATCAAGCAGGGCTGGCTGTCTTCCATGAGGCTGGCATGAGGCACTGGCTGCAGCAGTTGGAGCAGCTTGGGTCACTCCTTTCAGACTGCTTGCTTCTTTCCAGGAATGAGCCCTGGGAGGCCCCAAGTTGTTCTGACAGAGAATGGCACAGAGTTCACCTGCACACAGATGTTGCAGTGGTTTGCTTGGCGCATGGCCAGCCAATCCATCACGTACAGGTGATGAGGTGCCTTGAGTGTGGCACTGTGCTCACTGCTTACCAGGTAAAGTGATGCAGCAGCAGCCATGCCCCTAAGAGAAGCTGAAGTAACTTCCAGACAGAGCTTGTTGGCCACACCATGTAAGGAGATCATTGATACTACCCTTCAGTGAGCCAGCGCTGCTGGTAGCAGAAAAAAGACATTCTAAGTCTGTGCTTCCATGTTGTTTTTGAGCCACAGGAAAAGAACTTCCCAAGCATGTTAGGTTTGTGTCCCCTTCAGATCCACTTGTGTTTGGCATCCTCTGAGGGCTTGATAAAGTTCCTGGGCAAGCGATCAGGGGTAGGATCCCTGTGCTCCCAGAAGTTTGAAGGGGAGAAAAAAACTTGAACTGGCTATATTATACTGAGGAGGTGCAGACTGGGATCAACCTTAAATGACTGTGAAAAGTTCAGTGCTAACTTTATCTTTCTCTCCTAGAGAGTGGCATATGAATCATTTCAGAGTCAGTTTCTTTGATGGTGGGGATATGTTCTAATGGGATCTCGTATTTCTCTGCATGGTCAAAACACCCTTGATGGGAAGAGAGTGAGCAAGAAAAAGTCCCTTCTGTCAGGCTGGCGTGGAGTGGCCTCTGCTTGTGACTTACCATGTGCTTTTCTGAATTCTGCAGCAGTCAGTTTGAGTGAATGTGGTGGAAGGTTGCCTTAAGCAAGGGTAGTTAGTGGTCAGAATACACTTAATTTGATGTTATGTCATAATGGATGTAACTGGCAAAGCCACAGCCGGATGTTCGTTGGGTTCAGCTGGCTCAGCTGGTTTTACCTTCTCTGTTCTTTTAAAGCTAGTCCAGGAAAATGTTGAATTACACAGGAAATTTTTTTCAAAAGCACTTGAGGGGTGTAGGCACACCAGCAGTGCTCGAAGTGGATGGAACTTGTGCTTAATATCTCCTCTGTGATCTCCTCAGAGACTTGCATTCAGAAGAAAAAGATCCTTTAATGGCATTCTTCATCTCAGAGGGTACATCATGGTGCTCCTAAAGGAGCCAAGCCCCTAAGCTGTTTTATTGTAAATTTGGTTACATAGTTTCCATTGTGAAGTCTTCCAGAGTTTGGGTCTTCAGGCTCTGATTTTCTGCCAGTAAAAAGCAAGAGACAGCAGACAACAGCTGTGCTGCTGAAAATACGTCATTTTGAATAGGGAGGGGAATTTTATAACACCACACATCTGAGAAATCAAGAGAAAACTGGGTGCTTGATGGGAACTGCAGTAGGCTTGTGAAGAACATTGTGCATACATGCTGAACAATGGGACACTTCAGACACCTCCCCTTCTGTTCTATATAATATAATAATTCTGGCTTTAATTTTAAATAATTTAAAGTCAAAAATAGAAACCAAATGTGGAGTGTGGAGTACTGAATTCAGTTTGGAGTCCTCAGTGCAAGAAAGACATGGACTTGTTGGAGGGGAGGGCCACAGAAATGATCAGAGTGAGGGAACACCTCCCCTATGAGGACAGGCTGTGAAGGATTTAGGGTTGTTCAGCCTGGAGAAGAGAAGGCTCTAAGGAAACCTTACTGCAGCCTTCCAGTGCTTCAAAGGGCCTATAAAAAAAGGACAGACTTTGTAGCAGGGACTGTTGCACTAGGACAGGGGGTAATGATTTTAAAGTAAAAGAGAGGAGATTCTAGACATAAGGAATAATTTATTCACACTGAGGGTGGTGAATCATTGGCCCAAGTTGACAACTGAGGTGGTAGATGCCCCGTCCCTGGAACCATTCAAGGTGAGGTTGTTTGGGGTTCTGAGCAATCTGTTGCAATTAAAGATTTCCCTGCTCACTGCAGAGAGGTTGGACTAGGTGACTTTTAAAGGTCTCTTCCAACCCAAACTATTCTATGATTCTATTAGATATTTTTTAAATGGAAACATCTGAAAGCATTTATGGAACATAAAAGGAAATTGAGGCAATGAAGTCAAAGACAGTTGTTTCTATAAAGGAATCTGCTAGTGTAGCTTGCTTTGAGGGCATTGATGATACCTGTATGTCTTAAAATCACTTGAAGATTAATTTAAATTACAGTAAGGAGTAATTCATTAAAGCAATTTGATAAAAAACATTAGGCTGGGAAGCAAATGCAATCAGCATTTCTCTCAGCTTCCCTCGCACAGGAAAGCCCCATTCTCCTTTTCCCTTCAGGAATAATCCTGGGTGTGTGGATTTGGTGAGTGTTTTTCACCCAGTTGGAGGAAGGAGCAGAGAGGAAGTGAGAAGACCATACTGCTGTTTCTCTCTTGGGCATGCATCCATCTACACCCATTTAGACCTCTGTCTCTGCTTATGCTCCCCTGGCCCCTCTGAGTTTCTTCATCACTCCTGTCTTTCAAAGAGCAATGAAAAGCAAACATTGCTGCAGATGAAGGAGACCTCACTTACACTCTTTCCTGCACCATGGCAAATGAAGTTTGGGGGTGCCTCCTGCACAGCACTTGTTAGCTATGAGGAGAGGAGCAGCCTGGAAAGCATACTTTCTCTGGGGGCTACTGTAGATAAAGAAATTCCCTCCACTGCTTTTTCATACACACACACGCACAAAAAATCTTAGCAGTTAGGAAGGCAAGGCTGGGTTGTTGGATTTAGAACTAGACACTTTGAAACAGAAACCACTTTTGGTTTTAAATGAGGCAGCTGACTTTTGGGGTAGGTGGACTGCCCAGGATGGACACATTTCTTGTTCCCTGTTTTTTCTGTTACGGTTGTGTCTGTGTAGCTTCAGGCTGATTCAGCAAGATTTAGTATGAAAATAGTCCTGAGATTTGGTAGGAAAAGAGTCCTTTGGAAATTGAGTCAGGTAGGAGCTATGTGCTTGCTGCAGACAGACAGTTTCTAAAATAGTTTAGAAAAGTACTTTTGGGGAAAAGAAGAAGCATTTGGTTCTAAGGATGTGGTTTGAGAGCTGCTCATGTGCAGCACATACGTGGGACTGCATGCTGGTTTACTATTGCCCTGGGAACTGGTAAGAGCACTTCTAGCTTCAGTGTTAAAGCTTTAGAGAGTCATAGAATCCTTTCAGTTGGCAAAGACCATTAAGATCATCAAGTCCAACCATGATCTAACTCTACCAAGTCTGGTACTAAACCATTGCCCTCAGTACCACATCTCTGCCTCTTTGAAACACCTCCAGGGATGGAGATTCAACCACCTCCATGGAGAGCCTGTTCCAGTCTTTGAGAACCTTTTCAGTGCAGAAGTTGCTCCTGATGTTGAAACTAAACCTTCCCGGGGGCAACTTGAGGCCATTTCCTCTTCTCCTATCGCTTGTTACTATGGAGAAGAGACCAGCCCCCACCTGACGCCAGCCTCCTTTCAGGGAGTTGTAGAGAGTGAGAAGGTCTCTCGTCAGCCTTCTCTTCAGGCTGAACTGCTCTCCTCTCCTTCTCACAAGACCTCTGTTCTCCAGACTCTTCACCAACTTTGTTGTCAGCAGTTTGGAGTATTGTAGCATTACTAGTGCTTGCTCTAATGATTCTGGTTTAGCTACACCTCTGAAGAAACTTACGTGTTCAGCATGTGAAATATTGTGCAACAGTAAGGAAAAATGCTGTCTGTATTTTATGGCTGGTTGTCTGTTTTCAGCTTCACTTGTTTGTTTGCTGAGTTCCCTCAAGCAAGACATACACAGCCTGAATTAACAGAGTTTGAAATCTTGACAATTTCCATGATCATTCTGGAATGTTTTGTAAGCTCTTGAAAACGTTGTGGAAAATAACCCAATGCTGGTTTTGTAGCTAAACATACACTTTTTAGTTGCCATGCCTAGAAGCTTGCTTTGCATAATCACTTTAGGAATTCATGAATCTACTGCTGTTTGAGAAGGAGAGAGTGAGTTGAAGTGGTGTTTAAAGAAAATAATAAAATAAAAAAAAAAAATAACTGGGCAGCCTGTACCCTGCTTGAAAGACTGTGCAACTTCTTGCTGGTAGCTGATCAAAGCAGAATGGGGCTGCTAGGGAGATCCTGCGTAACAACTGCCTCGTAACAGAAGAGATGTTGTCTGTGTAAGCATGCACAGTTCAGTGTGCTTCATGGCCTGGTGAGGTGGAGATCATGCACATGTGCTGCTGGCAGCTTCCTTCCCACTGCTGCACTCCTCTTGCTCTCTGCAAAGCCTTCCAAGACACTGCTGACTAGAGGCAAAGAGATTCCTTTGGTTTACCCCTTGTTTGCACTGGCCACTGGCTCAAAGTCTAAGCTACTTTGCTAGAAATTGTTGTGACTTCTCTTGCACATGTTACCTATTTTCCTCAGAAGTGATCTCTGCACTGCTTGATGCAAACTGTCCCCAAGCCCAAACAGCTGAGGGACTGCAAGGGTTTTGTTGGTTTGGGTTTTTTTCGTAGTAGCTGTGGTGCTTTACCCAACCATCATTCAGTCAGAAGGTTCTGCATGGTGGCCTAAAATAAATTATATAAAAAAACCCAAACATAAATTAGTTTCCTTTGGTCTTTGCTGGATGTTTTTCTGTGGGAGTAGGAGTTCACGTTATTCCTTGGAGTCTCATGGCAAGCCTGGAATTGCTCTGTGAGGGAATTTCTGTTGCTCCACTGAGACTATGCCATGTAACCAGGGACACAGAACAGCTTTCATCCTTGAAGGCAGAACTTTGCTTTGATTCCAGGAGGAGACTAATGGCACATAGAGATTGCAGACAATTCACTGGAGCTATTATAAGTTGACTGAAATATTGATGAGTACCTTGCTGCTTGTCTTCTCATTGCTGCCTAATGGAAGGATTAGAAATCTCATCTTCATCATCTTGAAAGCAAGTTTGCCCTGCCACACCCCAACAGAAGTCAGTAAGGTTTTGTGCAAAGGATTTCTGGACAGTGGGAGAGATGGGATTTCAGGCTCTAATCTAGTTATGTTTTACATGTTGAAACAGTTGCATGTTTTCTGTGGAGTCTTCAGCTAATGGGGTGTTTTTGCCTTCCTATATGTTTGCCACATGTTTCATTTTTGGGAAAAGTGCAGAAGTTGTTTCCCCTCCCCTTTGCCTCTTTGTACCACCACCTTGCTTCTGGTCCATTTCCAGTCATCTTGTCACTTGGTACCAGGGAGAAGAGACCAACCTCCCCCTGGCTCCAACCTCTGTTCAGGGAGTTGTAAAGAGGAAGAAGGTTCCCCTCAACCTCCTTTTTTGGCAGACTAAGCCACTCCAGTTCCCTCAGGTGTTCCTTACCAGACCTGTTCTCCACACCCTTCACCAGATTTGTTGCCCTTCTCTGGACCTGCTTCAGCACCTCAAGGTCTTTCCTGTAGTGAGGGCCCCAAAACTTAACCCAGGACTCAGTGTGGCCTCACCAGCCCAAGTACAGTGGGATAATCCTTTCCCTGGTCCTGCTGGTCAGACTATTCCTGATCCAGGCAGGATGCCGTTGGCTTTGTTGGTCACCTGAGCACGTGCTGACACATCTTCAGGCAGCTGTTGATCAACCCCATCAGGTCTTTCTCTGCTGGGCAGCTTTCCACCCACTCTTCCCTAAACCTGTAGTGTTGCATGGGACTGTTGTGACTTCTTCAGAATCACAATAATAAGAACTTCCTTATTTTTCTTCTGTCCACAGGTCCAGCAAGAACAAAGAAACCACACTGCAGAACCTGTAGTAGATGACTATAAGAAGATGGGGACTCTCTTTGGTGAACTAAACAAAAGCCTAATCAGAATAGGCTTCACAAGGATGTACTTTGGAGAACGGATAGTAGAACCTGTAATAATTATTTTCTTCTGGGTTATGCTCTGGTTCCTTGGCCTGCAAGCCCTTGGACTAGTTGCTGTTCTGTGCCTTGTCATTATTTATGTACAACAGTAAAGTTCTGCAGACTGTTTGGATTAGGTATTTCAGTACTGTCACTGTGTCAGTGGATTTATGTGTTTCAGCAAAGAGGTGGCACATCAAAAGCTGCAACGCTTCAAATTGCATTTTGCTGAACTTCCAACGTTTGGGATGAGGAGGACTAAAATTATGCATTTCAAGCAAAGTCAGCAGTGCAGTGCTACATCTTTCAAGGCCAAAAAAGGAGCTGTTTGTAATGTAGTGGTGGCCAGTGTGCTGCTTCCTGCACTCTTGGTGCCTGAGTCCAAGGACTGGCGTTTTGTTTTCCCTGCCTCTCTCAATGTTCTTGCTTTGTATAGTGAAAATTTCCTCTCTGGTTTTAAGAGAATACTTGATGCAAGTTTCCTGTTTCACTGTGGGGGCTTACATGCTGTTTGTTCCCTGAATCTGCGTAATTTGGCAGTTTTTTGCTGAAAAGCTAGGTCTGCAGGAAGGAGGGGGGACATTGCTAACAAACCTATAATGACAAACATTCCTAAGGTGAATTCAACTTCCCAGCACAAAAGCATCTTTGGTTAGTGTAGTTTCTTGTAAGCAGTTTCCCCCAAGAAACAACCTATGCCAGGTAAATGTTTTTATGCTAATATTAGTGACTTCACACACAGTTTCAGCTGTTGTTCAGGCGGAATCACAGTCCTCTATTGGCCAAATAGTCTAATGTAGCTCTGCCTTGGTTTTGGAAATGGTCTCAGCTCCTGCTGCTATTTTTTCTTTCACCTTTTGTTTTTGTTTTTATACTTATTCTTTTCCTTAGCCTTCCTTCTGAAGATAAATATTTGGATAATTCATGGACTTTGCAGACAGTTAGAGCTGCAGTGTTGGAGTGTTGCCATTCCAGACTTCTCTGCTTCCTCTGGGTCCTGTGTTGAGTGTCTGAGCAAACCACATGGATATCAGACCAGATCTCTTCACGCTTCCCTGATCTGCTGTAATCTGGACCCAACAGAGCTAGGAGCTTTGCATACATAAGCAATTCCCCATGCAGGGCAAGAAAGTAGTTGAAATCAGGTGGCTGTTTTATTTAGTACTCTTAAGTGATTCATTTCTACACTTGGCAACAAAAATGTGTGTCTATAGTTGCATGTCATGGGCAACACAAATCAGAGAATAGGTTGTGTGCATTCAGGAGTAGATACAAAGTTCACTCTGGCTCCCCAGGACGTGCACCAGGAGTGTGTTGAATATTTCCAAGTTAAATGTGCTCATTTAAGGAAAAACAGTAAAATGAGACAGGACCTTTACTAAATAGGTTACCAATTTAATATTTGGTCTATATTACTTTAGTAAGAAATTTGATTGCAAAATTGACTTCATTTATGGTAGAGTGAAATTAAATATTTACTTAAATGTAATAGAAGATGTGAAGTTTATAGAAAACCTTTTGCAGTGACTCTTTTGATAAACATTTTTATGCTAGCAGAGATCAAAAGTAAATGAGTTGAAAATGGTGTCTTATCCAGAGACATTTGAAGCTAAGGGAACTATAGTCCCTGCCCTGCAACTGGATTCTCAAGGCTGAATCCTTAAAGACTTTCCTATTAATTAAATAATTGTTGCTTAGGGCAGTGAACATGCAAGCCCAAGGCCTTTCAAGTCTTCATGTGCCTACATGTACCAGCTGTAGACATGTCTCTGTTCTTTTATAATGAACGCAAAGTTACCTTCTGAGGAGCCAGGTCCCCTGTCCTGACCTTCAGATTGACCTTGACTGTGGATATGAGAGGCTCTGGTGGACCAGCGGGACTGCAGGGGAGCAGGACTGAAGCCCAGCTGCGTGTGTAGATGGCAACCTGGGTTGGTTGTCACCAGTTAAATAGTTGTGCTGGGGGCAGGGAAGCTTTGACAACAGAAGGTGTTCCTGAATGCAAGGCTTTGTTATTCACTGATGGAAGTCTCAATACAAACACCAAGTATAAGCTGAACTCAGAGGCAGGAGCCCTGTACTCACAAGTGCCTACGGGTAAACTTTGGTTTTGTTTCAAGTCCTTCAGAAAGCAGAACATCTGTTTATACCTTTGTATATTTGTATAGATATAATGGTGGATCTCTGTGTGTTCTTCTTCTGTGTAAGGGCTGTGCTACAAAAGCACCCTGTCGTTAAACAAATTAAAAGCCAAAGCCTTTCTTCCCACAAGCAAGTTACTGTTCAGAGGGTCTTGTCCTGTAGGAAGAAATGACACTGTGCTGTGAGGTGGCATGTAGGTATTTCCCTGAAGTGATTTTGGTCTGTACATGAGAAATGGGGAACAATGATAAGTTTAATGAGGACATGTTCTATTTGCATGCAAACTTCTGATGTGTGCACAGCTGTGACTGTGTCACTCATGGAAGTCATTTCAGTTGTTCTTTCACTGTTCATGTTTGTATACCATGTGCTCTGGGGAAAGGTAGCTTGTGGACAGTGTGTTTCATATGGTTTCCTTTGAGGGTAACCTTCCATGTCTTGTTCTTCATAGAAGTATTTAATTTTTAAACACTTGAAAAAAATTAGCCCTCCTATTGGAGTTAGGTTGACTGAAAATAAAAAACAGGGGAAAAAAAAGAAAGATGAAAAGATACCCTTGCCTGTTTGATTTCATACATTCCATTGTATAAAAGAATTTGCACCTAGTCACCTGTCCTGATCTTGTGCTCTTGCTGTGCTGTCTCCCTGTCAGTTGCAGGAAAGGAGAGAGGAGTTAAGGGGGAAAAAAAAAAGGGGTGACTGGGGTAAAATCAGCCATAAAGAGGAGAAAATGGAATGCAGTGAAATGATGCATAAGTGTCGAAATCTGATCCTACCTGTGTGCCAAATATGAGAGGGCAGTGGGCAAATAGTCCTTGCATTGTGGTGTTTTTCCACCCAGGTGTAGTTCCAAGGGTTCAAAGGATGTCTCTAGCTAAAAGCAGGTTAATTTAAATGAAAAGGACAATTTCACTGTTGTCTGTATAGTGAAAATAGATGATGTATGTATGATTATTGTTCTGAAAGTACCTTTGTGTGTGTAGGACTGGATGAAGGAATTCTGTCCTTTAAATCTAACAACGCAATGTAGTTCCTGTTGGTCAGTGCAATGTATTGAAAGCTTTTTACCTAACTTCTGTTTTTTAAAGGATGGACACTTCAGTGCAGTTTCCCACCCACCAAATACAGAAATGTTTGAACTGTTGTGCACAGAGAAGAAACTCCACACATAGGAGAAGCACATGTTGGAGAGCCTTGTTTACACTGAACCATCATCATGTCAGAACTGTCCATATCAAAAGGAGAAACCACATTTCTTAAAACCTCTGTATGAAATGAATCCCGTGGAAGCACTTTGTTATTCTTTCCAATAAAAAATATTGCCATCAATGGGAGCTGTGCTTTGTGCGAAGTTACTTGACTCCTTCCAAAATTCCATGGTAGGCCCAATGGAACGGAGTGGTGCTCCGATGACCTCTGAAGTCACTCAGCTTGCAGCAAGTGGAGTGTTGTCAGGTTAAGCACTGGAAGCCTTAACCATAGAGACAGAAAGTCCTCCAGAAGATAGACCCAGGAAATTGTATTGTTATCATTTAATCCCATAATTCTGCTATCTCTTTATGAGGTGGCAGCAAGGCCACAGAATCATGGAATAGTCCAGGCTGGAAGGGACCTCCGAAGGTCATCCAGTCCAACCTCTCCGCAGTCACAGGGACATCCCCAGCTACATCAGGCTGCCCAGGGCCTCGTCGAGCCTCACCTTGACTATCTCCAGGGAAGGAGCCTCCACCACCTCCCTGGGCAACCTGTTCCAGTGTTTCACCACCCTCATAGTGAAGAACTTCTCCTGATATCCAATCTAAATCTGCCCTTCTCTAGGTTGAAGCCATTGCCCCTTGTCTCTCCGTCCTTCCTGTAGGCCCTGCTCAGGTACTGGCAGGCTGCTCTCAGGTCTCGCCGCAGTCTCGTTCTCTTTTCTCCCTCCTGTCGGCTCTCCGGAGGGCATCCTTATCTGGTAACAGGGGTGTAGGCCTATTTGTGGCCTTCAGAGGCCTGAATAATTTTTCCTGTGTAATTTTGGCTTATTTAGGCATAATGGAAGGGAGAAAATGGGAGGGGGGAGAGAAAAGGAGCACTTGAGCTTGTGGCTTAGTCTGGCTGGGGGAAGGTTTTCGGGGGGGGTTTCAGGTATCCTGTAAACAGGTGTTAAGGATTCATGTGTTCTGTATTTTCCTGTATATTTTTGAATATAATTCTCTATTTCTCTCCAATTGAACAAGAGTGTCTTCCTTTGGGAGTAAAATTGTCTGTCTGCTCTTTAACTGAAGACAAAGAGAAATAACTGCAGTATGGGAGCTGAATGAACTGCATCAGAGGTCTGTGGTTGAGTGTGCAGCAAGTTACACTGAATGAAAATAGTAAAGCTAGATGTGCCCAATTAATGGCAAAATGATGGTGTAAAGTAACAGCGTATTTATTTTGCACCCAGAGCAGCCTCTGGAGGAACCAGATGTGGTCAAGGATGTGAAGAATCCTTCAAAGCAAGAGTTGCTGTGCCACAGAAAGGTTTGTGTTGATTTAAATAATGTATAGAAGAGCATATGGTTCAAAGCAAATCCACTTCAAACTGTTCATTCTATTTTTTTCCTGCAGGTCAGTGTGGTGTTCGTTCTGCCAGGTCCAACGGACACTTCAGAGTATCTGTTTCACACAGGATGCACAGTGAATTAAGCAACTTTGCTGAAAGTAGTAGTTGGTTGTTCAAACTCATATTGGTGGTTGAGGTTCACTGCTTGAATAAATCCAAGCCTTCAGGTTTTACTTCTGATGAATGATCTTGGTCAGACCTTTCACAGGGTGGATGCAAATTCAAGAACAACCTGGCTTTGGCTCTGATTCTTTCCATCCTGTGCTTTACTCTAGGTTTTTAGCCTCTCCCCTCTGCTAGAACTGATAGCTTCATCCTCTTTCTACTTTCCTCTTACCATCTAGATGCATTCCTGTGTGACCTGTGCTAGATTCTATAGTCCTGCTCTGGCAGGGGAGTTGGACTCAGTGGTCTCTGGAGGCCCCTTCCAGCCCCTAACATCCTGTGATCCTGCCACTCTGTAGCTTTCCTAGGGCTGTTCAGTTAGAACAGCTTCTGTGCCAAGGGTTTGGGATTTTTCATCATTCAGACTTCTACCTGAATGCTACCTTGACAGAAAATGGTTTTTTTCAGTTGGATATTTTGTTTGTTTTGCTGTCTGCCTGCTTAACACCACAGGGGAGAAAATTAAAGAGAGGATCCTTATAAACAGGCATATGCTGGGCAGTCACTTCTCTTTTTATGTTGCTTATCTGATGATCTAGGTGATGGATCTTCGGGGCCTGCAAATTGCTCTTTGGTAACCAAGAGAGCATTGCAAACAGTAAAGAACTGTTGGTAGACTGGCACCAGGATTTTGAGAAACGATGGAACAAGTAGCATGTGGCTTGAAGCTTACACAGGCAGGTAAACTGCTAATTTCCCTCCACTCCTGCTAGCACCTCATTTTCTTCTGGGAATGTCTCCAGGTGCATATAAAATCATCAATATTCCTTCTGCACTCACTCTGAAGAAACTGAGTTTTCATCAGCTCTGTTTTACACTGAGTGACCGAAAGGAGATGTGATCAGGAAAGGGGAATTCAACTTACAGTAATGTGTTTAACTTATGGGCAAGCTCATGGTCTTTCCAGATTTTAGTCCTGTACTAACCAGTAGGCTTGAGGATAGCCTGTGCACACAGGATGGCAGGTCACAGGGAGAGACTGGCATGTCTTTAGTGCTACCTGTCTGGTGTCACAAAGCCTTAAATCAGGTCTCCAGCATTCCCTTTGCTATCACTTTGTGTACTCATGCACCTTATCAGCAGCTTAGTGAGAGCTGACATCAGCCAAGTACCTGATTTCCTCAGGGATTTCAGTCCTCTGAGCTTGGTGCTTGCTGCTACTGAACGTCCTCCAGACAGCTGGGCGCTCACCTAATTGTCCCTTTCTTCTTGTTGAGAGTGGAAATATACTCTGGCATACTGTGGTCATGTCCTCATCCTAACAAGAGCAGGAAAAGTGGGGTGATGCCTTTTTCCCGAGAGAACAAACATTTCTATGCCTTGAAGCTTACATTAGTGTGTCGGTGTGAGCTGAAATTCCCCCCCCCACCGACAATAACCAGGCTAGCCCAGTCTGGAAGCAAATGAAAAGCTGTATTTACAAGCAGATGAAATGCAATGAATATGTACAAATATACAAAATTCACAACATTCACAAATATATACAATCAACAGAAAAGCACAACCGATCTCCCTTTGCTTCCCCCCAAGGGGACCCTCCCAAAGGGGCCTCCCTCTCCCAGGAGCTTCCCCCCCAGACCCCCCTGGACAGAGAAGCAGAGTTAGTTAGAGCAGAAAGTTGTTAGCTGCCAAGGTCAGTGTGTTATCTTCAGCCAGAAGAGAAGAAGAAACAGCAGCCAGACAGCCCAGCAACTGCCCCCACTGCCAAACGCAGAATGTGCAGAATGCCTACTTTGTTTTGGGTAATAGTTCTTAAACATTTCTATCTATCCAATGGAAGTGTTTAGAACAATCAGTATTTTGCTTTCTTACACCCAATAGTGACTTATTTACATTCTTTCACTTTCTCTGTTCTGAACTTTGCAAGGAAAAATTAAAAAGACAGTTTCAAACCATCACAATTAGTAAGTGTCTCTGTCAATCTTCCTGCTGCAGAGAGGAAAAAAAATTAAGTTATGAGTCTGTTGCCCATTTTTGATGCTTAGCAGATAAGAAAACCAAAGGCATGCAAGTGTTTGAATAAATATAATATTTTTCATTTCAATTCCTAGTTTCTTCATTCCATCTGTGATTAGAGATAAGAAAGTATTTGGCTGAGCTCTGTTAGCAATGGAGTTGGCTCTTGGTTAACAAATTCTTATCCCAAGCTCTTCAACGGGTACATACAGATTCCTGTGTTTTACAGCTTTTCTTCACAGTCTGTTTTTTATTATTCTAATGCATTATCCTAGCTTTTTAAAAATTATTTATTTTCAAACGTGTTTTGGGGAGAGTCTGTTCCTTGTTGTGCTTGTACCTCAGTGGAGATGGGACTGCTGGACAGTTTTGACCCTGCATAGGCATGGGTTTTGTTATTGTTGAGACCTGCCTTGGTAGCTGGGCTTTACCAGAGAAAGGTAGGCTTTAAAGTATAGTTAAGGCTTGAAATTAATAGGAATTACTTGTGCAGTTTCCCAGGAGACTAAGCCATGTGCTGTAATGACAGCAAGGAGCTCTAGAAAATAAGTTAAAGATACTGTAAAAAGATTCAGATCTCCAGGAGTAACTGCTCTGCTATTAATGTTCTGTTCTACCTTTGTTACTAAAAAAATTAAACCCCAAAAAATAATTCAGTACATTTTAAGATCCCCCACTTACCTGTGCTACCAGTCTCAGCATTTCTTTTTTGATGCTTCTCCCTTCTCCCATCTTTTCTGAAAGCCTCCTGATTGCCACCTTTATTTGTTCCCTTCCAGATCTCTGTGTAACGCAAACATTACAGGGAAAAAACAGCGTAGCTCTTCCCAGACAGAAGGCATTTGCTTCCAGGGTAGTGGTAGTGCAGGCTGCTTTTACCTTCCTAAGTGCTTCAGAGCTCTCCTGGGAGAACTCAGAAACCATTTAGCTCAGAATCAGCTCTGCCCCTGTATTATTATAAATGTTGTTTGTCTTTACTTGTTTTGCTGAGTAACATTTAAGAGCAGGTTTCTGACTGAACATATTTGGGCCTGCTGCTGTATCCTAAATCCCCACTGCAGGAGCCCTAAAGGAAGAATTTGTCCTGCATACCCTACTGCACTGTTTTCAGACCCCAGTGCCAAATTCAAATTGTAATGGAAGGAACGTATTCCATCACTCTTGGTTCTGCTTTAACTGCTCTTGTCTCATTACTCTCCTTTTAGAATTCATGTAGAAACCCCTCTTAGCAAAGTCAGTGTGAAGATTCAAAGGGAGTTTTCAGCCTGTGATAACCTTCCCTGTAACCCAAAGTCACAAAGAAGTGTGCTGGAATTATGATGTTCAACTCTCTTGGGATCTGACAGGAAGAAAAGGTTTTTTGGAGTTTCCCATAAAACCCTGATGTAGTGAAATCTTTCACTCCCTCCACTTTTCATTACTGTTAATGATTTCTTTAGTTTTTTTCTTTTCCCCCATGTTTGTATTCAATAATCATTAGAGTTAATTTTTATCTCCTGAGTAGTGCTGAGCTATGACATTTTCTATCTTGACATTTTTGGGTTTTGTTCAGTCCCATTTGTCACTCCTACTGAAAGCTCCTTAGATGCTGCTGTTGATCACAGGATCACAGAATGGTGGGGGTTGGATGGGGCCTCTGGAGGTCATCTAGTCCAATGCCCCTGCCAAAGCAGGATCACCTAGACCAGGTTGCACAGGAACACATCCAGGTAGGTTTTGAAAGTCTCCAGAGAAGGAGACCCTACAACCTCTCTGGGCAGCCTGCTCCAGTGCTCTAGCACCCACCCTCACAGGAAAGAAGTTTTTCTTTAAGGTTAGATGAAACCTCCTGTGTTTTATATTTAATGGGAAATAACTAGTTGATGAAGGAGAGAGGGCAGTGGTCCTGCCCCTTCTAGTCCTGCCCTGTCCTTGTGGCACCCCTATGAGAGCCTGGAATCCAAGGTGTGTTCCCAGCAAGGCTCACACCACGGCAGGTTTGAAGCAAACCTGCATCCTGGATTTTCTTCCCTGTAGGACAAAGGCCGTCAGGACTGTTTCATGAGAGCACTGTCTCAGAGGCTAATGTGCTTCAAGTGCTCTGTGGCAGAAGTCACCTGCATACAGCTCCAGTGACCTTAGAGAGGGGAGCTGCACACTGCTTCTCCCTTGCCCCCCTCCCAGTGCCTGGGCAAGGATAACTTTGGCTCTTGATGGGGTTGTAAAGCCTTTGCCTAGATTTCTGGCTGATGGTTTAGGAATCCTTTGCCAAGTGTGTAGCTGCATGGACTAAAATAGAACAGACCTTGAACGTTAGAAACAAACTAAGCATGGGCTTCTGGCTTTCTCCTTCAGGGCTGTTTATAAGCAATACATAGATTATAGTTTCTTTCTCAAATAGAGAAGAAGCACTTGACCTGTTCTTTTGTAAAATGAAACTCTTCAAATTAAAAACACCCTTCGTTCCCCCTCCCAGGACACCCTGGGGTTTCCATATGTCTCCGTTTCCTGAAGAGCTGTGCCACAGCTCATTTCCTAGTGGTGGCTGTGTTTCAGCAGCTAGCACATGATGGCAGCTGAATGCATGTGGGTGTCTTCAGGGTCTTTCTGAATCAACACTGCTTAATTGCTGAACTCTGAAAAGCATTTTTTCATGAGGAAGAGAAATGGAACTCATTGTGTGGAAGATGAGGTTTAACAAAGCCAAGTGCCAGGTCCTGCACTTGGGTCACAATGACCCCAGGCAGTGCCACAGGCTTGGGGCAGAGCTGCTGGAAAGTTGCTTTGTAGAAAAGGACCTGGGGGTGCTGGTTGACAGCTGCCTGAACACGAGCCAGCATGTGCTCTGGTGGCCAAGAAGGCCAACAGCATCCTGGCCTGGATCAGCAATAGTGTGACCAGCAGGACAAGGGAAATTATTTTCCTCCTGTACTCAGCACTGATGAGACCACACCTTGAATACTGGGTTCAGTTTAGAGCCCCTCACTATAAGAAGACTGAGGATGCTGGAGCATGCCCAGAGAAGGGCAACAAAGCTGGTGAAGGGTCTAGAGAACAGGTTTGGTGAAGAGTGGCTGAGGGAACTGGGGTGGTTTAGTCTGGAGAAGAGGCAGCTGAGGAGAGACCTTCTTGCTCTCTACAACTCCCTGAAAGGAGGTTGCAGTGAGGTGAAGGTTGGTCTCTTCTCTCTAGTATCAAGTGATAGAACAGGAGGAAATGGCCTGAAATTGTGCTAGGGGAGGTTTAGATTGGAGATTAAATTCCTTTGCTGCAAGAGTGGTCAGGGATTGGAACAGGCTGCCCAGGAAGGTGGTGGAGTCACCGTCACTGGAGGTGTTCAAGAAATGTGTGGACATGGCACTTGGGGATGTGGTTTAATGGCCATGGTGGTGTTAGGTCGATGGTTGGACTTGATGATCTTAGATGTCTTTTCCAACTGAAACAATTCTATGATTCTGTACACACAGGCACAGGAGTCTCTGCCATTATTACAGTAAAAAGCGTTGGAGCATTCCACTGCAGACTGTAACAGTTAACAGTGCCTTATATTGAGGTACTTTTCTGTGTTCATCTATTCCTGCCTCAGTGATTTTATTAACAGCAAAAATGTGCAAAGCCATCCTAGCCTTGCAGTTCACAGATGTGTGGTTTCTGTTACCCTCCCATCTGGCTGATGAGCTGTCACAGGCAAAAAAAATGTATTAAACCTTGGATTTGTTTCTTTTAGGAGCATCCTCCTTGTATTCTTCCCTATGAGGACAGGCTACAAGAGTTGGGGCTGTTCAGCCTGGAGAAAAGAATGCTCTGAGGAGACCTTAGAGTGACCTTCCATTACCTGAAAAGGGCCTACAGAAAACCAGGAAGGGACTTTTTACAAAGGCTTGTAGTGACAGGATGAAAGGGAATGGATTGAAGCTTGAGGAGGGCAGATTTAGACTGGGTTTTAGAAAGAAATTCTTTCCAGTGAAGGTGGTGAGACACTAGAACAGGTTTCCCAGAGAGGTTGTGGATGCCCTCTCCCTGAAGGTGTTCAAGGCCAGGATGGATGAGGCCTTGAGCAACCTGGTCTAGTGGAAGGTGTCCCTTCCAGTGTCAGGGGGGTTAGAACTAGATGTTCTTTATGGTCCCTTCCAACCCAAACCACTCTGTGAATCTATGCTAGTAGTAATATACATGACTGGAATCTGCTGTGTTATATGGGAGGTTGGCACTACAAATCCCAGTTTGAAATGTCTTCACAAAACACCAAAAAAAAAATTTAAGTGTTTGGTTTGTTTTTTTTCTTTAAACACAGCATCTTACTTTATGTAGGATCTTATTTCTTGAAACAGAGGTCCTTCATTTTGGAAGGGGCTTCCTGCTTCCCTGAGCTGTACTGGGTACTTCCCTGGCTCCCACTCTGGTCCTCAACCCAGCTGTAAGTGTGGGATTCTGCACTGCTCTCTTTATCATAGTCATATGGAGTTGTAATTGAAAAAGGTCTTGCAGATCCAGCCCAAAAGCCCACGGGCCAATGAGAATGAATTATTGTATGACTTCTGAGGATCACAAAGAGGGGTGTTCAGCAGTGAAAACCAGTGACAGCAGAAAGCCAATAGGTACAACTCCTACAAGCCTGTTATTTGTCAGTTTAGAACAAAATCAGCTGTTCAGTGACTTCAAAGGGGACTGGACTGATTCCTGAGTTCTGGTGGCCTGAAGAGCTACTGGTTGTGTAGCTAAATTGAGCTTTTATTTGGTTTGTGTCTGTGAGCTGTGTTCTGTACAGTCTCAAATGATCTCCAGCTCTTCTCAGCAATGTACAGCTTGGATGTGTGTGAGCCAAATGGCAAATTTATCCTGGTTCTGAAAGAAGTCTTTTACAATGCCTCTCTTCCTCAATTCAGTCACTATTTTCTCCAAATACTAACTACCTGGGAGCATTGTTTTTAATGTTTTTGGACTCTTCACATGCTAAAGCATGTTCCTGCTTGGGCTCCAAAAAGTCATTTCTGCTCTCCAGAGGGGCAACCTGCTTGTTTGTGGGAAGTAGCATTACCTTGTCCTGGATGCAGAGTGTCTAAAGGAATTTCAATTATTCATGTGCCTCATGGCTTAATTGTATTTTGCTTGTCTTCAGCAAGCTCAGCTTTTTGAGCCTTGTGCAGTCATAAGGAGGCTTTGATACTTTCATATCTGAGTCTTCTCCTTTAAGAAACAAAATAAAAATAGCTTTAAGCTTTTTCCTGTATTGAGCTTTTCCAGGAAGTTTAGCACATTTGTATCTTTTGCTTGCACTTCCTATTCTGCCTTTTGAGCAGTGAAATGGTTGAACTTGATTGCCTGAAGCCCAGGCTGCTTGAAGTTAGCAGGAAGCTGCTGTGCTCTCCCAAAATTGCTTACTTCAGACTTCCCTCGTGTGCTCTGTCTGGTATTTCCATCAGACAAAACTGAATGACAACATCTGGGAAGGAATAATCCCATGGTCCAGTATAGGTTGGGGACTAAACTGTTGGAGAGCAGCACAGAGGAGAGGGACCTGGAGGTGGGCAGAAGGATGCCCATGAGCCAGCAATGTGGCCTTGTGGCCAAGAAGGCCAGTGGCATCCTTGGGTGTATTAGAAGGGGTGTGGCTATTAGAAGAGGTGTGGCTATTAGAAGGGGTGTGGCTATTAGAAGGGGTGTGGCTATTAGAAGGGGTGTGGCTGGTAGCTCAAGAGAGGTTCTCCTTTCCCTCTGCTCTGCCCTGGCCAGGTGAGGCCACACCTGGAATATTGTGTCCAGTTCTGGGTCCTTCAGTTCAAGAAGGACCTCAGAACACTGCTTGAGAGAGTCACAGAGCCACAAAGATGCTGAAGGGAGTGGAACATCTCCCTAGTGAGGAAAGGTTGAGGGAGCTGGGTCTTGGAGGAGACTGAGGGGTGACCTCATTCATGTTTATAAAGATGTGAAGGGCAGTGTCAGGAGGACAGAGCCAGGCTCTGCTCAGTGATGTACAATGATAAGACCAGCGGCAATGGGTGCAAGCTGTAGCAGAGGAGGTTCCACATGAACACAAGGAAAAAGTTTTTCACTATGAGGGTGCCCGAGCCCTGGAACAGGCTGCCCAGAGAGGCTGTGGAGTCTCCTTCTATGGAGACATTCAAAACCCACCTGGATGTGTTCCTGTCTGACCTGCCCTAGGTGATCCTGCTCTGGCAGGGGGGTTGGACTGGATGATCTTTCAAGGTCACTTCAAACCCCTAAGGTTCTGTGATTCTGTGTGAAAACTAGATAAAATATCATGTGATTGTACTCCTTAGAGCTGTATATTTTTAAGAACTGATTTGCTAGCCAGGAGGAATGTGGCAGATCTAACCTACCTGTATATCAGTGAAGTATTTATACAGCATGGGCAGAAAAATGTAATAACTCAACCAAGACAAGGGAAATGAAGCTGTCAGACTGGGAGAAGGTTTATTAGAGAGTTCTTCACAATGGGGTCTGTACACCTATCTTTGTTATATTTGCACTAGTGAGAGCAGCATGAGAATCAGGCATGTAGTTACAGAAGCAATAGGAAGGATTATGAAAGAATGCCTGGAGTTAAAAAAAGGGGAGGAGTAAATTCCACAGTCTGATGTGGAAGATCATATAGTTAAAGCACTGCTAAAAGTAGGATAAGTGCAGTCTTAGCTAGACACAGGCTAAACTTGAGCCCAGAGTAAGATGTGACTCTCAGAAAATACAATCCTATCCTAGGATGTTTTGGATTATGTATTGTCACTATAGACATGTAACAAGTCAGAGCATTGCACTGCACTGAATGTTGTTAATTTTTTTTTTTAATATATAGATATTAAAACCCCCCAATATGTGGTACAGAAGAGGCTTCATGAACATCTTATGAAAGCTGGTTTGTTTGTAAAACTAAAACGGAGTCACAGAACAAAGCACAGGAGGATACAAAGTGAAAGGGTGAAGTTTGCTGAAAGGTAATTAGGTAAAAACTGTTAGCAACTTTAGTCCAGGTGTTTGGAAAAAACGTATACCCTCATTTGTGTAAGATTCTGAAGCAGTAGCATCAGCAATTAAAAGAACTGGAAACAGTTTTTAGGATAAAGCTTGATTGTTTCCAAAACAGATGCTAGGGGATGGTTGCCTGCAAGAGGGGAAGACTGGACTGTGGCTCTGAAGCAGAGTTCTGTGGTACAGCTGCAAGCTGAGCTGAGTTTCAGTTGTGCTCCTCTGGAGATGTTGGTGCAGGGGAGCCACGTTAAGTAGCCTGCAGATTGCCTTCTGGCTCCTTTCCCCTGCCTTGGTTGTCAACATGCTGCAGAACTTGCGTGTTACTCAAAGAGATTATCTAACCTCATCTTTGCTCTGACTTTGGCTGATAGAACTGAGATTAATTTCTGAGATAACAGTGTATAACTCGCTTAATACTGTTGCCTAATGCTGGTTCCAAATACCTGATCTCTCCAGCTTGGAGGCTGGAATTCAATATTCCTATTGTGTATCTGAGCTGGTAGAATCATTGCATCATTGCTAGCATCATTGCAGGGGAAGAAAGAAAGGAGTGAAATAATTAGGCCCTTAAGTTATTGATAAATTCTGCTTGCTTGCTTTTGGTTTGCTCAGTAAACTGTGTATTGTGGCAATGTGCCCCCAGCATCCTGGACCGGAAGTTCAATTATTTGTGACTATAGAGGCTGATAATCTCGTGGTCAATGATGTGAGCAACACTTCCCTTTTCAGTTGAACAGAAATTGCTCAACAGTTACAGCACCTTCCTCCCCTTCCACGTGCAGCTCAGCAGCACGCATATGCCTGGGCAGAAAGAGGCTTTCCTGAGAGCCACAGCTTAAGGAAAACTCTCTACTTCTAGCTAACAATTCAGATCTAATCCATGTCACCAGGAAAACCACAACTACTGTCACCTCAGGGCTTCTCGTATGGCTTCTGCAGGTGGACTAAATGTCTCAGTTCCTAGTCAGTAAATCTGTAATCCACAAAGCAACTGTCACGGCTGGCATAATTTGATGTACTTCATCATATAGAGAAACAAAAAATATAGGAAGTCTGAAGTCTGAATTCAGCTGTAAAAGAACAGTAGTCCAAAGGCTAGAACTTTGGATAAATGTATCATATAACTTGGATTAATTGTTCCTTGCCTCTGCTGAAGGAGAAAGGCCTGACTTTAGCTCTCCTTTTGTGGAGGCTGAAGGAAGAGGGACATATTAAAACAGGTCATTTAAGGGAATCTCAAAGCTAAGTGGGACAACATTCTGAGACCAGCAAGTTTATGCTACTTCAACCTGCATAAAAAAGTTTCCCATCTCTGTGAAATGCTCTTTGGAGCACAGAGTCTCTGGAAAAGACACAACAGCAATGCAGACCCATCCTCCAAGTCAGATGTGTTTAAAACGTATGCATGCATGCTCTTTTTAAAGACATGTATATACCACCTTTGTGGCTCCAGAGAACAGGCTGAAAAGATGTCATTTGAGAAATGCACTTTCAAATAACTTCTTAGACATGCGATACACGTCAGCATAAGGTGATCAGTGATCTGCTGTGTGTCAAGAATCCACTGCCACAAAAGCTGTTGGTGAAGGCAGCACATACTAATATATACTTTCTCTTTAGTACCTGTCTGTTTCTAAAGGCTTGTATCTGAGGAAATCAAAAAAGGCAGAGGGTTGAAAACAGTTTTTTGGGGGGGAGGTATGGAATGGACATAGCTGGGAGCTGAGACTTGTCTGAGGTCAGGCAATTCTGTGGGAACTGAGTATCACCTTCTGGGGTCTCAGTTTGACTTCACCGTGTTGGTGTCTCACACTGCTGCTGGAGACCCATGCTTCAGGTGCTCCTTTCAGAAGCTGTAAAAATTCATAGATTCATAGAATGGTTTGAGTTGGAAGGAACCTTAAAGATCATTCAGTTCCAACCACCTTGCCAAGAGCAGAGACACCTGCCACCAGACCAGGTTGCTCAAGGCCTCATCCAACCTGGCCTTCAACATCTCCAGGAAGAGGGCATCCACAACCTCCCTGGGCAACCTGTTCCAGTGTCTCACCACTCTCACTGGAAAGAATTTCCTTCTAATATCCAGTCTAAATCTACCCTCCTCAAGCTTAAAGCCATTGCCCCTCAACCTATCACTACAAGCCCTTGCCAAAAGTCCCTTCCCAGCTTCCCTGTAATGCCCCCTTCAGGTACTGGAAGGCTGCTTTAAGGTCTCCTCAGAGCCTTCTCTCCTCCAGGCTGAACAGCCCTAGCTCTCACAGCCTGTCCCCACAGGGAGGGTGATCCAGCCTTCTGATCATCTTTGTCCCCTGTGTAGGTAACCAGACTGAACTCTGCTCAGTCCCAGTAAGCAGCAAATGTTTCTGCTGTTGTGAACGTTTTCTGAATATCCCATTAGAAAACACCTGCTCAGCTGCTGAACCTGCTGAGCATGCACCCCCTGAGCTCTTGTCTGCCTGAGCAGCTGTCAGAAGGACAGCATGAGCTCTGCAGATAAAAGAACACTAGCATCCAACAGCAGTTACATCCTGATCAGTTGGCTCTGTCAGATCTTCCAGTAGGAATACCTAGAAATGAAATACCTAAAAATGCCTCGAGTTTTAGTGTACTAATGGAAAAATTGTTATCTTCTGCATGGGAGCTTCATTGAAAGATACAGTCCTTGCTCAAAAGACAGCCTTGAATTTCAAGATTTGCTATTAGGTGGAGCTGTAAACTCTCAATGTATCAGCCAGTGGGCTTTGACCAGAGTAAATGTCAAGGGTGCCAGTAAAGTCTGCCACAAGAGAGTGAAGAAATGGGTAATCTTTATACCTGAGGAAACACAGCAGGGGTTCATTTATCATGGGTTAGTGCTCTCTTAAAAAGCCATCACAACTGTGGCTGCAGTCATGCAAGCTGTGCTGGATTATCTTTCCAGGGCAGTCTGGGGGAGGTGTGATGGAAATACCATAGAGAGCTTTCCCAGAGCTGGAGGACTTCACCTCATTTGACTTATGGTTCATGGTTTAGTAGTCTTCAGGTCTTGGGTGACAGGTTGGACTTGATGATCCTTGAGGTCTTTTCCAACCTTACTGATTCTGTGATTCTGTGACTGTATGTTTGTATAGACAGAGCTGGGGTTGTTCAGCCTGGAGAAGTGAAGGCTCCAGGGAGACCTTAGAGCAGCCTTTCAGTATTTGAAGTGAGCTACAGCTGATCTGGAGAGACTTTTTACAAGGCATGGAGTGACAGCAGGAGGGATAATGGCTTCAGACTGGAAGAAGCTCAACTGAGATTAGACATTAGGGAGAAATTCTTCCCCCTGAGGCTGGTGAGGCACTGGAACAGCTTTTCTTCTCATGTCTTTGCAAGACACATGAAACGTCATCAGATGCACAGAAAACAAATATTTGTGCCAGGGTAATGCATCCCCTGGGGAAAAAGGGGACCCAGCAGGACTGGGGGTCTCCCAAGGCATCTGGTAACCCTTCCCTTCTCCCAGATAGTTTCTTTTCCTGAGCACTTTTCTGGAGTGGCTGCTGACAGGACAAATGCCTCTGGCCTGGCACTAGCTCTGTGGGAGCTAGAGAGAGCTCAAACCAGTGAGTGTGGGAGCTGCTGCTGGGGAAAACTGGTTTCCACTGGGGTTCAGTCCTACCCAGCATCACCTTCATAGGCAATACACAAGGGATGGAGCTGACAGACTCAGACACTGCCACGGTGTGGCCCTAGGGCAGCTCTGGGCCCTGTGCAAAGCCCTGCACTTACCAAAAACCTTCTTTTTCAGCCCCAAAACGTGCTGTGGTGAGAGCAGAGGGTGCCCCAGGGATCTGCACCAGTGCCTGCAGCCCCACTGGGGATGCAGTGAAGGCAGCTTGGCTGGGCATGGGGTGCAGTGTGGCTGCTGATGTGCACAGGGCCGGTGGCTTTTCAGCCAGACCCCGTCTGTCTCCAGGGGAGAAATTGGGACATTGCCAGTGTCCCATCCCTGTTTCTCTCCCATCACTGTTGCATGACAGTGGGTAGCTGCTGCCCAAAGCACCACAAAGGGGCCACAAAGATCTGCCCGTGCCCAGCAGGCGGCAGGGTTCGCAGCTCTGTGACCTCTTTGGGCTATGCAGTGCTGCAGGGAGCTCCGACTGTCTCACATCTCTCCCTGCACAGGATAGAGAGAGCCCTAGGCAACACCGGGAGCCTCCTGTGCCCAGAGACCCACGGTGGGATATGGAGCTCCAGGGAAAAGCCGGGCTGCCAGTGTTGAGGACAGCGCTGCCAACAGCCCGGCACACGGCTGGGGATAGCTCTGCATACGCCCCCCGCTCGAAGACGCTGTGGGGACCACCTCCCCAAACCCTCCTACCCACCTACATGACTGGCTAACGTGGCCCATGGGTTTGACCCCAGAAACAGCCTCCTCGGTCTCGGTTTCTGAGCCCAAACACGTAGGACTTGGTCTCAGCCCAGCCCCAGGAGCCCATTCCTCTGCCCCAAGCCCGCAGGACTTGGGCTCCGTTTTCAAGCCTGGGAGATGCCCGACTCAGTCTGTGCTGAGCCCCAAAACCGGTACCAGAAGCCGGGTTTCCAGCCTCACAAACACCCGTCTGGCCGCCAGCGGCTGAGTTCCAAACCATCCAGCCCCGTGTGTGGTGCCGGGGACGGCTCCGAGAGCCCCCAGCGAGGCTTTACTCTCCGAGCCCTGCTGATGATCCTCCGCAGAGCCACCGGCAGCAAGTCAACCAGAGCGCTAGTACTTGCTCGGGGATCCCTAGCTCACTCCCTGGCCGCAGACCCCACAAGATCCCGGACCCCCCAGCTCGGCCGGTACCCGGGCTGAGTCCCCAGGGCTTCTCCTGGCTCTCGCAGGGGAGCCGGAGGAGAATCAGGTGGTTGCCGAGGCTCAAATGTGCTCAAGGCAGCGCTCCGCTCTCCGCAGTAATGCCGCCCCTCCTCTTCCGGCCGGTGGTACGCTGCTGATAACGGCTCGGGGCTCCGCGGCCGGTGTGCACGGTCAGGTCATGGGTTTAGAACGTGAGTCCTTGGCGCCGGTCTGGCGGCTTCTCCTGTGGGTGTGCCGGCCACGATGCCGGGCTTCGCGGACCCTCGGCCAGGGACGAGACTGGTGCCAGTGGAGGAGTCTCGGCCCTAGTGTCCGTCTGTGTCCAGGCGGGCTTGGCTGGAGGGCTCCTCGCTGCGGAAGAGTGCCGGGGCACGCCTGCCCCGAGCCCAGCCTCATTGTCTGGAGCCGCACTTCGGGTCCGGGCCGAGCTGAGGTCCTAGGCGGGGAACGGAACCCCCTGGCCGAAGTCCTGCCACTGTTTGTGGGGCTGGGGATACTGCTGTGGGTCCGGGTGCCGTCCCCTCCAGTGCTGGAGAGCAGCAGGGCAGCCGTAGCTCTGCGGGGTGGGTGTCACGGAGCCAGCGCCAACGGCTCTGCGCAGACAGCGAATAAACGCTGGGAGCAGTTGGCGGCGCTGGGGCTCTGCCTGGGCACGGTCTGACCTGCACCACGGCTTGGGACTGGCGATATACGAACCGGGGTACCGACCCGGGATGGGGAGGATGCGACTAGACTCTCAAAGCGCCTTTTGACCCTAGGTTGTTCCAAATCGAACGTTCAGCTTGGCAACAGTCGGGGGAGCCCAAGGCTGAGCCCAGGGACACGAGAGTAGGAATCTGCTGCTAAGCTCAGGAACAGTAACGTGGGCCTCATTCCAAGCCCCAAAGCACAGGACTCGGTCTCAGTTCTGAGGCTTATGTTCTGAGTCTTCAAACCCTGAAACTGCCCAAATAAGCGGGACTTGGGCTCTGTTTTTCAAGTCCCATCCCCTGCTAATGAAAGTCTTACTCTTTTTTCTTTTTCTAGGGTAATTCAGAAATGGGAGGAACCTTACAAGTTGCAATAAGAAGACTGAAGAGGAGACGGAGGGAAAAAAAACAGTTAAAATTTCATCTAAGCCAACTTCATTTGTAAGAGAGTGCAGAGAGGTGGGCAGTTTTCATCTTACTGCTGTGAGAGAGCCACTTCTCTGCCACTGAGATTTCTAACACTGTTAGCTCTGATCCTCAGAACCTTTGTGTAGTGGCTCAACCCATTACGTGGAGACTGTTGGTCTCACTGAGCTCTGGGCATGCTTTCCATGGGAAAGGTTAACATGGAAATGGCTATTTGAAAGCTTTGTGTTTTAATAATACACTATTGAGAAGTAGCTTTCTGTGAATTTTGGTGTTTTCATTCACTTTTGGAGACACAGCAAAGGGCTTAGAGCAACTACAGCTAGACCATGAGTACAGGTGTGTTGCTTTCAGGCTTGATGACTGACCCTTGTTTAATACAGATGTGTCTGCAGCAAGCTTTAGGCTGCCCTAAGCAAGAGCTTGGGCCAGTCTTGTTGAACAGGACAGCATTGCATTACCCACACCTGTGGGAACAGAAAAGCTCATTCAAGATTTGCTTTCTAAGGAGGAAAGAAAGAAGCCAGGGTGCTAGAATGGCAGAGATGAAGAGCAGAGGATAAATTGCCCTTTCCATGAACAAGCATTTCAACTCCTGGAGCATAACAAGACAGAAGGACTGCTTACCAGGGTCAGGGGGAGGTGGCTGGGAAGTTCTGGTTTCACTTTGACCACTTTAAAGCCCAGCCTGTACTTATGTCACATGTTATTTTCCAGGCCTCCCATGGCTTATCCATGCCTTCACCCACCAGCAGTTTTACTTTTCCAACAGCATTTGAAGTGAGGAGTGAGTAACTTCACTGAACACTTTCAGAGGTGTCTTTATTTTTGGTGAGCACTCTGGTCCTCCCTCCTTCCCTTGCTTTCCAAGGTTATTAGTTACACAGCTCCTGCTAAATTGCCTTTCATTCTGTGCTGTTGTCTTCTGATGAACTTTTTCTTGTCATCTGCACTTCCTTGGTAGTTCAGGAGGTCTGCTTGTGTGCAGTGCTTTAGTGTTTGTTTTATGATACTAGTAATGAAACTCTCTGGGGGTTTTTTCCTTCACTTTTCTTGGACTGCAAAGTATATAGCATGCAAATACAGTCACTTAGGCTTTGCAAAGTCTCATTTTCTCTCTAGCTATTTAACTACTCGACACAGAATTCCTCTATTTGAACACAGCTCTCCTATCTGTTCCATCTCCAGCTCCGTGTCCATACTGATAATAGAATATAACACCTGGAAGTTTCAGCATGCCACTGATGCAGATACTGCCTAAGCAGTAAATGAGAGTCCCCTTTATGCTCCTGTGAGTTTTGGGTCATGTGGGGCTTTTTTTTTTTTTTTTTTGCCAGGTTGGCTCTGGGTGAGAACATCTAGAACTTTTCATAAGGGTGTCTAGTGATAGAACAAGGGGGAATGGTTTGAAGCTGAGGGAGAGAAGGCTTAGACTGGATCTTAGGAAGAAGTTCTTCAGTATAAGGGTGGTGAGACTCTGGAATAGGTTGCCCAGAGAGGTTGCAGATGTCCCCTCCCTGGGGGGTGTTAAAGGCCAGGTTGTATGAGGCCATCGAGCAGCCAAGTCTAGCTGAGAGGCATCCCTGCCCATGGCAGGAAGGTTGGAGTAGATGAACTCTGAGGTTCTTTTCAACCTAAGCCATTCTATGATTTCGTAGCTCAGCTGTCTGTGGATAAGTGTATTGAGTGTAAGTCTTCACAAAGAAGTAGTGAAAAGAGGAAAGCTGGGTGTTGCCTAATGCTTCTGACAGGGACAACAAGCTAGTTTGGGAAGGAGGTTTGTTTGGTTCACTTCTGAGAAAGGAACTATTACGGTCTTCGTTCAAACATCTCTTGTGCTGCTAACCACAGATTACTGACACCTTCTAAATAATCAGTTATTATTCATAATGTTATTTTTCCTTGACAGTTTCCTCTTTTGTAATTTCAAATGTCTGGATAATGTGGGCCTTTGGCAGACTTGAAAAAGTCAGGTTTTGATAGAAGCCTGTTAGAAGAGGTCCAAATCTTGTTGAATTAACAGACATTTGCCCTTTTAGTTATGTTCCCAGGAACCCCACAGAGCTTTTCCCCACCTAGTGTTACGGTGGCACATCAATATTCATCACTTGTTATTTAGAGATGAAAAGGTGGCACTGCAGGGGACAGCAGGGCTCCTCTATTTAACAGGCTTGAGCCAGAGGATCAGCTCTTTGCCAAGTTCTTTCTGGTTGTACCACTTGATGGCACACTTGCATCAGCACACTGCAGGCTGGAGGCAGGACAAAGCAACAAATCCTGTCCAAAGTTGCTTCCCTTAGTTAGTTTTGCATCATGAATGTTCCTGTTTAATTGATAAAAGGAATCTCACACTGTAGTATCAAAGTCATACAAAATAATTACACCAAGGAAGCCCTGTGTTTTGCAGTTTTAATCTCAGGCATTGCCTGGATAATTCATTACTTTTTCATGCTTTCAATAAGTTTAATAATAAATTTGTCTTGGCCTTACTGAGGCCTTTCTTCCAAGGGTGGCAAATTTTCCCTGCAGCTGGGGGAACTGAGATTAAGTCTGGAGAAAGGAGGCTGAGGGGCAGCCTTCTCACACCCTGAAAGGAGGTTGGAGCCAGGTGGGTATTGGTCTCTTTTCCCTAGGAACAAGTGACTGGAGGAGAGGAAATGGCCTCAAGTTGCACCAGGGTAGGTTTAGGGTGGATATAAGAAGCAACTTTTTGACTGAAAGGGTTATCAAAGACTGGAAGAGGCTCCCCAGGGAGGTGGTTGAATCCCCATCCCTGGAGGTTTCAAAGAGGCACAGATGTGGTGCTGAAGGCCATGGTTTAGGACCAGACTTGATAGAGTGAGACAGTGGTTGGACTCGAGGATCCAAAATGACTCTATGATTCTACTTTGATTGCAGCCTGAGTGAAGGACATTTTAATCTTGCCCATATTTGCTGAGCATTTCACCAGCTGTGCATCCTCTGCAAGGTGGCATAGGACACCTCTGTGGTGTGGAGAAAGTCACTTTGAGGTTTTCCATCTCTGCCTAGATTGAAGGTGATTCTGTTTGGGGTGGGGGTATTTTGGAGATGCTTCCTCGCTGGCCGTTTCCCTCGGAGCAGCTTTATTAATACAAGTGTGTGTTGACAGCTGCCCAGCTGCCCTTGGAGCTGGCACAGCCCTCGCATGCTGCTGGCCTCTGGAAGGGCAGCAGCTGGGTGGAATTAAGAGAAGTCTGGTTTGTCTCTGTAGATAAAACAAGGTGGCAAGCTGCTGGGACACTGGGTAGGCACTTGTTCATGCATGTGCTGAGATAGGGTGAGTCCTTCCACCATTTTCCACAGGTCCCAAGCTGTCTTGGTGCTTTTACTGGTTGGACTGGTTGGTCACTCAGCTGCTACTCACGGTCCCACTTGTATGCCAGCACTATTTATACCATGGCTCTAGGGTTCAGAGCAGTTGGAAACCAAGCACCGTGGTGCCACAGCAATGGGGATACTTAGAGCCCCAGAAAGCTGGGTTGGGGGACAGCTGGAGCCAGTGAGTGCCTGGTGAATGCATCCAGAGCAGGCCCCAAGCTCCCAAACCTTGCTGACGAGATGCTGGTGAGTCAAGCTCTGGGCAGAGTGAGGGCTGGGTGCTGGGGCAGTCTGGAGGGCAGGAAGGGAGGTTTTGCCCACCCAGCACAGAGTGTGGCTTTGTCCCCGCTGATCCCAGCAGACAAAGAACAAAAGGCAGCAGATGCCAAGGAGTAAGTTTGAGGTGCCCATGGAGCCTTCCTGTTATGGATGGCAGGGCTGAGTAACGCTGGAAAAACCTGAGAGGCAGAGAGTGGTGGGGGCTGTTTATCTTTTTATTATAAATTTAGTATGAATGACCAATGGAAAAGTCACAATGGAGTACCAAGAATGGTTTATCAACATTTTAGCAGCATTCAAACAGTTATAGATTCCCAACCTCCTCTGGGCACCCCTTGCCCTTTGTCTTCCCCCCCATGAAACAGTAACCTTCACCCAAATGTGCTTTCCAAAGCTGTGTAGGGGATGTAGCTGACCACTTCCCCCCTTGAGCTGCCACAAAAACATCCCATCCCAAATGCTGTTTACCGTGCAGGGCCAGGTTGGCAGCATGGACTGGTGGGCTGTGGCATGGGATGGAACTCACAGAGTGGGGGAGCACAGCATCTGCTCACATCCTTGCTGTGCTCCTTCCACCAGCCCCTGTGTGGGTCAGCACTCCTGTGGGCACCCATACATACCTTCAACCACAACACCAGGGCTGAGCTTGTTTCCCACCTGCTGCTGCCCTTCACTTCTGAATGGCAAGGGGACTGTGCACCCCACGGCCCTACTCCTGTACCTGAGACTGTGTGGCTGTGGTTGGATGGCCAGAAAAGGAGGAGACTGGTGGCCCACTCTCCCACAGGGACTGATAGCAGGGCAGCCAGGAGCTGAGACTTGAAGGGGGAAGCTAGAAGGTGAGCAGTGAGATACTTCAAGCCACAAAATGAAGTCAAGTGTACTGTCAGCTACTGTGGAGAACCGTGGTCTGCCTACTGAGTAACACGGACTAACTTAGTGTGTGCTTTGTTGTTTGAAGTTACATTAAGACATGAACCACCCCATCCTTGCTGGTGGAAGCTTGGTGAAAAGACCAGTGAAGTAGAGGTGGGGAAACACAACACACGCCCACAGGTGTAGACAACAACATAACTCTTGGCAAGCTATTTCCCCTGCTTCTTTGGTACTTCCTAACCTTTCTTATCCAAAATAGAGAAGGGAAATGCACCATTTAAAAGTTAACTGTTTGTCAGTATTTACACAGCCATAACCATCACGCCATGACACGCACAGGTCAAGATGATATGAACAAAGTTATTTTATGAAAAGCACTTCTGCACATTTATTTTTGTTCCAGTATCTTAATAACCTTAAAAAAAAATACCCAGAACCCCCCCCAAAAAAAATCCATGTGATACACAGCCCTGTACCTCGCTTCTTCTTGTATCAAATGGACAAGAAACAATTTTTTTCCCTAATCCATACTCTTCTTCAAAAGGTTTTTAAAAAATCACCACCAAAATGATACACTATGTACAAATTTTTCCTAAATATTAAATTCTAGGCCATTATTTTCACCCCACTGATAATATAACTTAGGTATCATTACCTACTATATGCATATATATTTCTTTAATAGATAGGAAATGGCACCACATCACCATGTCACCAGTATGACACATTGTTATGTACAGTAGATAAAGAAGTTAGATATGGAAGCTGGATCCTCTCCCACCGGTTCTTCCTGGGGAAGGCCTTCTGCCCTGGGTAGCGGCTGGGCGCCTGCCCCGCTGCCCGCTGGCGGAGGCGGGTCAGACGTAGGGCAGGATGCCATACATCAGCAGGGCCATCACGCCGGCGCTGAACAGGCCGGCCACCGGCACCGTCACGAACCACGCCAGGAAGATGTTGCGGAACAGCCGCCAGTCCACAGCCTTCTTGGAGCGGATCCAGCCGACGGCCACCACCGAGCCCACCTTGGGAGAGGGAGGCAAGAGGTGAGGGGGGTGGCTGAGCGCTCCTAACCTGCCCCCGGCCACACCAATGCCAGTCAGCTGATACCAAGCACTGCTCTGACAGCCTCCTTCGCTGGAGACATTCAAAACCTGCCTGCACGCATTCCTGTCTGACCTGCTCTAGGTGATCCTGCTCTGGCAGGGGGGTTGGACTGGGTGGTCTCTAGAGGTCCCTTCCAACCCCCAGCGTTCCCTGATTCTGTGTGGTTCTGTCATAAAAGAGCCCCTGGTGAGGATGATGGAGGCTCTGTTCCAGGGAGGTGGCAGAAGGGCGACAATTCCGGGGTGCTTTAACCTTGATTTTTCAATGATCTCCTGTTTTAAGATCAGCCAAAGAAGAACAAAGATAGTTGTGGGTTTTTTCTCTGCCCTGCTAGCTCCCAGGTTGGCCATGAATGCAACTGGACCAGCTCTCCACTCACCCAGCACCTCACTTGGTATTTAGGGGACAGGGCAGCTGTCCACCAAGTCTGGCCAGGCTGGGGTCTAAATCATGAAGACACTAGGAAAGTTGTTATTAAGGCTCTGCCAGTGTGGTTCCCATTCCACCTGCCTGTTGCTGTTTTGGGATGTCCTGGCTGGTCACTCAGCAGCTGCCAAACAGCCTGGCATACAGAGTTGGCTCCACAGGGCACCTAGGTATTTCACTGTTGTGGGCTATAAACAGGACAGCAACAGCAATACAAACAGCTGAACCCACTCTGTGTCAGCCATGGGAAGTGGGCAGGGGGCAAACTGGACCCCATACAGCTGCCCCACATCAAACTCATCAGTTCCAGCCCTCCACAGAAAACCAACCCTTCTGGACAAGGCAGCCAAGCTAAGCATCCAGAGCTAAAATCCTCCCTGCAGACAGAGACATCAGCCTGATACTATGGGACATGGAATATCAAGAGGTCTGGCTCCAAGTGGGGATGGATAAACCACCACAATACCTTTCAAAGGCACTGCCACCAGGGCAGCTGGATAGATCAGTGGCTTTAAAAACAAAATACACTGTGGCATGGGCCACTTTTTCTTCCTTCAGATGTATTTTCAGTGGATAGGCTCAAGTATAAACCCAGCATACTACTTTTTAAGGAAGAACTGGGCTGAGACCAACAGTTCTGGTGAAAAAAAAAATGAGGCAAGCATTTCAGAACCCCTGGAAGTGGCCCTCTGCACTCTTAAGAAAAATGTGCAAATCAGCACAAGTCTGCTCAAAGCACACAGTAAAGCAGCAATAAGTGTGGAAGGAGTATCTTATTTTAAAGGAAACTCCAAGACACAGGTGGGCTTGTGCTCCTTTGCATGCCAGGGCTGCCTCATCTTCCCTTCTTCATAGGAGCATCAGTCCCTGCCTATAGCTTAGAGGATGGGCTGCTCCTCATGATAAATGCTGGGAAGACAGGGAAGCAGGGAGATGGGGGATAATGAATCTGCATCTTAACACCTCTTTAACTTATAGCTACTGATTAACATTTCTTTCTCCTTTATGGAAGACCCTGCAACTCCAGGGACATAAGACTCAAGACCAGCTGTGACAGAGCAAGGTGAAACTAAACTTGATATTCTAGGACTGAAAAGGCCTCAGGCTAAAGCTTAATCCAGTAAGGAAATCTGTTAGATAATATTTAATAGGAATACTCCCTGAATGGACAGCAGAAGATTCTGTATTTAAGAGGTGTCAGTGTAGTTAGGAGGTGCCCAGCTAGGAGGAACCTCCCACTTCTGACTTTATGAAAGCATTAACCCAAAGACACAGCATTTGGTTTCTCAGCAGCTCAGCTACCAGGCTCTATTTTGCATTTGGCATGTCCTCAGCATCCCTCTGGCATGTTTGCTACAAGAAGCATTGCTTCTTGAGCAAGGCTGCAGCCTGCATACAGTAATCTCCAAGTCCTCCCTCCAATTTCAGAGGTATCAGCAATGATGGCATTGGTAATCTGGTTTAAACATTATTAAAGTTTAGTATATTAATAGTGATTTGGATGGACTAGAGGTTAGGAGAGTAGTGTAAGGACACTACACTGACTGCAGAATTTCAGATGATATCTACTTTGGTAGAGATTGGTTTGAGACCAGAGCAGTTTGCCTTCAGTATGCTCTGCTTAAAGCATAACACAAATGCTTTATGGCTCCCGTGTTCGTGAGTGCAGGCATGTCACCATAAACTACAGAAGAGGATCAATTCCATCAAAGCAACACAGAGACCCTTTTGCAGAACCCCCAAATCACCACAGCAGAGGGGAGCTGGCAGTATGACCTCAGCAAAGTCGCTTTTGCACAGAAAAAGCATCTAACTCCTGCACTCTGCTTTTAGCTTAGTGTGAGCATGTCCAGCCTCTTCCAGCTGGGGAAAACCTGTTTGCTCCTGCAGCTCAGATCTTAACATAAATCAAAAGGTTCAATACTCTCATTTGCCTACCTGGGCAGCAGAAAGGCAAGGTTGGCACTCACACCAGGCTGGCTTTGCAGTGCTAAATCCCAAGGGAGGCTCTGAAGGGCTGCAGGCAGAGCAATGGGGTTGCTGTCTTCAGACTCACTAATTCCTCTGGAGGCTCAAGATGTTAGGTCCTTCCCTCAGGCCCTCATGACTTGGAAGCTTTCAGAGGGACTTTCCTCTCCCCTTTGACTTGTGGCAAGGAAGAAGGTGCAGTTCAGGCTCTCAGCAAGCACAGAGCATGGAAAGGCTGCTGAGCTGTAGATTCAGGACAGGCATATCGAGCAGTGGCTACCTCATGTAGAGCAAAGTCTCTGATTTATAGCATCATAGAACTGCTTTGGCAGAAAAAGAGCTTTAACATCATCCAGGCCAATCAGTACCTAATTCTGCAAAGTCTGGTGCTAAACCATGCCCCTCAGCACATCCCACCTCCAGGGATGGAGATTTAACTGCCTCCCTGAGGAGTCTTTGAGAACCCTTTCAGTCAAGAATTTTCCTCTATGCACCCCTGGTGCAACTTGAGGCCATTCCCTTTCCTCCTATCACTTGTTACTAGGGAGAAGAGATCAACTTCCACCTGGCTCCAACCTCCTTTCAGGATCAAATGCAGGTCCTGATCTTAGAGTGCTTGATGAATCTTTCTGAGAAGTTAATGTTTTTCTTCCTGCTACCAGTCTGTAGTTTGCTACCACATCTGCGCCAAGACCTGAAAACTGCTGCTCAGAGGTTCCCTTCATTATTTTTCATTATAGTCTATCACTCTACCTCAAAAAGGCCTCACTCCACCTCAAAAAGGCCTCCCTCCACCTCAGGTGTTTCATGCTGCTCCTTCTTCATCACTAGTTTGTCTAGCTGCTGCAGGTTCAGATGACTGACACCACTTCAGCAGGGCTCCCACTTCAGAAAGTGCTATTTTGCTGTGGAGCAGATGTTAAGGAATAGAATAATTCCTAGAGTTTTTACTTTGAACACTTTCTTTTTTATTTCTAGGGAGAAATATTTTTTTTCTGTTGATTTTTAAGGCATTTCTGCCTCAAAGGCTGACAGCACTTTCTGACAGGCACCTTCCCATGGAAATTATATTGAGAGTTGTTTTATTCCTTCACTCAAGCCCTCAAAGAAAACAAGGAATATGCCTGTTACTAGGGTTGCCTTTATCTCAGGACCTTTCAACTCAGGATCTCATTTGGCTGAGTCACTTACTTAAAATACTGTGCCATCCTGGAACAGTCTTAATCCCTATTGCAAAGTGGATCTTCCCATTAAGAATGAGTAATCTTAAGATATCTTCCCATATCGAACGAGATTCCACAGGGAGCAGACAACACCCAACCACTGCAGCTGCCTTTATGGAAGTATTTTTTTTTTAACAAAGAGTTATTTTCCTCTTCTATTAGAAAAGACCAATCCTTTAACTGTGTTGAGCCAAGGAAGACCTCCTAATGCCACCCTCTCGTTAGCTTATGGCTTCAAAGACATTTCCTGTTTAAATTCAATCTATTTGTCTGCACCCAAGTGTATTTTCTTGCAACAGTTGGCTTCAGGCACGCAACTGGGATAATCAAAGCTGCATTATTCTCCCTGACAAATTCTTCATCACACGTTTGATATACCAGCCAGCTTAAGGGGAGATGGCGTCAGGCTAACCATTTTTACAAGTGGATCACGTTGTAATTATTTTTCCCCTCCCTGCCTGATTTTCAGAGGACTCAGAGTTCAGCCAGCGCCAGGAATTCTAACAGCCTTTCAGAGCAGCTCAGTTTGGCTGCTTCTCAAAGAGCTCTACAGCAGAAGAAAGAAATGATTTTGCAATAGAGGAAGGCTTTCTGAAGAAATGGTTTTCACTAGAAAAAGGCCAATTGAACCAACTTGGGGCACTTTGCAGGATGTGTGGATTTCAGTGACTCTTTCACTGGAAACCAGGTCAATGTCACAGGCAAGGATGCCTGGCTTCCTGCCAGCCTGCCTGCTGTGCCGTGGAGCCAGGCAGCCCCAAAAACCTGCTTGCTTCTGCCTCAGCCAGAGCTAGAAGGCCTCCAAGGTCTCCAGAGTGCAGTGGCAAACTGCAAGTGGCTCTTGTAGGACTTGGTGGTATGTCCTGATGCAGAGGGGCTCTGCTACTCTGGGGTTTCTGATTCTGGAGGAGCTTCCTCACATCCTGCCAGTGGGTGAGAGATACAGACAGCTCTGTGTATCCAAGAGCTTGAGGGTACACAGGGAAGCAAAAGAAAGACAGGATATTTAACTCAGGAATTTCCTGGGGAACAAAATTCCAAATTCCCACTCTGTCCTTCCAGCAGTGTCAATGTCCACATGCTCCCTGTTGCCTACAAGACGTAGAACTGTCTTCTCACACCGTGTCTCGTAGGACACGATGGAAATGCTGCTCGTTGCCCACCCTATATTTAGACTTCAAAATGGTTTGTTGGGGTTTTTTGTACCAAAAAAAAAAGAATAAAAGGCCAACAACCTTGCTGAAAGAGCTAATGACAGGAGCCAGATTCTCTAGTACAATGCACAAAAGTGAGGATGAGTTGTTTTAAAAGAAGAGAGACATTAAAGTATTAGCTTTATGATGGTTTTCATACAGGTGGCTCTAAACTAGATGTAATGGGGGTGGGGGGGACCACACAAACTACGAGTCTAGGTTATTTTACCAGGTCTATATTAGTTTGGTATGGTCAGACAGAGATGAAAGGTGTTCCAGACTTTTGTGCAGTCGCTCCTAAGGCTGACTTTGCTTTGCCATACTGGCTTTGTGAGCGGGCCTCATTATTTCGCACCCGCTGTCCGCAGGGCACGTGGCATAGTGAAGGCAATCTGCAGCAATCGCTCTCTCCGGTGTGTTGTTATGGTTTGTCCTAGTGATGTGATTTACTGATGGGATCACTGCAAACTCCAATACCTTGCAATGGGTGGAGCTTATTGGAATACCCACATTTGAGGCTACAAGTACCGTTAGCGCACACATTACTTCAATGCAAAATCCACTGTGAAGAAATAAACAAACAAACAAACAAACAAAAAAGACAGATGGAAAACCTGTAGTAAACGAGTTATATGCAGGAAATCCCATGCCATGCACGTGTCAAGAAAGTGAAGAACACACGATGAATGGTGCGCAGCCTCTGAACAAGGGAGAAACGCTACCCGGCCAGGTTCAAATGGCACCGTCGGAGGAAACCAGAGGCCTTCCTTGCAATCATTTGCTCTAAAATTGAGGTATGGTTTTGTTGGGGGGGGGGTGTTTGTTTGTTTTTTCAGGTTTTTTTTTGTTAGGGATGATTTTCTTTAGTCACAGCTATGGAGTTCACACTTTCTGACTTTACCGTGACAACTCCAATGGGTGTTTTGGAAGCCTGATTATTTTCCAGTGTCGCCAGCAGGACTGAGGTGTGCGCCGTCACCTAACCGTCCTGTGCCAGCAGCTGTTTTCCCCTCACCATGCCATTATCCGCTGGCTTGAGCGGCACAATTTTAAGATGAACAGTCCAGGCTGCCTTGACTGCAGTCGCTGGGCAAAGGCATACCTTGCAGTGTGTAGTACTGACAGGAAGTCCAACATTGGAAGCTACCACAACTGTGAACGCCGAAGCCAACTCAATAGTGAATCCACTGCAGGAAGCATAAGAAAACACTTCACAATCACTCTTTGCATCAGCTGGGACTGATACCATGCAGCGTGCCAAAGTCTTACCCGTTTCTTCTTCTCGACTGTTTTATCTCCAACTGGGGTTTGTCATAGGAGTTAAATTAAGAGAACAAGGAAGGGCTGAACAATGGGAACGGCACGGTCATCTGTAGCAACCTGGCTGCACGGCTCATTGCGTCAGGGACTTTTACTGCTCTATTATACGGTGAATCATGCCTAATTAGTAATTTGGTTAAGCACCAGCAGAGGTCGAGTATGCAATAAGGATGAAAATTACTGTCATAAATACATATGGCTTTAATAGTCAGAAGCATACTAGGAAAGCCACTGCAATCTTGCCATTTCCAAATGCGCTTTCTGCCTCGTTAATTAGGTCATCAGCAGAAGACTGTTCATGGAGACATCTATGCCTTCAGACACATTCAGTATTAGTTTACAGGGTTATCTTTTCTCACTTTCTTTCTCTCCTTCTTTCTCTCCTTTCCTCTTTTTTCCTTTTATTTTTTCAGAAAGAGGGAGAAGTCGAAGGCAGGTTATCATTAAAATCAAAGCACAGCAAATCCAGAAAACTGCGTTACAAACGAAATACCGGAGCAGAGATTTCTCAGATTGTTTCACGCACAACGTTCACGCAACCCTTAATGACAATCGTGCACCTACCTTGATGGTGTGATTGGAGTGAGGTCTTTACCCATGGTCTGGATGACTCTTCTACCCCAGACCCAGAGACCCACACAGATGCCAACGCCTCCATAAAACAGGAGCCAGACAGGAGTTGATGCTTCTTGCATTACACCACCTTGCTCATAGATGAGCCAGAGCGCAACGAGAGGACCGATCGCATTGCTGGAGGAACAGGAGAACATTGCCCGAGTTACAAAAATGCAGGTAATCACCTTAAAAAAAAAAAAACTCTCTTATTTTCTGTGTGATTTTCCTACATCAGGCATAAAGTGCTGCTCTGACTTGACCCCAAAGGCAACACCCCTTCTCACTAGGTAAGGCTGCAGCGGGGGACTCTTATCAGTGTTGGGTTTTCCAGTTGTCACTTCACCACTGATAACTACAGCGAACACTGAAAGGAATTCCTCTTTCACAAATCATTTCCTGAAATGTCAGAGTGGGTATTACCTCATTATGCCAGGATTTTCAGTACCATGCTGAACTTATCTCAAAATTTACTGATTTGAGAGCTCTGCAACTTTACAACTCAAGTACTAGATTAGCTCTTTTTGTCAGAAGGAAATTAATAAACAAAATCACCATGGCAGACAAGAAGATACAAACATAATCTACTCTGACAACCTGTAATGTTTGGAGATACTATCAGAATGCAGCCAGGAAGTTGACTTAGTCCTCTTCAAACACATTGCAGAGCTGAATCTGGATTGGATCAGGGAGGACTCTTGGTGACACAGAGCTGGCGTAAACTGTTTTTGCTACCCTGCTGCTGCTAGCTAGAAAAACACTGGGAGTCAGCAACACTGAAGTCCCCACTCCTAATGCAGGTCACCCAATACTGGTGGCTGGAGTCTCCAGTGCCTGGAATTCTGATTCTGCTTATTCTCAAAAAGCATCAATTTCTAGACATGAGAGTTAGAAGAAAAACTCAAAAGCTGGTATCCAGTTACTTTAGAGACTTAGATACTAATAGAGATCCTTCTCGGTCCTTTGCAGCTCTTTTGCCAAAGCTGCCTGCCCTGCTGAGCACCATTTATTCCCAACCAAAAAAGCATAAGAAGTGAGGAAGTAATCCACTTATGTCTAAGTATGCAGGAGAAGAGCAGAGCAAACCTGTCCAACACCATTCAAAACCTCTGAAACCCAACAGGAAGCTCCCCCCTTTGCAAACCGATAAGGAGCGTGGGGTCACAGCGAGCGCTGCAGCCAGGACCAGCTAAATTTAGTTCTTGGTCTTGCTCCAAAGCACACAGATGGAACAAGGGCCAGTTTGGACGGCAAATGTTGTACAAACCAAGCCACCGTAACCAACAGTTAATAATTTACTTGAATCTCATCTTTACAAGATGTGAGGTGCTAGGGGCTGAGTGCTAACCACCAAGAGATGAAGGTCCTCAGCATTCCAAAGCTCTGCACATCTAAGCAACATGAGACACTCCTTCTTTGTCCTGGTCCTTGAGACAAATCAAGCTCTGAACCCTGCAGCAAAATATCTAGAAAGGGATTTTCCCCTTGTAAAGCAAGCAAGCTGCAAGACAAAGGAAAAATATTTTAAAATGCTATTTGATATAAAAAGGAATTAATAATTTTCATGGATTTTCCACAAGATGAGTGTCAGGAGGATGGAGCTAGACTCCTCTCAGTGCTGCCCAGTGACCAGACAAGGGCCAAGGGACTCAAACTGGAACACAGGAGGTTTCATGTAAACATAAGGAAAAACTTCTTTGCTGTGAGGGTGCTGGAGCACTGCAGCAGGTGCCCACGGAGATTGTGGAGTTTCCATCTCTGGAGGCATTCCAAACCCACCTGGATGTATTCCCGTGTGATTTACTCTGTGTGACCCTGCACTAGCTGCAGGGTGGGACTAGACGATCTTCAGAGGTCCCTTCCAACCCCTGACATTATGTGGCTCTGTGATTTTTGAGAAAAGTGCTGGAAATAAATTAGTGAGCTAACATGGGTAATGAAATCTAGTGGGTTTGAAGACACTGGGGAATACAATGAAGAACTAAACACACCTTAAATAAAAGAACGATTTCCAGGAGCAAAAAATACTTCAAAATTCTGTTCTTATACTGTGCCTGGATTTGTTGAGTTTGTGCATGAGTGAAAGCATGGTATGTGAGAAATCCTTAGTGCTAAAACGCAAGCATTGTTTTACCTTCAAGGGCGAAGAGATTCTTGATTGAAGCATTTCTAATATTTTTAAATAGACCTGCAACCTCTTTGCCAGTGTTTTTGGGTGTGGATTAAATTATTTGCACAGTTAAATGCTTTACCATGCATGGAAAACACAAAGGTAATTCACAGAATCACAGACTGGCAGGGGTTGGAAGGGCCCTCTGGAGATCATCTAGTCCAGCCCTCCTGCTAAAGCAGGGTCACCTAGATCAGGTTGCACAGGAACATGTCCAGGCAGGTCTGGAATCTCTCTAGAGAAGGAGACTCCACAACCTCTCTGGCCAGCCTGGTCCAGTGCTCCACCACCCTCAAACTGAAGTTTTTCCATATGTGTAAGTGAAAACTCCTGTGTTCTAGTTTGTGCCTGTTGTCCCTTGTCCTGTCACTAGCCACCACTGAAAACAGCCCAGCCCCATCCTCTTGACCCCAACCCTTTAGCTATTGATCAGCATTGAGAAGATTCCTTCTCAGTCTGCTCTTCTCCAGGCTAAAGACCCCAGGTCTCTCAGCCTCTCCTCATAAGATGGATAGAGAAGGATGTATAAAGGCAACTAATTCACTGATCAAATGAACACAGGGGGAACTGATCATCCTTTCTCATAGAGCTGAATGGCATGGGGACATTTGGAGCAAGTGGAACATCTCCCTTCTGAGGAAAGGCTGAGGGAGCTGGATGTCTTTAGCTTGGAGGAGTCTGAGGGGTGACTTCATTCATGTTTATAAAGATGTGAAGGGCAGTGTCAGGAGGATGCAGCCAGGCTCTGCTCAGTAGTGTCCAATCACAGGACAAGGGGCAATGGGTGCAAGCTAGGGTATATGAGATTCCACATGAACATAAGGAAGAACTTTTTCACTGTGAGGGTGACTGAGCACTGCAGCAGGCTGCCCAGAGAGATTGTGGAGTCTCTTTCTCTGGAGACATTCAAAACCTGCCTGGATGTGTTCCTGTGTGACCTACTCTAGGTGATCTTGCCCTGGCAGGGGGTTTGGACTGGATGATCTTTCGAGATCCCTTCCAACCCCTAACATTCTGTGATTCTGTGAGTCCAAGCACTGATTCCTGACTGTTCTGAAGAGATTAGGGATGGATATTTGTCAGTCCTAAGGTAAATGGGAAGACAGATAAGGCTTCAGAAACTACAGCAGCAAACTGTGCTCTTTTGTAGCAAAAGCCAGTTTTAATTATTTGCAAATGCTGCACCTCTGTGAATCAGCTAAGCTTAATCCTCAAAGAAAAGGTTATTATTTGTGGCAACAGAGGGCAAGGCAAAACTTTGCTAGCTTATGCTCAGCCTTGGAGGATCTGAGTGGCTGATGCTGCTCAAGAGGTCACAGTGATGTCCCCAGAGGCATGATTTCTGATACCTTCCCTGTAGGAAAAGTAAGCAGAGGAGCACTGGATCCATATATGCTTGGAATGGCAAAAAAGGTAATTAACTGCATTTTCATCTGTGGGTACCTACACACCTAGTTTTCTATACCAGGGAGACATTTCTGCTCTCCCAGTAAATCATGTTCAAAGTGACTTAAACATTCAGCTCCTGAGGCTATCTCCCAGCCTGCAAGTGGCTACCAACAGCCACCAAACTGGCGGTGGTGTGCAGCCAGTGGTTCCAGTCTACCACCATCACAGTTCTTAAGAGGGTTCTTTTGGCTTCTGGATTTGTTCAATAGGTCCATCCCTAGGGGCCTGTGGTATCTATGCCAATGGAGAACATCTCTAGAAGAAGCCATTGGGCCTGTTCCAAACTGCCAAAAGCTCACAAGGACTCCATCTGACTCATCGGCTGCAAAGACAAGGATCTTGGTACTGCATACATCAGCTTCAAGATGTTACCATGAGCATGTACAACCAACCATCCTTGGTTGTAGGGAAGAGTTCATTGGCAGAAGACCACCAGTCCCAAGAGGACAGTAAGAAAGAAACAACAGCGGGGGGGAAGCATTCTTAGATAAGAGACTTTGCTTTGGGATTTGCTTCTGTGGTTAATGGATGTCTCCTAAGTGAGAGGCTGAGTGACTAAGCAGATGAACCACAGAGACACTGGCTAGACAGGGATGTGGCTTCCACAATATTTCCCACTGCTTTTATCTCATTTGACTCAAGACATGACTAGCAGGAAAGCAGCCCTCAAATCTTCCATGCCTTTGGCCACCACTCATTTCACAAGTCTGTCTTCAAGAAGTGATTTTTTTTTTTCTCTTCCTCTCTCATGCAGCTCTTTCACTTGCATTCACTAACTTTTCTTGGAGCTCCAAGTCTTATTTGGGATGCTTTAGAAGGAGATGAAAAAAGCCTGAGATGGTCACCCATGGGCTCTGAACCCCTATCCACATGCATCTGTAAAACTGACCTTAGGTTCCTATGGAACTGAAATGCTTTTGAAGATGTTACTGGATTATTTCCATATTAAGAAAAATTTCTTCCCAGAAAGGGTTATCAGGCTGCCCCCGGAGGTGGTGGAGTCACCATCTCTGGAGGTATTTAAAAAATGCATGGACATGGTGCTTAGAGACATGGTCTAGGGGTAGTACCTTAGCAGTCGTGGTGGGCTTATGAATTCTAGCTGAGTGGCTAGCCTCGATGACCTCAAAAGTCTCTTCCAACCTCAGCAGCTCTATGATTTAGCTGTTGGGTTTAAAAGCCAAGGTAAGCTACTCCTGTCACAGTATTTCTTGGGTTTTGGACACCTGATCTGCATTTTTCCACCCAGCACAAGAGGATGGCTGCTGTGAGTTAATTTTGGGGTGGATTTATAAAATATTATGGCATAAAAGCACAGAATGTTAGAGACTGGAAGGGATTTCTAGAGATCATCTAGTCCAACTGCCCTGCCAAAGCAGGATCATCTAGTGCAAGCCACATAGGAACACATCCAGGCAGCTTTTGAATGTCTTCAGAGAAGGGGACTCCACAATCTCTCTAGGCAGCCTATTCCAGTGCTCCATCATCCTCACATCAAAGAAGTTTCTTCTCATATTGAGGTGGAACCTCCTGTGCTGTAGCTTATATCCATTATTCCTTGTCCTATTACTGGGCACCACCGAAAAGAGCCTGGCACCTTCCTCTTGACACATACCCCTCAGATATTTGTAGACATTAGTAAGATCCCCTCTCAGCCTTCTCTGCTCCAGACTAAACAGCCCCAGATCTTTGTCTTTCTTCATAGCAGAGCTGTTCAAGTCCCTTAATCACCCACGAAGCTCTCCATTGGAATCTCTCCAGCAGATCCCTGTCTCTCTTGAACTGGAGAGCCCGTAACTGGACACAGAATTCCAGGTGTGGCCTCACCAGGGCAGAGCAGCAGAAGCCTCGCTCCTGATTCTGCTGGTCATGACGTCTCTTTTCCATGTCCAGTCTTCCTTACCACCTCTGTTGGGTGCCGCCAGCCCTGGTTATTGGCGGGGCACAGCCCTTTGCAGGAGGGGTGTTGGGTGGGGGCTGTTTGCCTTGCCCAGAGGCAGGATGGAGGACCGAAGGCCATCTCCAGCAGTTTCGGAAGGGCTGCCTGCCCGCCCCGTGCCGTGGATTCGCTGGCTGCCTCGACTGGCGCCAGCTGGCACAGCTTGTCTTTTTCTGCTCGCTTCTGCCAGTGGAGAAGCTGTCCCACACCATTTATAAAGCTGTTGTGAAAGATAGGATTTGACAGTGAATCTGAACTATAAATAGAGCTGGCTTCTCCTCTCCCCTGTGAGACAGATAAAATTACTAACAACGCCCCCCCAACACATTCTGCTATCACGAGACAGGCTTAGAATTTAGCCTTTCCCATCCACACAAACACACAAGCTAAGCTTTTTCAGGTACCTTTGGGTCAAAAGTCCAGGCCTTTCTCTGGAGGAACTTTTATAGAGTAAAACTGTAAGAGGTTTTTTTTTCAGTAATAGAAGGATGCCATGAGCTGAATGCTCTGTCACCAAATCCTATCAAACTTGCCATAATATTTTAGGAACCAGCAGCACTGCTATTACCTTGCTGCTTCTGATTTGGATCTGAATGAGTAGCCAGTAGGTTGAGAGAGATGTCTGCCCATCTGCTCTGGTGAGGCCTCACCTGGAGTACTATGTCCAGCTCTGGGACCCTCAACACAAGAGAGACATGGACCTGCTGGATTGGGTCCAGAGGAAGGCCACAAAGATGATCAGAGAGCTGAAGCACTTCTCCTACAAAGACAGGCTGAAAGAATTGAGGTTGTTCAGCCTGGAGAAGAGAAGGCTCCAGGGAGACCTAAGAGCAACTTTCCAGTACCTGGGTGGGGGCTTCAGGAAGGCTGAGGAAGGACTGTTTAGAAGGGTTTGTAGCAATAGGACAAGGGACAATGGTTTGAAACTGGAGCAGGGGAGGATTAGGTTGGACGTTAGGAGGAAGTTCTTCACAATGAGAGTGGTGAAATACTGGAACAGATTGAGGCCCCATCCCTGGAGACATTCAAGTTCAGACTTGATGTGGACCTGGACAGCCTGCTCTAGTTGGAGGTGTCGCCGCTGACTGCAGGGGTGTTGGACAAGATAACCTTTGAGGGTTCCTCCCAATCCAATGCAATCCGTGACTGCTACACTGAATAAACTTTGTGTTGTAATCCACCACCTACAGACAACTTGGTGAGACTATGCTTTGACTCTCTGCTGACTCTCTACCTGAAAAAAGCAGATTGTGTTTTAGCCACCTTTTCTAGCTGAGTGACAGAAGCATGCCACAATACATCATCACTGCTTAAAACTGAACGAGCCAAACAGCCCTCTGAGAGAACTTTATTTGGCTTCCAATATTACTGATATAATTACAAAATCCTCAGTCATTTGACTATTTCCCAAACCAGGATTTCCCAAACCAAGTTTCCACAGGGAAAATAAGTGGGATGACATTTTTGAATATGCTGCAGTTATGTCTGGAGGCATCACGCACTAGAGTAAGGGTGCAAGGAAGACACCCCTATATGTACCAACAGGGAAGAAAAAAATAATGTCCTAAGATCCAGAAATCTCAGATTATCCAGAGAGTTTTATCCTGGTTCTAATAACCAGTTTTGAAATATTGCATATACCCTAGTGCAATAAAAGTGTGTCACAGCTGTGCAGCACAAGCTTTGGGTGTGTGAATGAGTCAGGAAGACTACATAGTTCTCCCTGCAGCTTATTGCTGTGCACTGTAAATGCTGGCTCGGAAACCCCAGCTCCTTGGAACCCTGGAGGGTTGGGTCCATCCTCCCTCACTCCCATCAGCAATCAGCCTTTCCCCAGCAAGCCCAGTGGCAGGCCCTACGTTTTGTTGCTCTTCTCTGGTGTGCCTGCACATCACAACAAATCACAAGTGCCTGCAGAATAAAGGGGACAAGTGAAGGTTTGTATCTGCCTGGGACACAGGCTGCACTTTCAGGACAGACTGCTATGAAAAAGGAAAGAAGCCAAATTTCAGGCTGCTCTCAGTAACTGTAATAGTCAGATTAGCTTCCCAAATATTCAAAGTGATCTTGACTGCAGCTCTCAGGGAGGAAATAAGAAATTCTCACTTTGTAATCCAGTCTTATTACAGTTCCTTTAGCCTCCCTATCTAGCCAGAAGACTAAATCCCACTAAACTCCCTGCGTGCAGGGAGATACTGGCAGTATTCTGACCCTTCCCTCCTTCGATACCATTGCATTTCCTTTAGGAAGAGAGAAGGTGAATTAACGTAGGCTTGTTCAGCAGGAGTGGTCATGCTCTGGAGCTCTGCACTGCAGCTGCAGCAGCCCACCTGTGCAAATGCAAGTAGTGGGAGAGAAGCTAGAAGGATTTCTGCTGTGTTCCAAAGCCTGGAAGCATGTCTGAATTAACTAGCTCCCATAAACAAGGGCAGGTGGGCAGGCTGGTTTGGAAATGAATGACCTCTTTATCCTGTTGTACCCAAGTATGAGTACACAAGGGTAGTCCTGAAGTTCTCCACATGAAATTTAATTAGAGCAGCTACATTCAAACAATTTATGCAGCAGGAACCCAACAGGAGTGAGATCCCTCTCACAAATGTGAAACATCTGCCAGCAGGATTCCTCTCCCTACAGTGCATACCAGCTAAACTCTGGTCTTGCCTGCACCTTGGCAAGCACATGGGCAGGCAAGCAGTGTGATCTGTGCTCACCCTGTCCTGTCACCATCAGAATAATAAACTACTTTCTTCCATGGCTGGGGTCCATGGTAGACACCCAGGTTAGATGTCTGTTCACACACGCCAGAGCACATGGCTCCTTCTCCTGTGACAGCAGGAATGATGGCCTGGGGTGGAGAGGGGGGTTGGAAGGGCCAGAAGAGGCTACCCTTTTATAGGAGAAGAAATCTGTATGAGGGAAAACTAAGCACAGACCCAGACAGGTGCACAAGAGCACAAGGCTCAGGCTTTTTTCAGAACCATAAATGGCAGATGTTAGTCAGCAAACTTCATATCAACCTACATCATCTCCCTGTTGGTCATCTTATCCCACTTTGATTGCAAGAATTCAAGGAACAACAACTCCAAAGCTGGCTGAGTCAACAGCCAGCCCATTTGGTTGGCTGGGCTGTGGGGCAGACACACCCTTTGCTCACAGCTTTCCTATTCCTAACCCAGCAGCAAAGCAGCCCCAGCCACCATTGTGCTGAGCACAGGAGATAGCTATGGGCTTAGCAGTCTCCTCTGGCCATTTCCAAACCAGCCTGCCCCCCTGCCCTCATTTATGGGAGCTAGTTAATTCAGACATGCTTCCAGGCTTTGAAACACAGCAGAAACCCCTCCAGCTTCTCTCCCATTACCTACACTTACACAGGTGGGCTGCTGCAGCCGCAGTGCAGAGCTCCAGAGCATGACCACTCCTGCTGAACAAGCCTACGTTAACAGAAGATAAGCTCAGCCCAACTCAACCATAGGTGCAACTGATCCCCACTAGCCAACAAAGCCCAGCCTCCAGGCCTCTCTGGAAAGCTGGCTCTGAACAAGCATTTAGGAAGCTGGCAGTTCTCCTTGTGTCACGCTCCCAGCACAGGTCTTTTTTTCCATCCTGCCCTTTTTTATTCTCCTGTTGCCCTTGCAGTGACCTGACGTGCTCCCTTTGTGCTGGGGTGCTGAGCCAGTAGGACCTGCTCACTTTGCCTCTGCTAATTAAGTTCAACAGCAACTTTTTCTTCCTTTTTTTTTTTTCTCCAGTGGTTCTGTCCCAACACATTTAGTTGGGATTTGAAATTCTTTAGATTTCATTCAGCCCATGTGCACGATGGTGTCACAAGGCTCTCGGCCCGGCTCAGTTAGTCCCAGCCCTGGAAGGGCTCCAGCATCCTTGACACAGTGCATATAAGCTCTGTGGCAGGGGTGCAGGAGGGGAGGGTCTGAACAAAACAGTCACCCAAATAAGGAGTTACCATGACTCCCTGTTTCCTTTTACACAGGAGCCCTGCTGATGTCAGGCTAAACATGAGCCCTGACTGCTACAAACATCTGCTCCTACAGCCAAGATAGCTGGTACCCTGATGAAAAGGCATCTCCTTGGAAAAAAAATGGGCTCTAGCTACCCTTCTTTATGAGTGAGTTTTGCAGATAGGCAAAACACTGATTTAACTTGTCCAGTTCCAGGGGAAAAGCCTGGACAATGAAACAAAAAGAGATCTCCATATGTTTTTTGTTTCCCACAAACTATATGGGACCCTTCTCCTCCCTAAGGTTTCTGAGCTGCACCATGAGCCTGTGCCTCATGCTTACAGCTGTTCTGGAACAAGTACATAATTTCATAGACTCATAGAATTGTCTGGAAGAGAACCTTTAAGATCATCAAGTCCAACCATAAACCCAGCACTCCCAGGTCAATAGCACCATCTTAGTTCTCAAATGAGTAATCTATGCCTTTAAAATGTAAAGCTAATAGCAAAGATGCTGAGGGGTCTTGATTTGTCCTACTGCACTCCTTATACTGTTCATACAATTATAGAATTGTTCTGGTTGGAAAAGACCTCCAAGATCACCAAGTTCCTTATGCATGTGCCAGCACAGAGGGGAGAAAAAAAAGAAAATATTTTTTCAGCCCTAAGGTTATGCTTTAGAGTTCCTTTTCATGCACTTTGCCCATCTGCAGTTTTTCATTTTTACATTAGCTTTTCATTTCTCTTTCTTGGCTCCTCTTAACTGCTCCTTTCCCTTCAAGGAATACCAGCAAACAGCCTCATGGAAAAGAAATAGAAAACATGGGGCAGGAGTGAGTTTCAGGATGAAGAAAAATGTAGAAGTCCAAAGAAATAGATTTGGACAACAGAGGTGCTACCCTAAATATTTGAATGAGGAGCTTAAAACTAAAAGTGGGGTTTTAACAACAGGAGTCAAGGCTGAAGGAAAAACAGAGAAGCAGCTTGACAGCACCAGCTAAAACGAACAGAAGGAAAGTGAACAGAAGAGGGAGATGAAAAGACCGTCAGCAGAAGATGGATTGCCAAGGCTTGCTTTCTTAGGGAAGTGTGGACAGAAAGCTGTACTGCTGGGTTGGTCCCATTGCATTATTTTCAAAACAATATGCTGTCTTTTGAGCTCTGCAGATCTTTATGCAACAGGCAGAGGAGCCAAGAGCCCAGTGAGAAGTCTTCTGCTCTGCTAGATGAAGACTGGCAAAATGTCTCTGCTACATAATCCACAGGATAGATACCTGCGTTCCCAGAGTGTTTTACCTACTCAACCTTTTTGGTATACAAAGGCACCACTTATTTTTATTGCTTTGCTGGAACTCAGTCCAATTGCAAGGACGGGTTCCTATCCAATCCTACACCTGTGACCATCTTCTTGCCTCTCTACCAGCTTTGACCAAATGAAGCTAACTTTTTATTTAGTTTTGCAATTACATGAATTCAGCTTCAGAAGAGCTTTTGGAATAAATAGAATTTCATAAAAACACATTCTTTCTGGCTCATTTGGTTGTATCACTGACAAAATCAGAGTTCTGCAAAACAATAAAAAAGACTAATTTCCAGGATAGGATATTGCCAAGGCACAAGAAATCCAGGGGAATTAGGCTGTAATGCAACAAAACATGCTACACAGAGCCTAAACCTTGTCTGTCATCCTGTCCTGCCATCCACCAAATCTGATTCCTGAGCAGACTGCATCCTTACAGCTCACTTCTAGCAAACTCGACTACCTTTGCCTCTGACAGAAAAGTCCAGTGATGCTTGCATAAGCATTTGAATCCTTGAGGAGGATGCACAGACATCACCTACAGGGAATAAAGGAGCAGGGGCACCTGCTGGGGTAGGCTGTGAACTCTCTGCAATGGTATTTCCCAGGGAACATCACAAGAAACACCAGCAGTGTTTCATAGAATGGTTTGGCTTGGAAAGGAACTCCCAAAGGTCATCTAGTCCAACCCCCTCTGCAGTAAGCAGAGACATCCTCAACTAGATCAGGTTGCCCAGAGCCCTGTGAACCTCACCTTGAATATCTCCAGGGATAGAGCCTCAACCACTTCCCTGGGGAACCTGTTCCAGTGTTCCACTACCCTCCTTTGTCTTTGTTCCTAGGTTCCCTTTAGCACTTGCAGATCGTGGATATTGGTCTCCATAGACCTTTGCTCTTACTCAGAGAAGGGGTCTCCAAAGGAGACCATCTGAGTGGAATGCTGTATAGCTGCACTCCAGTCCAGAAGATAAAGGATCCTAGACTCCTTCCCAGATCCCAGTGGATGCAAAGGGAGTAATAACAAAAGCAAGGACAGGATGCTGGAGGGACAGGGAGAAAAGAGACAGAATCACTGAAGGGTGGAACTTGGAAGGGAGCTCAGGGAATCGTCTTGCTCAGCTCCCCTAGTGCAGGTTGAACAGGACAGCATTCAGGAAGACTTTGAAAGCCTTCAGAGAGGGAGACTCCACAACCTCTCTGGCCAGTCGAGCCAGGTCGAGTGCCTCAGCTTTTTCAAAGTAAAGAAATTTTTCCTTCAGTTCAAGCGAAACCTCCTGTGTTCTGGTTTGTGCCTGTTGCCCCTTGTCCTATCACTGGGCACCACTGAAAAGAGCCCAGCCCCATCCTCTTGACCCCCACCCCTTGGATATTGATCAGCACTGTCCAGGCTAAACAACCCCAGGTGTCTCTGCTTCACAGAATCACAGAATGTTAGGGGTTTGAAGAGATCTCTGGAGATCATTGCATCCAATCCCCTGCCAGAGCAGGATCACCTAAATAGCTAAAACCTCTCATCTCCTGATGGTCTCCAATCCTGCAGCTAAAATGGGCTATGAAATCTGTAAGGCTGGGACTGCCCTCTGATCGGCATACCAGAGGGGAGTCTCAGTGCCTCAAAGCTTGCCAAAACTAAACCTGAATTGAACTAATTGCTGCACAGTTATTTACCAGTGAACAAAAAAAAAGGCATTACCATCGAGAAGAAAATAAACCATTGACTTAGCAGCTCAACTCCTGGTAGGCACCAGGGACATCAGTGTCACAAGGTCTGCAAAAGACAGCCCTGATGATCATCTGCCTGCAGAAATGAATGTGCAGGCAAACCTCACTCCAAGCACTTAAACTGTAAAACTGCTGGCTGATGACATCTCATCCTCTTACCTGACATCATTACCTCCATGGGCAAAAGATCCAAAGCAGGCTGTTAGGATCTGGAGGAAGTGGAAAAGCAGGTGGACCTGAGACGTGTCCTTCTCTTCCTTATCCTCTTCCACAGGATCAGGTGGGGGGCGGTTAGGCTCGGGGAGTTCAGAGGCCAGCTTCATTTCCACCCCTCCTTCCTCCGCCTCGATCTCTGCCTCAGCCACTGCGTTGCAATAGCTGGAGTAGCTGTCATAGCGAACTCTCTTCTTGGAGTAAGAAACAGTGTCTCCCACCAACTTCTCACTGTCCTCTGGAGTTGAGGGATCTGCTGCCTTAAAGGAGGAATGCACAGGCATGCCACAAATAGCAGCCGTGTAGCAAGTATAGCTGTTGTTACGCCGTAACAGTTTGTAGTTGTTTTCCTGAGAGGGCCTCTCGTCGGTGGCCCTCTCCAGGTGTATTTTGTGGAGCAAGTCTTTGTATAAACCTGAGTCCTTGTGCACAGTGTGATAAACGTGGCCGTCGCTCCTGATCTGGCCGTCGAAGCTGAAGGTGCCATTGGAGACAGGAGACTTCACCGAGGTGTGCGTCATCGAGAACGCCCTGCCTGAAAAGGTGGACATTCAGAGGGGCTTTTATTTCTGTGAAATGGCATACAGAAGCCCTCTCCCTCCCACTTCACAAGTCAGTAAAATGGCAGCAATGTGAGAGCAAAAGACAAAGAATCATAGAATCATTTTGTTTGGAAAAGACCTTCAAGATTATCTAACTCTACCAAGTCCCTCAGCACATCTCTGCCTCTCTGAAGCACCTGCAGGGACAGGCATTCAGTCACCCCCCTGGGGAGCCTGCTCTAGTCCTTGAGAACCCTTTCAGTCAACAAGTTCCTTCTGATATCTAACCTAAACCTCCCTTGGTGCAACTTGAGGCCTCTCCTCTCCTCTTATCATTTTAACCTCCTTTTCTCCAGACTAAACAACCCCAATTCCCTCAGCAACTCAAAGAGATCAATTCTTCAAAAAGAAGATCAATTTGCAATATATGCAGTGTATTAGGCAAGATTCAATTAAAACTCCTTCACCTTTTGTGCAAGAAGAGCTTTGTTCTAGGATTGGATCTCCCTGAGACTGCTGCATGACCTCCAGCAAGTCACTAGGGATCAGCTATTCAAAGGTGATACTTGGAGGTTAAATCCTGAGGATTTTTTTAAAAAATAACTTCTAATAAATGCCTAAAAATGCTAAGATTTTGTCTTTATTGAATAGGCATACTATGGATTTCAGGAAATGTTGTTTATTGTAATACCATGCTGAAGATAAGGTCACCTTTCAGAAGCACCTACGTTTAAGAGATATTTCCATAACTTAAAAAAATAATAATTTTTTAAAAAAGAAAGTAAAAGGTTCATGTTCTGCAGAAATATTTCCTCAGCCAGTCCAACATTTTGATATACTTTTCCTATGGACATGGGCAATTTCAAACACAATATAGGCTGGGCAAGGAATGGCTCAAGAGAAGTCTGGAGGAGAAGGACTTTGCGGTGTCAGTTGATGATAAACTCACCATGAACCAGCAATGGTCGCTGGCAGCCAGAAGGCAGCTGTGTGCTGGGCTGCATCCAAAGCAGAGAGAGCAGCAGGACAGGGAGGGGATTCTGCCTCTCTGCTCTGCTCTGCTGAGACCTGACCTGGAGTACTGCATCCAGTTCTGGTGCCTCCAGCATAAGAAGGACACTGAACTGTTGGAGCAGGTCCAGAGGAGGCCACAAAGCTTATCAGAGGGATGCAGCAGCTCACCTAAGGGAACAGGCTGTGACAGATGGGGCTGTTCATTCTGGAGAACGCTCCAGGGAGACCTAATAGTGGCCTTCCAGTACCTGAAGGGAGCCTATAAGAAAGCCAGGAAGGAGCCATTTACAAGGGCTTGTAGTGACAGGACAAGGGGCAATGGATTTGAGCTGGAAGAGAACAGATTTAGACTGGAGTAAGGGCAGTGAGACACTGGAACAGGTTGCCCAGGGAGGTTGTGGATGCCCCCTCCATGGAGGTGTTCAAAGCCAGACTGGGCAAGGCCTTGAGCCTAGTGGAAGGTGTCCTTGCCTAGGACAGGAGGGTTGGAACTAGATGATCATTAAGTTCCCTTCCAACCCAAACCATTGTGTGATTCTCTGATTCCCACTGTGAACACTTAACATTCCACATGTCACCACTAAAGCATATTTCTGAAGAAACTTCTCTCTTTCATTCCCTGACTTCCTGAATTTCCACTTTTCAGTGTTCAGAATTGGGTTTAAGCTATTTTTGATCTGGAAGCACCCACTCAAAGGGCTTCACATCATGACTTATTTGATTTTGGGAGAACGAGTTGAATATATTAGACATTTATTAATGCAATTACAGGGCTGGGTAGATAGCAGCAACGCAATATCAATGTCAGCAGATCCCTAAGTGTGGGGAGGTGCAACCCCACCACATGGGAGAACAAAAAGACTTTTATGTACACAAGCCTACTTCTTCTCAGCATATATTCAGAAAACAATGGGTGAGATTTTTCTAGTGGCCACGCTCCAAGGGGTCATACATTTGTAAACTGAAGCCCAAATCTTTTCATCTTCTGTGGCAGCATGCTAATCACCTTTATATGCTGAATTTAACCTTCAGGCATCAGCAATTTGTGTTCCCTGTATTTTTCCACTGCTTAAAAGGACGGAAACAACACTAAAGGTAACAAAGTAACACCAAAAGGAAAGTGCTTTTTCTTTTCAGCTGATTCTAAAACTGAAATACAGTCAAAAGAAAATGTAATTGGTTTTAAGTCCATTCTAGAAAACATCGCATGTAAATGACCATCTTTCCCAACCAGTGCTGAAGAAGGATTAGGGCTGGAAATCCCAAATACTAATTCACCATTTACTTGCAGTTCAGAAACCCTGTCAACAAGGAGCAGAGAAACCCTCCGTGTTGTCTTAGCTTCTTACCATAGGGTACACGAGGATGGTTTCCATTTGCAACAGGATCTGGTGCCCCAGCAGCTTCTGTTCCTGAGCCAGTCAGGGGAATTGTGCTCTCGTCAGAGGCTTTGGCACCAGGAAGCTCTTTAAAGACTGGTGTTTCTTCATCTTGAATTTTATCAAGACTCTCATCTGATATCCTTGACAATGCAGCATCTTTCTTTAACCGGCCTGAGGAAATAACAGCACTGTAATTTTACACCCAATCCATCTGACTTGCTGCTCGTGTTTCCACTGTTTGCATCAAGAGCAGAGATCAAGGTGGATACAATAACCTGGCTCTTTTACATACATATTCTTTATTTCTAACACTTATCTTTACTAAATTCATCTGAGAAAACTCTAGAGCATCTTTGTTTCTTCCTAAAAAACGGGACAAAGCAGGTAACTGCAGTAAACCCCTGAGCTGCTCATTTATTAATGAAATCTGAAACTTGTCTCTGAGTTTTATTTGGTGAGAGCAGCAAAGTAAATACACAAAACACTGTAAGGCTAAAAGCTGTGATCAGCCCAACTTTACTGTAAAGATAAAGAAACCACTTAAAAATAGTAATTCTGCCAGATTTTTCCTCTTTAATATTTCCTTCATAAAATATAAACTGGGTTATATTTCAGTATTTAGTTTCTGGTTTTGCTAGACCCTAGAAGTGAGCGCTGCAATGGATTGCCTAACGAGGTTTCGAATTTCTACCGCTGCAGGTTCTTAAGAGCAGGTTACACAAACACACAAGGAATAGTTTAAGCTCATCCTGCCTGTGGGTGGGGACTGAACTAGCTGACCTCTCAAGGGCACTCCTAGCTCTGAAAATATATTTTCCAGGATTTTGCATTGCTCATATTTCATCAACCAACCACTTACTTTCGATTTTCCTCTTCATCCACGGGCACACAAAAATCCAGACTAAGATGGCAAATATTAAGGATACGCCGATTGAGATTAGAGCAATGGCCCACATGGGCAGTACCAGTCCCAGTACTGTGAAGAGAAAGAAAAGAAAAACCCAGCAAACTGTAAATTAACACCACTTCATTATCTTAGGCAGTGGCAGAGTGGTCTGTTGTAGAAAAGCCTGTGCTCAGTTCGGCTTCAAAACCAGCATGAATGAGCCAATCGCTTTTCACATATAGAACAGTTAGTGCAGGATTTAAAGGTCTAGTTGGCTTCCAGTTCTCTGTTACCCCACTGTGAGCTTATTTCCAAAGAAGTCAGGAGTAAAACTCCCACATCAGGGCTGCTTAACCAAGTTTGCTGTGATTTTATACATTAATGCACGTTAAACCACAGTGGCCATAAAGTATTTACCTGATCTTTGCTCTGGCCAACAAAGCCTGATGTTCAGTTTAATCTAAACCATTATTCAATTATGATAAAAGCTTAATGTAGCACTTGAGATCTGAGGTCTCAGTCCTGCAATGCATGATCATGTCAATAATTTGTGTTCCTGGAAGCAGCTCCCCAAGAGAGTTCCTTGAGTTTGTTCAATCAAATGATCAGACCCTTAATGAAGAAAGAGCTTTGGCTTTGATCTTTCAAATCTGTATTTGCACGCCTAGCTTGAAACCTAGGTGATTAATTCATCCTTGTGAGCAAATGTCACCAGGGCAGAGGCCTGGGAGAGTAAATATGTATTTCCTGAGTATCAAAAACAGCCTCTCACCTTTGTAGTCACACACTTTAGAGACTGCTAAGCTGAAACAGAAAGGACATTAAGATTCTTATTTCACTTATTTTGCAGTGTGCCTGACCTACTTCCGCGGTACAACCAGTGAGGAAATGTTGGTTATACAGCTGATTTACTGTGAAACATCTTGGACACACAGCCAGTTAGACTTCAGAAAAAGGAATAGTTGTATTACCCTCAAACTGGGCACTTCTCAAGCATTTTATTAATTTCAGTAATTCCATGCTACTGATTGCACTTATCTAGTACTTCTAGTTTGTCAAGTTTTAGAGAAAGCAAATTTTTGTTCCAAAAAGGTCTAAGCCTGCTTCCTTCATTCAGGGGCATGTCCAGGAGTCTCTCCTCAATTGCCTGTTTGTTCATAGTTCTGAGGCAGCAATCTAGCCTAGATAACATTTAGCCACCAGAGCCTTCAATAAAGTAGTCAAAACCATTGAACAGCTCTTTTCTGAACTCGTTTGCTACAAGTGCATATTTAAGTGCACTCTAAGTCAAGTTAAATATAAATATGGAAATGCAAACATATAACCATAAAAATGTGTGAACAGAAATATATGAAGAGATAGAAATATAAATAAGTGCAAATATAAATACAAATATAAATAAAAGTAACATCGAAATGCACATAAAATATACAGAAATGGAAATAAAATCCTTAAAATGACATGTATCATTTCCTTCTTGAGTTGAGTTGCAGTGAGGACATAGCACCCAAGAAGACAACACATTCAATGCAGGAACAGCCTCAGGGCTTCTGAGCATTGATGGGAAATAAGTAAATTTAACTAATAGGCTCCATGCCAGAACAGTGACTCTGCTGATTTCAACAGAGCTATTAGGTCAGGCTGAGTGCAAACAGCCTACCTGCTCTTACCACCTACTCTGAACCTGCCCTCTTGATGCATATATCTGGCGTAGCTTCGAGACCCCAACACACACTCAGATTTACAAAGCCAAAGCTGGCAGCTCAGTATTGCCCCTTCCTCTGAAAAGGGTTTTTTTGGTAAGCTGTGCTCTTTCCCACTAACCAAAGTGGTCAGGCAGGAGTCATAAAAAGAGATGCACAAATAGAAGCAGGTGGGGAAATGTATAATTTATTCTTAGAATCATAGAATGCTTTGAGTTGGAAAAGACCTTTAGAAGGCATCTAGTCCAACCGCCCTGGGACATCCCCAACTAGATCAGGTTGCTCAGAGCCCCATCCACCCTGACCTTGAATGTCTGCAGGGATGGGGCCTCCACCACATGCCTGGACAACTTGTTTCAGTGTTCCACCACCCTCATAGTAAAGAAATTCCTCCTAATGTCCAACTTAAATCTACCCTCCTTTAGTCTAAAACCATTGCCCCTCTTCCTGTCACTACAAGCCCTTGTAAACAATCCCTCCTCAGCTTTCTCGTAGCCGCCTTTCAGCTACTGGCAGGCCCTCCTTAACTAGTAGATAATGGTGTGGTGTCAGTGCTGGCAGAGCATCATTCCAGCCCCTCCTGTGCCCCTGCAGATGGCTCACTCACCTGGTGCTCCTGTGTACATGATGGAAAACACGTTAATAGCGATGGTAGCAGCATAGAACACTGGAAGTGCGCGGAGGCCGTTGGGCACAGGGTCTTCCTGCATTGAAATCCAGGGGAAGCAAAGGAAATATTAGGTGGATTTTCCACAGGATTGTCATCAGCATGATCTGCCATGAGCAAAACACGTGCTCCCCAGTTCAGTGCCAGGCAGGTGGACCTTTTGGGTGGATGGTGAGGAAAGGATGGTGACCTTAATCTGGGTGCACCCAAAGCCACACCACCGGTCCTGGCAAGTACCGAGTGTTCTGGGGGAGCTTGACACTGTTAATGGGAACCAGGCACCAGGCAGGTTGTACTTTCAGGTCAGCTGCAGACCTCCTGGGTTTCTTTCTGTGAGCATTTCCTCACTGGTCTTGTCTCAAAAATGAGTAGCGTCCCTTTCACTTGGCACGACTGAAAGATGCCAGGCAGGACAGAGCTTTAATACATTTTGTGAGTGGGCTACAGCAGTCAGTGCAGCATGTGCCTAACACAACCTCCTTCCTAACCTCTCCATTTCAACTGAGACACGCTGGTACTTTCCCCCAGCTAACAGAGAGCTCTGAAATGTTGAGTGCCTGGCCACATGAAGCAGGTAAGATAAATAAAGCAAGGTTGCTGCTGCGCCTGCTGCCCGCCACAGGCTCGTGCCCTCCACGCTCAGAAGGCAAGGCTCAGCTGACGGCGCAGCGGAAACGCGCCGCGCGAGCCAGGCAGAGAGCCTTTGTGAGGAGACTGCCTTGGCCTTTTGAGGGGCTCCACGTGTTTGCAAAGAGCCTGGCAAAGTTAAGGGCTGGCTAATGCGGGTTTGTTTCTTGCTGCCATGAGCTGCAAAAAGGGTGCCAAGAGCAGGCTGCGGCCACCCTGCGCTGTGCCCTGGTCCCAAAGCACCAGGCAGCACAGGCTGTATTCCGCAGGGCCAACTGCTATTCAGACACCCCCAAACAAGGTCATGAACCCCTACACCAGGCCATGGGCTTGCAAGCTAAAAAGCTGGTCTTTCTTCATGCACGCACACAATGCAAGCCACTACCCGCTGGTGCCAGAAGCCCTACAGATCTTACTACATTGTGAATGGCACAGGTGGCAGTCAGAAGACTGTTTCCTCAGCTTGAACTTTTTCTGCCTCTTGAATGATTAAATATGTGGCTTTTATACCAGAGTTCATGTGATTTTGATGACTGATTTCTAAAGTTGTTAGGTTTTGAACACAACAGAGGAACTTTTCCTCGTCCTTTATGCAACTTGAGTCGTTTTCAATTCAAAGCCAATCAAATTTATCAGCTGATTTTATTGCTGACATTTATTTACACCAGAAATAAAGACTGATGAAGCTGAGGCTACAGGTGGTGCTATTTATAGCAAGAGAATCAATGCCTCATCTATTTAAGTTGCCTGTATAACTGCTAATATAGCGTCCCTTATTTTAAGTCATTGTCATGCGCCACTGCACTCCCCCGTTTCAGTAAGCTGGGTGGTGTGAGCGAAACAGAAAGAGCAGATAAAAGCATTCTGGTTCCCAGCTTATGCTGGGGTGCCAGGCAAATCATCTTCCACAACACAAACAGGTGGATTGATGGCACCTCAGAGCTGCCACTTTTGCCCAAGGTCACTAAAACTCATGTTTCTAGAGAGTCTAGGAAAAATGCAGATGCCCATCTTCTGATGCCTAAGGTCTAGAAAACAAAGCTTACCATTTCACAACTGTGACACAGCAATTAGAGCATCCCCAAGGGAGAAGTGTTCTGCTTAAATAACAGTCATAAGTCAATAACTTTTTACTAGTACAGAAGCAACCTCAGTGCACCATCCTTTAATCAAAGCGAATATACAATAGCAATTATCGTGCAGCACTTTCTAAGCCTCAAATGCTTGTCAGATTACTTACTCCGAGCTTTCAGAAGTGCTAAGAGCAGTTGCAATGGCTGTTAAAAAACAAAACAAAACAAAACCAAAACAAACCCAAACCAAAATGAAACAAACTAGTGTCCTGTTCAAAAAGCAACTCCAGAAATGCAAGTACCCAAATGGGAGACTAGAACACAGCCTTCATATCAAGTGAGATTTCTTTACCTTGTTTAAAATGAAGAATCTAATCAGCACAAAGAGGACTCCAGACATCAAGCCAGATAACAGTGGGGAAATAAACCAAGAGGCAACTGTGTTGAAAGAAAGACAGAATAAAACATGAAATTAGCAGTCTGCCTGCATAATAGTTAAGTGGTTAATAGGCAAGACATTTAAAACAGTTCTTGTACAACTGGAGTGAGTGCTTCATATGCATTGTGTCCTTGTGGCCAAGAAGGCAAATGGTATCCTGGGGTGCATTAAGAAAAGTGTGGCCAGCAGATCAAGGGAGGTTCTCCACCCCCTCTGCTCTGCCCTGGAATATTGTGTCCAATTCAGGGCTCCCCAGTTCAAAAGGGACAGGGATATATTAGACAGTGGTCCAACACAGGCTATGAGGATGATGAAGAGACTGGAGCATCTGTCTTATAAGGAAAGGCTGAGAGACCTGGGGCTGTTTAGTCTGGAGAAGAGAAGGCTGAGAGGGGATCTAATCAATATTTAAAGATGATCATTTCTTTTCAGTGGTGTCCTGTGGACAAGGGGCAATGGATACAAACTGGAATACAAGGAAGTTCTATCTCAACATGATAAAATATTTCAGTATCATAAGGGCGATGGAGCCCTGAAGCACACTGCCCAGAGAGGTTGTGAAGTCTCCTTCTTTGGAGACATTCAAAACCCATTGGATGTGTTCCTGTGTGGCCTGCCCTAGATAATCCTGCTTTGGCAGGGGGGTTGGACTCGATCTCCAGAGGCCCCTTCCAACCATGATTCTGTGATTTATAACTCATGTCCACTGGCACTCATGAAAGTAAAGTAATGCTAGGCACAATCAGAAACACCACCCAAAATATTTCCCTGCAAGTTTAGGAATCAATTTCATCAGGAAATTTGCTTGTAGTTGGATGCAAAGTGGACCAAGACAGCTCTGTAATTTCCTAATTGTTGTGATCAGGAATGTGTCAAGTGGAAAGCATTCAGCAGGATGGTGTGCTGCTGGCAGGGTGAAAGTCTCCAATTTCCAAAATGATATAGGAGCATCAACTGTAATGAATTAAAGTGAGCACATTTTTTGCAGGCCAGATTTGCAAGTGTCCAGGGCTGACTTAACCACAGTAGGTGGCAAACCTCCTACCGCTTTCAATAAAAGCAGATTAGGGCAGTGCTCTGAGAACTCACCCAGAGTGATTTATGGTGTGCAGTACAGTTAACAGATTGATTCTGCTGTCATTACAAACTGTCTTCTACTTCTGACAGAATTAAAAAAAAATTCCACATTGCTTCAGCTCCTCTGAAGCTCTAGAGTATTTCCATGCCTTCAGCATCAATCCTTTTACTACAGGGTTTGGGCTGTGACTTGGGTTACAGGGCTTCCAAAACAATAATGAAAACTCCTCCACATGCCTGCTTGGCTGTGCTGATCCTGGCAGTGGGAGGCTGTATGTTAAGCATGTGCTGCATGCCCAGCTTTTGCCTCCTTGAAGATGGTGGGTGGAGAAACAGGACTGTGGGCATTATTCACATGATGGCTAGCATTGTTGAGAGCAAGAACGAGGTGGTATGAGCCACCACAAAAAGAATTAGAAGAGGAGGAATGTCACCTTGAAGCAGATCTCTGAGGCACAATGTATCCTCGACTTACTGAGGGAGCTCTATCTAAACATGAGGAGGAACTTCTTTACTTTGAGGGTGGCGGAGCACTGGAACAGGTGCCATCTCAGGTGTCCTCCTGGATGCCATCCTGTGCAACCTGCTCTAGGTGAACCCTCTCTGACATAGTGGTTGGACTAGCTGATCTCCAGAGATCCCTTCCAACCCCTGTCATCCTCTTATTCTGCTGGGGAAGCACAGCTTGCACCTCACCCCTTCATCCACTAGAGACACACTGCAGCCCTTAATGAACCCTCTGACTGACGGGACCGGAGTGAAGAATGATGTAAGGAGGGAGAGCTAGCAGCACAAAGCAGACTCCTGGGGAGGTTTTTTTCTGCAATCAGTGCACACTACTTCACACTACCCTCATGCATGAAAGGAACCAGCACTTACCAATCTTGACAAGCTGCATCCACTGGACTCCCTGCGTGCCAATTGCCACCAGAGAGAATCCGATCGTAGCACCTACGATGCAATGGGTCCCTGATATGGGGAGTTTCAAGAATGATGCAATCAGCTGCCAAACAGCAGAGCCTAGGAAAAAACAACACCCCAACACATGGTATAGAAGCAACAACAGCAACAATCATGTCATGCAGAAAATTCTTCACCACATACCCACATTCCTTCATGAGTGCTGCCTACACTCTGCATGTACAAGAGAGAGCTTCTGAAGAGAGTTTCTGTTCTAGCTCTAAAAGCAGATACCAAGATAGTATAACAGCAGCTTTGAATGCAGCATCTTACTTGATTACTTTCTATTACTAACAGCTCTTTACATTGCACAATGGTTCTGCTTTTGGTTTTTGAAGGCTTTCAATATTCACAGCCTGTCTGAGTAAATACACAGACTGCTCCCAGTCTGCACCAAGCTCAGAAAACTTCATTTTGTGGACTTGGAAGCCTGCAACTGATCAGTGTGATCAGTTCAACTATCCATGAACTATTCATGCTCTTAAATTCAGATGTGACCAGAGAAAGGCTGATATTATGTGACACATGGCCCTGCAGAGTTCTCCATAGGAAAAATGGATAGTGGAGGCAATAAGGACTCTCTCACTGCCTTCATTTGCAGCTCATTATGGCACTGGAGAAACTTAGAACAGCAGAAATCTTAGTTATGTGGTAGCCAAAGATACCCTTGGCATAAGGAAGTAAGATTCCCATGACAACTAAGGGTTGGTGGATAGTGGTCTATAAAGTAAATGCAATGTCTGGTGTCCCAATAAACATCCCAGGAGGGATGTTTGCCAAGAGTGAAGAAAAAGAATAAGACCCCAAGCATCAGAGAAGATGCCTTCTATTTGTTTTCAGTCCCATTTTCCAGTAGTTGGGTCAGACCACAGCTGGCCACCAAGTCCTCAAGCACACAGCTCCATGCTCTGACTCATTGTCACAGTGCAAGGATCCAGGTTCCCTGCTCCTCTTGCAGTGGTGCTAACATCAGGACACTGAAATAGTTTTGACAGTGACACAAGGTTTCTGTGGATCTCGCCGAACAGTGGAGAATTCTCAGAAAGGTCTCTTCTTCATGGCCTTAAGATTAAATCTTCATGTGTTAAGAAGCCCAAGTGGCAGCAATTAAACTGCCACAAGGGCTCTGGTACTTTCTGGTACTTTCACAGATCTGCAATGGACCCAGATGGCAAATCCAGGTCACTGACCATACGCTGTTAGGCCAAATCTCAGCCTCCATGTTCAATCAGAACAGAAGAAATTGGCTTGGAAGTCCTGAGACAGAGCCATCTGCAAATGGTGATGTGCTGGCATCATCTGCAGCTACGTCTGGAAGTCAACCAGTTTGTAAACCTGATCTCTCCTGGGGTACTATCCCAAAACAACTGCTACTCCCATTGCTGTTGGAAATTCTAGATCAAACAAGGAACACCTGCTCTTTCATTTGCTGGCTTCTCTTTCCCTGTACTAAAAAAAAAAAAAAAAAAGTTCACTTTGAAACCTTTGACACGAACTTAAGAGACCAGCAAGTGGAAGTGAGGTGAAAGAGAAAACAGATGGCAACATCTAGAAAGAGCCAAATACATTGAGCCATAGATGTCTCGTTACAAAATAGTCAAGTCTAAAATATAGGGAAAATGCAACCAAGCTGTAACTGCGCTGCACTATTCCTTATTTAAACAACTTTGCCTTGAAAACAAACAGGAGAGCAAGAGGGCAAGTGGTAGAGCACTGATGGATGGTCTGAGAAGGACACTGTGTGGGCTAAAGAAGTTTAAGTAATCACATTAAGGAATAGAAGAAAAAACAAATTAAGGCAGAGGAGGACTTCTCTCTGGAGCTTGCAATGCCTTAACTACCTACATCGAAGCTTTAACTCCTCTAAGACAAAATGCATGTTCCCCAGTTTTGATCTTTGCAGAACTAGCCTAGGGAGCAGGAGGCTCACTAGACCTGTCACAGAGCCCCAGCTTCAGGCTAGTTGCTGTCTCCTAAAGAAAGGGGGTTGGCTGCAGACCACCCCAACCAAGAGACACCAGCACCAGCTTTCAGCTCAGGGTATGTTTCATGTTCCCCTGCAGCTGCAGGCACTGCATCCATTTTCTTGAGGATCTGGTGCTGTGTGACAGGCACAAGACCCTGCCAAGTATGATGCTACCTGCAAGACCTAGTACTTTGCTTTGCCAGTCCTGGCTGGGATGTCCTCTTTGTTGGTGGCACCTGCTCAGTTGCACCAGCTGCTGACTCCAGCTCCCACCAGGACCACTAGAACAACACTTGGGCAGCTCTTGACAACGGCCTGACAAGTGGTTAATGCTAGGGAACTACTACAATTTCCTCCCAAGAACAGCAGTCCCTAACTTCCCAATTGCCTAACAAACATTTTAATAGACTACAAATTATTGCAAAATGTTACATCTAAAAATTTTAATCCTGTTGCTCCCTGCTTCCTTTTCTCTTAGGAGAGAAGTTTGCCCTGAAAATCACCATCTGCTGCTTGCTGCAAGCATCAAAGGATCTTCCACCAACATCTGGAAAGAGGATACAGTGACTTTTGGTCTCTCCCAGGCTGTTGACTCATTTAAGCCTCATCGAAATTCAGAAGCTAAATCCATTTGCAAAAACATGATCATGAGGCATGAGGGAACGGGGGCGGGGGGAAAACGCCAAGCAACAACAGAAAGAGGAAAAGAAAACATCCAGGAGGGCTCGGGGAAAACACAGAAAAAACACCACCCCCATATCCAGAGAAAAAGCTGGAGATGGAGTTGAGGAAGAAAAGATGAAAATCTGCAGTTTGTGATTAATTCTGAGATTTAAAATGTGGAATTTCTTCTTAATGCCCTTACTGGTGGAAGGGAATGCAACTGGTCATGAAGTTCACACGGGCTTATGTAAATATGCATGCAAATAAGTTGTTTTTTTGAGCTTCTGGCCAGTTGCCTCTGCAGGGGGCATCAGAGATTTAAAACTTTGCCAGGCCAGGATCAGGATGCCAGAAATAGATACAGAAAAAGAAAAGGACCCTTTCCCCAGTAGGGACCGTGAGTATCGAGAACGTGCAGGTCAGAAGGTGCAGGCCACTTACATTTCAGACTGCTCCCAGACACACACCCATGGGAAATGATGGAGCTATCTCAGAAGGCTAAACGTTGCAGTGGAGAGGTACTAGGAATCCACCTGACAGCTTGAGGGAAAGATCAGAAACCTGCAGCTGACCTTGCAAAAGAGGAGCTGATGGCAGGTGCCCAAGGGCATTGGATGCGTTTGAACTTGGCAGCTTCACAGAGGGACAGTTTGGAGAAGCAGATGTGGTCTCAGCAGCTCTTTGTCACTAACCACTCCCTCTCCCCCTTGAGCAGAAGGTAGTCAAACTTCAGGAGAGTCACGGGCAATGAAAGCCTAAGTGAACCACTTCCCTGCTCTCAAGCACACAAAGCCAGCTCAGACAAGTCCAGAAACTGGCACTTATCATCCATCTTGATCCATTAAAATTTAGGAAAGCAAAGTTTTCCCATTGCCCAAAAGAAATGGGTGAATAACCACATGTATTAGACCTCTGCATAGATGCACCTATCTCATGTGCAGGTCCTGCCTGAAAACTGGGGAGGCTAGAGGGGGTAGGTGGAGATACTATTTAGGTTAGATTTAAGGAAGTTTAAGGAAGAAAACTTTGATTGGAGCACCCCTTTCAAAGAGAGGACCTGCAATGCACAAATAAACCACATTGCTTTGTTGTGAGATGCCACAGACCTGGCAGACTGAAGAAGTGGTGATGGGATGGTCAGGCTGGCCCCTTGCCTGGGCTGCCTCTCCAACAGAGAAAGAGTTTCCTTCCTGCTGTCTCCTGCCCTTTAAACGCAGGTTTGCTATTGATCCATGAGGGAGCTCTCCAAAAGCTCACAAAGCCTCTTGCATATAAACAAAGAGTAAATAAGGTGGCTTAATGTTACTTACCTCAGAACATGCTATTTGTTCTGAAGGGAGATTAATTTAACTGCAAAGAAAAGCAGGGGAGCAGACTCTAAGGTACCCTGAACTGCTGTCCCTTTGAGTCAGAAAAATTAAAAACACCTTAAACATGTGACCATGAATTTTTACTGCTCCTTTAGTTTTGCCACAGGCAAGAGTGAAGTGTGTGATCAGCTGCAATCACTCAGACAAGCACTTTAAGCAAGTATGTTGGGATCTTCTGTAATTTTTTTTACAACAATTCAGGTAAGTCCTTCTCAAGCTGCTATTTCTGTAAGGTCTTCTGTACAGTCACAAATGCTGTGCTTGCAGATGTCTCATTTACCATCATAAACATCTGCTAAATCATTTTTTCAGTACCCTAGGAGTACATCTATATGATCCCTCATGTTAAACTTTATTTTTCTTCTACTACTTAAATGGCTGAGCCATTGAAAAATGCAAATTATTAGAACCACTTTAAAACACAAAAAACCACAGGAGCCTAAAAGAGGAATACCCAGGGCCCCGCACTCATACAAAACCAGACCTGCAGGTGCAGAAGATGAGAAGACTCAATGAGCACTATTGAGAAGGAGCAAGATGACAAGCACACAGGGAAGGTTACTTGGAAGAGGAAAGCGCTACTTACCAACCATGGCACTCACTTCTCCTGCCATCAGCAGCGGGACGGTGTTGTTGTAGAGGTTAACATCGATGATACCTTTCCTAATGGTTTCTCCTACTTTTGCTCCCAACAACACTGAGCCAGTGGTCTCAAAAACTGAAGCCAGAATGCAAGCCTGGCGCAAAGTAACGACGCCAGAGCCCACGGCCGTTCCGAAAGAATTGGCAACATCATTTGCACCAACAGAAAAGGCTAAAATAAAAGCAATGATAAACCCCACAATGACCATCCACAGGTACTCATCCATTGCCATCTTTTCCCCACACCGTAGATCAGCTTTCCCCTTTGCAAAGAGTTAATAGGCAGGGCTGGAGGGCACCGCAACGGATTTGGAAAGCAGATTTCTTGTAAACAATGAGTTCTCTCTGGAAAGTGCTGGGTAGTGTTAGAATGTGAAGAAACTGCTAACTGCTGATTTTCAAACTACTATAAATACTGTTCATTTGGCTGCCTTCGGTCAGCAGTGAAATACATTCCATATTTTGCTCCCAAACTGGTACAACTGTGATGTTCTGTCCTGCAACAGAAAACAAACAAACAAAAGAAATAAAAGAAATCTTTTTTAACAAAAAAAAAAGAAAAGGAAAAAAAAAAAAAAAAGGAGGGAGAGCCCATAACAATGTGTGTTTTCAGAAGTAAACATGATTTAAACCCGCTAATGGGGTCCTACCTCAGCATGTGACTGTTCTAATCATAAAGCAATTCAGAAAAAGGTTAAAATCAGGTCACCTCCAAAGCAATATGTTTCTCCCAGTATCATTGACCAAGAATATTTTTATTTTTCTGAGCAATTTTAAAAGATTTAGAAAGGTTGGGCTTTTTGTTTGTGTTGAATTTACTGAGTGGTGTGATAAGCCCTCTTTCTAGAGGAGGATTCTTCCTGGCTCTCTGCACCAAGTTGATGTAAGCATGTAGAATATATCAACCACACCGTAGGGCCTGATGTCCAGCTGATCTGTATCACCTAGCTCCACCAACCTCAGCAGAGCTCTCCATCTTTGATCAGCTGCAGCCAGGGAAGCACTTGTTTAAAAATTATTCATGTGTCTGTCCCCCTAGGAAATGTCATTAAAAATACTCTGGAAAAGATTAATATTGATCTGTTGCTCTCAGCACATCCCAGGCAGTAAGAATACCATTTTCTCGTAGATTCTCAGTCACTGAAAGAGCACAATAATCACAAAATTCCTGTGAAATGGCAAAATAATCACAATAATCCTGTGCAACCCCACAGATCTAAAGAAGTCTAATAAAAAAAGTTTAGCTATAAAGCTGAGGTTACCTATAGAAGATTGGGGGTTGGACAAGACGACCTTCGAGGGTCTCTTCCAACCTGAGGCAATCCATTACCCATTGCTAACATTATTTTCTCCAAACCATTTTTACAGGTATCTTTTAGTGGTTCTGACAGTTTCAGTTTTATGACAGCCTTCTGAATTAAATCTTAACTCATCTAATCTGAATTAAAAACAAAAAATGGACAGAAAGGGAATTTAAAAGGTAAAATCTTCACCGTCTGAAAGACTACTAAGCAGAGCAGTAAGGTCCACACTGATGTCAGGATGGTCAAAAAGCACATTTAGCCAAACCATCTGCCTCACTGCTGCATCTCTTCTGCAAGCAGCCACCATGAAGAGGTCCCATGACACTCCCTGCTTTGCTCTCCACACTGATTGGCTACAGAAAAGTGGCATTTTGGAGCCACCTTTGGAGCCCAAAGTGGCAAGGGGTTAAACCAACACTTAGCAGCAAATAACCATCAGCCAACTACACACATTTTAAGAAGCATTTCAAGAGATGAGGGGATATCAGTTGAAAAGCCCCGAGCCCACCTCCTGCTCTCTTGCAGTTTCCCCACACTTCAGTCACTTCAGTCTCATACACAATAGCTACATCCACAGTTTCATGACCATGCTTAACTTCTTCCAATGACCCCCACGCAATGTAGGCCCATGTGGTAGCAAGGAGGAAGGGTCTCTGGTACTTCTGAAACAATGCCAACAGGAAAATCCTACACCTATATGTGTTTCCCAGAAAACCCTTAACCTGATGTCAAGGACTGATGCTCTCTCTAAATACACATATTCAGCAGAAAACATGCCCTTCTTTCTCCAGGCTCCAAAAAGTGGCTGAACAACTGTTGCTCCAGTCTTCTCCAGACATGGAGCAGAGACATCAACTCCTGAATGCCTTACACCCTGAAATAACATCCCTCAGAAGGTCTTAATGGCTCAGAATATTTGTATAAGGATTTTTATAACACAAGATGAGAAAATGAAGCCTCAATGCATTTTTGCTGTTTGAAGACCTGTGGCCTTTCTATAATTAATGAAAGTGGCACAGGACTTTATGGAGACAGAGAAGGCTAACAAGATTTGGAAGACACCACTAAGAATTAGCACTTGTTTGCCTGTGAAGAATGAGAGAACTCTGTGAAATTCATCCAAAATAATCTATTATGTATATCAGATTTTTGCCAGGAGATCGAAGTGCTGGACTAGGGTCCTTCCTTGATCCTGGAGATTAATGATTTAATTCTTCATCCTGAGGGATTTACACAGTACCTTTGCCAAGTTAGCCTCGGTGCCCCCATTTCCTCTCCTGAAAGCGGGCAAAGCTGACTGAGGTCCATGCATGCGTCCACAGACACCGTGATCATGTAAGACCCGTTTCCTTTGGACCCTCAGGATGAAAGCATACCCTTATTCCCAACAGAGATCTGTCTTTTCCCCACTTATCCACCAACCTACCAATTTACTGTGGTGACCCAGTTTCTGGGATAAGGCAGACCAAGGGGATTGTGACATTCCCCCACTGCAACAGAGTTCACGGGACGATGTTTGCCAAACTGGGCTCCTCCAGCCACAGCGAGTTCATGCAGCTTCCAAAATAAACCACTAAGTCACAAGGTTGCCTTTATTAGCTTCTCTGAGAGGGTGGGGAAGAATTCCTGATGGTCCCAAAGAAATTAAGACTTCAAGTGTACATCTGCTCCTAAAACACCTTGTGAAGGCCAAAGAGTCTCCCACAGTCTGTCGGCAGGGCTCTTGGCAAAGGGCTCAGAGAGGTAGCCACCTAATTTTCCTCCCTTCCTTCAGGAGAAAAGGATGTCTTAAGTAAGAAGTCACCCCTCCTGTCATTTTATATGAGGTTCCAGTTCAAAGCAGAGCTTCCTCCAAACCTTGGGAGTCTTTATTTGTCATCTGCTGTGTTTGCAGCAGCGACAAAGTACAGTAATAGCCAAGGCTTCTCTTTAACAAAATGAAAATCAAAACAAAAAAAAAAAAAAAAAAGGAAGGGCAATAAACATAGGTTTAAAACCCAAGGTGGAACCAGTACTTGAGTGGCCAGATGTTACTACTTTCAACCTTAAATGACTATAAGAGATGCTAAACATTTAAAGAAAAGCAACAGAAAGAAAAATAAAATAACTAAAAGGGGGACATCTCTGCTGAGAAAGTTTTCAGAAATGCAAAATATCCTGCAAAGTAGGCCAGTGACTAAATACAGACTAAATCTTGTAGCATGCTTCTTTCTAGAGCCCAAAATATATCTGGCATGCTCAGACACGCTGAGCTATGCCCTTCATCACCTAATCTAACCCAAGAGCCTGTGGTATTTCCATGTTGTTACTGGGACGAAAAGAAACTGGAAAAAATGCCATGCAGTGGGGAATGGCAAATCTTCTGCCCTCTGCATGAATGCTGGAAGTCACTATCCTGTTTCTTCCCCCTGTTCAATTATATTTCACCAACATGCACACCAAATGCAACCTGACCTGCTCAATGCTGGGAAGCCTTCCCATTTACCTGCAGCATCTTTTACCAGCGCTGCCCCTCCGCCAAGCTGCTGTGCCACATTGCTGCTGCAGACTCCAGGTGCAAAAGCTAAATTTCCTATTGATGCTTTGCTCTTCCTGAACTAGCCCAACCTTCACTGCAATGGCTGTGCTGCAAACTCACCCTTGGGCATTAGCAGGACAGAGGAACTCTGCTAGCGCCAGGGAGCTGCAGCAGCTGAAGCTGGAGCATGCCTCTCTCAGGGCTGTTGGAGAGAAGGGAAATGTGTAGAGATGACATTTCCAGTAGCTAATTCTGCATTAAGGCAAGGTTTTTTAGTCAACACGGTTTTCTTATGACCCATAATTAGACCATCATCCGAGCTGAAGCATTTAACTGTTTAAGTAGACTTAGAAACTTACACAACTGGCACCTCAGCGAGAAAAAAATAGGGTTTGTAAATGCTAAGCACATCCCTCTGCCTTGCTGGCAGATGAACCAGACACCCCCCTCGGACTTTATTTTGTTGCTAGCTAAACATCTTGTTATAACTCTGTCAACACGAAGTGCTACTTCTTCCCTAAGGGAGAGAGGAAAACAAAGCCTAGGTAAGTAAGCACCTTGATTCATGCAAAATGACAAGTGAATCCTCAGGAAAAAAGTCAGGATCTCCTGGTAACCACAAGATCATTTTAGGACATGTCTATATACATTTAGTAAGAGCTCTGCTGCAAACTATTCACAGTACTCTTCTAAGCCTAAACAAGTTTTGAGTGAAAAAAATAATATGAAATTTGAAAAGCAAAGTTGTCAGTTTTGGGGTTTTTTCTTTTGCCAAATTGCTGCTAAAGAGAATGCAGAAACATCTAACAACAAGGATGAACAGTTAAATAAATGCTTGGGATGAAGCTCAAAGTCTAGGGAAGCAGTAAAAGTATATTACTCACCAGCAATCCAACTGTGTGACATAAAGGAAACAAGCGGACACCTCATAAACATCCTTCATTCTACTCTTTGCAGAAAATTAGGAAAGAACCTACTGCACTGGTGAAACATTGAAAGGTATATAAACAACCCCATATGCAGCTCACCCCACACATAAAACTGGGACCTTGAGGAATCTCTGTCCCACCTGGAGCAGTAGAAAGTTTTCACCTGCAGCATGGGGGCAGCTTCTGAGAGCTGCACACAGTACGGTTTGACTGGATTGTTGTTGCCCAAGTGTGTCAAGTCAGAGAGGGGAGGACGATTTCTTTCCCCCTGCAGCGCTGCAAACGGCAGACGTTTCATGATAGACAGTGCCACTGAATTTGTGCTGACAGGCAGGTTCACTTCTAGTTACTGGTGGCTGAAAAGTCTGTCTAAAATGCTTCCCAGACAGCATCTTCTAGAAAGTTATTCCATGCCTCTCTGATTGCTGTATGTTGTTCTTTATATAAAAGCAATCCGTCAGGTTTCCCACCTATGCATATAAACTTGTACCAGATCTAGCACAGCAGCCTACTGGAAGTAAAGGCAGCACTGCATAAAAAATAAGCCTGATTTATAACCAAAGCTACTAACATCACTCACATCAGTAGTCCTTATGATTTCCAGTTCATGCTTGGGCCACAAGGCTCACAAATTACCTACTTTAAATTATTAACACTACTTTCATGATATGAAAGGTGCTATTAATTCAAGTGGTTCAAGGCTAAGAACATCCCTATATGGCTCTAAATTACATGGACAGGACTTGTCACCAGGCCAAGCGTGATGCAAGTTTAATACTCCACTACACAAAAAGCACCCTGGACTTACTTTTAAAAACCATCAATTACCACATCCACAGGAGCAGGTATCACTCAGTTATTTTAACATTTGCAATGTGTTTAACCACACCTCATGCTACAACTTGATATGGAAAAAAAGGCTGAAGTTGATAGCTTTCCAAGGACTCCCATCCAGATTAACATCACAGAGTGAGACTCTCTCTGCCAGCTCCCAAAACTTCCAGAGGATGCTTCCTTTTCTTAGTCCCTACCAACCTCCGTTCCCACCACTGAAAGGTCAGAAATGCATATAAAATATTTAGCATGAGATCCTGTTCCTGAAAACATTCACTACAAACACACAGAGACAGCAGTCACGTTTAAACAGCCATTCTACAAACAAGTAAGATAGGTAAAATATCAACAAGTCCTTGTGCATTTGCTGCTAAGTATCTTTTTTCTCTAAACAAAGCACAGTTTGATCCTTCAGTGACTGAACACAAGCAAGTGGCTTTTATGGTTCAACACTGCAGATTTTTAAGATCCATCCAGAGAAAACAAGTGTCGTGGTTATGGAAAACCTGCTGTATAAAAGAAAACCATGCAGAGAAATCTTTAAAACTCACCCAGTATTTAAAAGTTGTTTCAAAAGAAAAAAAGGAACTAAGTTCTTCCAGAGACCTGCCCTCCCGATTGTAAATACAGGCTGAAGTCTAAACCAGACATCCTATCATTCAGCACAGTCACATCTGAACATGCAAACTTCCAGAGGGTAAGAAAGAGGACTATAACTTACAGCAGGCAATCCGGGGATAAAATGCACTCTGGCACAGGAGAGCACACAAGCCAACACCGAGAAGCATCAATGTGAGTCCAGAGTCTTATTCAGTAGGTGAAAATCTGCCTCCTCTTAAGCAAAGAATTCTGCCGGGGGTGGGCACTGATAAAACACAACACTGCGTCACCACTGCACTACCCAGGCAAACCAATCCAATGAAGCTCACATTAAAAGCAACAAAACCTTCCGCCCCCTCTCCCTTTCTTTTTTTTTTCCTTTTCCCTCCCCTCCAAGCACAGGCATAGACAAGAAAGGAAATCTCCTTTTTGGCTGCCAGCTGGGCATTTTGGTGCCATCAGGTAATCTCTGAGGTCTTCTATTTGCAGGCGCACTTAAACACATGCTTAATTCAAGTGCATGTGACAGGAGGGGACGTGCCTCCAATTGGGGAAAGATGTTGCATGCTTGTTACTTTATCCATGTCAGCAGAGGTCTCACCGGCTACGCAGGCTGCAGAAAGTTAAAGATGTGCACGAGTTGTGGCTGGATCCTTGCCTAAACAAGCAACTTCACTTTCAGCAGTTCAGCCTGAAATTACCCAATCCAAATTCCTTCAACCGCTCTCCTTTGAGTGAGAAACATTTCTGCATGTATGGCAAAGCAAAAAAAAAAAACAACCAATAGTGTTTGCCTAAAAGAACCCAGCTTAGCTCCACGTAAAATATTTGCTTTAATAGTATAGACTGCAACTAAGCTATTTTATTCAGCCAAAAGGAAACTGCATTGTCACAGTTTAAAACACTCTGACACAAACACATTTATTTGATCATGCTTCTGGTTTATACAGAAACAATGTTTTAAATTCAGCTGTTAGGGTTTATTCTGTTCTGAGTCACTCAAAGCCATGGAATCGTATTCCAACATAATAAACTTCAGTTGGTACATTTTCTGCATCCTGAACAACTGAGGAAAAAAACCCAAATCAGCAATGAAGATTTGCAGATGTTGCCTTGGAAACATAATTCTTACCTCATATAGTTTTCTTTTATCATAGAATCATAGAGCGCATGGGGTTGGAAGGGACCCTCAAAGGTCATCTTTTCCAACCCCTTTTAACAAGGAGACAAAAGTTTTCTGCACTGGTTAAATCCAGCTGCGGCTGATACGCAGGGTTTATTTGGTAAACCTGAAAAGTAGTTTACATTTCTTAGGAAAACTCACATGGATTACGAAGCCTACATGAGCCTCTACAAAGAATTAGGGCAAAACTCCAGCTAGAAATCTGCAACGCAGAAACGACATTAAAAATCTCCCATAAAAAATAAAATAAAATAATAAATCCCAGTATCAGGCCACAATGCTTTGTAAGGAATGCTGACTCTCTATTTAGGGTCAATACCCAACTCTTATTAAGCTTGCAATATAGCTGCTAACTTTGTGAAAAACCACATATCTCCAGTCTGGCTGCAAAGACTTTCCTTTTACTTCTGTCATAGCGGGAAAACAGGCTTCCTAATTTTAGAGAAGTGAGGGAGGATGATCCTTTCACACTGGTTTTCACTCATGTAAAAAAGCAATGTATTTTAATGAGAAAAATATTGATCTTTTCCTGCAGATCTAAACAGAACTTAATATTTTATTTTATTATTTTTTACAAGTAGAGTCAATTATTTCAAATGACAGCGATTCTAAATGTAAACATGAAGTCAGGCTGTATTTATAGGTCTAGATTCCAAGGTTTTAAGGAGTGAATAAACAAGCACAGAAACTTTCTTGGAGCACTTATTTAACGTTATAAAAAAAAAAAAAAGGCAAAATATTATTTCATGCTCTCTTTATAGCTGACAAGTTGTTGATGTCTGCCTTGGAAACTCAAACCTGAACAGTCCAACTAAGCACTAACCCACCTTTCCCCTTAAAGGACCATTTCCCCAGCCTTTAGTAACCACCACCTGGGTGTAGAGATGCAGGTAAAAAGGCTGGCACAAGGGCAAATTGTTTGGGTAGTATCTACATCAACTCCAAAAGCCAGAAGCTGCCAGTGTGACCTGTGGGAATCATCTTGGACCCAGAAGTACAACACACTGGAACCATTGGAGTGCCACTTCCCACGAGCCAGCCTGACCACAATGGTGGTTTCTTGTTGACCTAAGCTTCAGAGCTTGGTCTACACACGAAGCAAAGCATATAATAAAAAGTACAGAGAAAAGGAAATATCTTCAAAGTTTCTGCTCTGCTAAATCAGCATTGTGGACCTCAGGCATGGGAAAATTCAAGCCAAGAGAGGTTGACCATTAAGAAGAGCTGCAATTTGGGATACCACAAAAGAAGCATGCAAAGGAAAATTTATACAACCACAAAATAAATGATGAGGATCGGCTTTTGGCAATGGCAGCACCAGCTTGGTTCCCAGCAACTCAAATATTTGTAGAAATGATAAATAACCTCAATCAGATTTTTTTCTTTTTTTCTTTTTTTTCTTTTTTTTTTTTTAATTGTAATTTATGCTGGTAAATCCACAACTGAGAGATCTCAGATTCAACAAACCCTCACAAGGCAGATTAATATTCTGGTTTAAATCATGTCATAGGACATGCCAATTTAAATAATTAATTTTAACTCCCTTTGGTTTTGTATTTCCCTGTTTTCTGAAAGTTGTCCAAGTTCTCCTTTGCCAGTCAGCACCAAACCAACATTAATTTGCAACTTAATGTATCTTCTGTCAAATGCAACTGCGTTTTTATGCCATTCAGGCTCCGTATTTAAGTGGTTATACTGATTTTTAAAATACATATGAGTTGAAATTAATGGGGAATGATTATCTTTTCTAACAAAAAAAATCTGTAGTAAGAACTGCAGCCTGAATGCCTGTGAACTGTATTTGGGCAGAAACAGAAACACAATAAAAACATCCAAAAGCTTCAGGCCATAGTTCCAGCAACACTGTGACAACTTGAATAAGGTTACTGAGCAGCGATGGGAGCTTTCAGGCTTTCACATACCTGCTGATACTCTGAAACTGGGAGCCATAAGCAGCTGGAATTGAGGACCTTTTGGTTCCTTTCCCAGTATTTGTGCTCCTGACCCTGCCTGGGAACTCCTATTTCCTCTCAGACTACAAACGAAAAAATAAAGTTAAAGAGGAGGAATGAAAATGGGTGGCAGATGACTGCAGAGGTATCACACAGTATGTCAAAGAAATCCAGCTCTTGCCATACCCTTTTTTTCTGGTTTTGAAGTGACCACCTACACCTCCCACATGGGAGGCTTGAAGCAAGACACTGCATGCTGCTGATCATTACGTGGAGATCAGCCCTGAGGAGGTCCTTGAAGCTAATGGAGATTTAACACAGCTCTACAGAGCCCAGCATCATTCCTCAGTGCTTCAGTAACTCCACTGTGCCTAATGAATCCCAATAAAACTCTGGGTACCTGCTCTGCAGAGAGCAGATAGCTACAAACACAGTTCAAGCTGTTGGCTCCAACAAAAAAAGGCCTATCATCTGCTTTTGCATATTAAGTAGCAAGCTCCAACACATTCCATTATCTCTCAGGATAATCTCTAAACAGAAAGACGGATCCATGTTTCACTGCAAGAAAAATGTATCTCAGGGAAGTCTAATGTGACAGACACAAAAATTAAAGTCACTGGCCATTCAGGCATGGAATGACTCCTTTGCTCTGAGAAAACAAACCATTTGGATGGACTTTCTTGATGGCTCTGAACTCTGTCACACTGTTGTCCAGACCTCTTTTTCCAGCAAGCCCCTGGGCTTTCAAAGTGGGCATCCCATCCCAGCTAGGAGACTTCCACTCGTGATGGTCAAGGCAAGTTGGCTGTGCTTCCTTAGGCATGTAGGGAGAGCTGTCATGTTGCAGAGCATGACACTGCTCGAGATCCCACTCATCTACTGAGTGATGGAACTGTGGGAAAATGAAAAGGAGGAACCCACAACTGGACATGTTGGAGGCACAGAAGACGACATAGGCTCCCAGCATACGGCCTGGGAGAACCAGCCTGGCTCCAACCCCTGCCACAGCACAAGCCCACACAGAGCTTAGCAGTTCAAAGGCACAAAATCTGTTCTGAGGGAGCATGGCTTTGGCCAGCACCGATTCAAGCACTATCCCAGTCAATGCCAGGAACCAGGCCTGTATGACCCACCACTCTGGTTGACTCACTGGAGACTGAAGTACCACATCCACAGCAGGCCCAAGGGAAGAGGTGAACTGCTGCTCTGAGCCTCCCTGAGCTTAACCCATGGTTTCCCCTTTCAAGCCCCATACCCAAAGAAAGAAACCAGCATGGGCAAAGTATTTCTAAAAGCCCTAGCTACTGCTGACAGCTCAGAAGCATTATCCTCAATTACTAAAGGACCTACAGTGACTTCACAACGAAGATAAAAGCTGCCCATGAAATGCTCCCGTGGCAATCCAAAAGTATGCCTTTTGCAAATTCAAAGGCTTAAGCCAAGATCCCCCTGGTAAAAAGCCAGATTGCAGTTGCCAAAAGTGAACAATGCAAATTTTTCAGATAAAGGAAACCTGAAGCCTCAAGCCCCAGATTGCCTGCCATTTCCATCTGGGTTTGGGTTTCAGAGAATAACCACTGTGAACTCTTTTCCTGTTGAGCCAGAAGAGATGGCTTGGGCTCCCCCAAGTCCAGCAGCCCTCTCTCTTTTCAAAGGCAGATGGAGTGAGTGAGTAGCTACCAACTTGCCAAACCACACTGGCTAGCTCTTGCTGACAATCTCCAAAATTGGTGTGGCCAGCAGGGCAGAAGACCATGCACTGCTTGCTGAATGCCAAAAGGAACAAAGGACCAGGGGTATGACCAAAGAGAGGAGGGACAATGGCGCTGAGAGGTGCCACCCAGAGTTACAGGAGTAAGTGGAGGCAGGTGAGGCCAATACATTGTGGCAATGGAAATTATGCTTCACTTACAAGCATTGCAGTAATCAAGATAACAGTGGTGGGAACAGCAAAGAAAGCTGTAACCTTAGCTGCATTTCACAGGAACGGGAAACAAAGGTTACACCAGGAACTTAGTGACCATGCCTAATACTGTCTGGAGACCATATGAGGAATGGCACCTGGCAATTAATAGGCCTGTTTTTCCCCTGAAGTCCAATAGCTGCTGATCTCTGTTCTTCACAGTCCATGCATTGCTCCACATCTAACCCATGTAGTCTTGCTGCTAGAGACAAGAGGAACACAATGAAGCAAAAACTTTGAGGTTTTCCTACCAGGTGGTGTCAATGTACCAGATGCTTCACCACAGGCTGACAATTCTGCTGGAGCAAACAGGTGGCCAACAGACTTGTTGCACTGGTTAGGAATTAAATCACCACAAATGCAGCATGACAAAAAACGTCTCCTAGTCTGGTGCTTGGCTCAGCAAGCACCTCTGGGAGGAGTTAATAAGGGCATGTCATCCTGTGAAGCTAGGTCTAGAGGAGCTAGGCTTTACCCTCTGCAAAGGAAAACATTGCTCTCCAATGCTCGTCTTGTGCAAAACATAGCGCTGAAAATCATAGGAAAAGGGGACCTACAAACCAGGGGACTTTTTATATCAAGAACACTCTCCCTCAGCTGAGTTACTGCTCATGGAGAGATGGCTGAATGTTTTATCTGGGCTCTTCCTAGCCTGGGAGCAAACCTTGGTAGCATCAGCATTTGTGCTACAGCAGTCCAGAGCGTTATGACCAGGTGGAGCGTAAAGAGTCTTCCTAAAGGTATCCCTAAAGGGGATGCACATTGCCTCCAGTGGACTGATGAGTGTATTCACCTTGAACAGCTAGAATTTCTCTGCCCACTGACACAGAGGCTACAAAGAGGTCTTTGAGTACAGCTGTGCTGGTGGTAGTGATGCATTACAGCACCCCAAGGGCTGCCCAGAGGAATAAATGGATGCTGCAGAGAGGTCAGAATTAGCAAAGGGGATTCCAAGAAGAACTCTCTCTTCCCTGCCTTTCTGGCATTGCCAAGATACTGCTGTGTCCACCACAGCTTGAATGGAGACTTCTCTAGATCTATGCATCTCCCTCGCAGAAAATTATGTACCCAACAGTGGGAATGCCACAGCACTGGCACACATTTCCATTGGCTCCATACAAGGACCAAGAGAAGGGGTCCACCACTCCAAGGCAGGGTGCAAATTCCAAGAGAGCTGAAGCATCACAAAACATAAAGCAAAACCAAAAAAATTAAGTCTGCTGCAGCCAGATATGACAACCACACCATATGAAGAGTCCTCTGGAGTATGGAGCCCGTATCTTGCAAGATCTGGAAGGGACCACAGTCTACTTCTGTCATACTGATTCAGAAAAAAAAAAAAATCACTGTGTTATCCATAAAGCAAATCAGTAAGTGAATTAGCATGTAAAGAATAATGAATACTCAGGGGGAAAAAAAAGAAAGAAAAAAGTAAACATATTTTCTTTTAAAGAAGTAAACAAGGAATCTACAATGATAAACGACTGTTTATTTCTGGTCACCAAGACCTTCAGAAGTCATAAAAGTAATTTCCTCTTCCATCTCTCCTATGCATAAATTAAAAAGGCAACATTCATTATGCCTTTTTTTTCAACTGTCAATCAGATCCCCAGCTTTGAATTAACCAGATACTGAATTAAATCAAATTAATAAAGTTATGTGAAGAAAAGTTGCTCTGTTGCTCTGAAACAGTGGAATACATGACTTGCAAAATGGTTTTAGTGTTTCAGTCAAGTCAGTCAGTGTTTCAGTCAGCTCGGTCTCCAAGTGTTTAACCAGTGTTCTCCTGCGATTTGATTTTGTTTTCAAAGTTCAGCAGACATGAACACCTTTGAATCACTTCATTTCATACAGATAACTAAGCAAAACAGAAAAATTTTAGGCTACATTTCAAGTTTGTTTCCTTCAAATCTGAAGAACCAGGGCTTTAAAATCAATATAATCCTTTCCAGTTTTAAAAATGTCTCAATCAAAAAGTATTTTCCATTCTCCAGAGCAATCCAGAAGGCAGACTGTGCTGTTCACTAATGTACATTTGAATTGGGATCCACTGGTGCCACTTAGCTAATGTATCTACTTTAAAACACACTGATCAGTTATTGACAAACGAACCGACCCATTGGCCACACTGCTAATCCTGGGATTTTGTTTTGTCTGATCTTCTCTAGGGTTTATCCACAAAATTAAAGTAATTCCATAAACTTAGAGGCACAGTTCTCCAGCCAGGAAGTCTTCCACCAGAACATGCAAAAGCCCACACCAAGAGTGTCTCCTGGGTCAATCTAAAGGCAAAGACCATGAAAGGAGTAATGCTGAAAGGAACACTAGGTGTGGTAGAGGCGAAGGTAATGTGAAGAAAACAGAAATGTGCAGATTTTCTTGTTCAAGTCAACAACAGTAACTAAAGTTTATTGATTTCAGTTTCAGCAGCTGAAAATCCATGAAAACATATTGATATGATACAGACAGTACTATCCCATATTCAAATGTCTATAAAAGTAATAATAAAGGCTAGCTTTCTCACAGTCATTGCACTTTACTTATCAATTAGTACAATAAAACCTATTTTAAAATATAAATATTACTGAGTGCAAAAAGCTTTTGTATCCAGTTGTAATTTAGCTGCTCAATTATATGGAAATGCTTCAGTAAAGGGACTGAAAAAATATAACTGGTAGCTACAAAAATAGCTGGACACATTCTCAGCCACTGTCTCTCAACTGTTCCCTTTATATCCACTGTAAAACTATTTCCAACATACTAATCACATCTATTCGGAAGAAACTAAAATTATATGATTTCAAACTATTTTCATTAGAAAAACAGTCCTTTAGCACTGCTGTTACTCTTCCATCTAATTATATACTCTTAAAGGCCAAACATTCAGTCAGTATGCAAAAATAACCATAGCCTTTTATTAAGGATAAAACACCAGATAAGAGTTCATAAGAAAAATAAAGATGCTCTTTGCCTCTACCAGCAACTGTCCAATACAGGAAATTACATTTCATTTTAGAATTTTAAATACATATATGCCAAAGTCTTAATAACTCCATAGCAGAGACTTAATGCAGTTAAGTCTGGTCTCAGCATCCTAAGTTGCTGGACTACATGCCTAATATTTCCTTGGAGATATTTCACGTAACAGCCAAGATGTTAAAAACAATACCTTTCTAAAAAGCTCTCCTCTCACTCAATACTAAGTAATCTGCACTTAAAACCCAACAGCCTTGCCAAGAAATCTTACTTCTCTGGAATGTTTTTGTGACCAACAGTCAAACAGAAAATATTGAGCTGATTAGTACTTGATTCTGCCATCTAAGGACAGCTTAGGAACAGTGCATTTTTAAGGTGACTCCAATTAGAGGGCTAGCACCATCTTTTTATGTCACATTTTTTATGCAAAGGCTGTTTATTAAATGCAAGCAAAACCCCTGATTTCCTGTTTCATAATGGTCATGGTATGATCTCTGTGTTCAATGTATGCTTCTACAAAAATGAAGAAAAAAACACCCACCCAAAATTGATTTCCAGGACACAGCAGCAGCTATCTAATCCAAAAACAAAACCTACAGAGATGTTGCAGCAGAACAAGCTTGAAGCCACGATTATATTAAAGACACAGATGTGAGGGCATTTTTCAACTTCCAAACAGATATGCAAACAAAGTATTACAATCCAGGGGGGCAGGCAAATGAATAAGCAAGCAAACTACATGACGTTTGTGCAGCGTCCTCTCAAATCCTGCAATCCCTTCTAGAAAGTCTGGGTCTACATCTCCCTCTTCTTTACTCATGTTCTTCTCACATGGCTTGGTCTCAGAAACTTTCCATGCCTGTAACGGAAACTCGAGCCAACTTCTTAAATGTATGATTTCTTCATCTCCACTCATCATCCACTTCTGTTTCTGAGAAGCTCCTCATCATGACACCTGTATCTCAAGAAGCAAAACAGGAAACATCACAGGGATGAAGCAAGGAAAGATGAATAATAATATGCCTCTGTGTCTTTAATAAAATCCCAACTTTCATTCAAGTTCCTTTGAGGAAATAGAGAGTTCCTTTCACCAAAGCAAAGCTTTGCCAAACTAGGTATGTAAACATCACATGCCAAAACTGGGGTCACCGATGAAGTCTCACAATCTGCACCTCCGTTCCTGACATGATGGGCAGAAGAAAGCCTGTACATATTGTGGAAAAGCATCTTTGGGTGCCAAGCTTGCACAACTAGTCTGCAGCAGCCAGCTCAACTCAAAGAAACTGCTGACCCATCTACTACCTCATCCACTGCTGCAAGCGATGCAAGCTTTACTCAGGAACCATTTGTCCAACTAAGTAGAGCTCTAGCCCAAAACTGAGATGACCAACAAAGATGTAAGCCTCTCTCTCTACTGTCCTTACTTCATCTACTCAGCTTCCACAGTTCACATGCCTGTGTTTCAGACACTCATCAGGTACAGGAGGAGATGCTTCCTTTGCATAACAGCAGTTTAACTACAGGGTAACAAAGCCCTAATGCTATTTTAATCATGTCTTTGTCCCCAGAGTCATGCCAATGTTTGGGGTGGAAGGAATCCTCCTATCTGTTTCTGCCATTCAGAACTCTGGATCAAGTGGCCCCAAAGCCAACAGCAGTACTGTTCAGAGGCCAACAACAGAAAGGCTGAGGGCATGACTTGCCCACAAAATGGAAACACGACCATTTTTCATCCAAACAAGCAGCCACTGGCCTGCCTCATGATTTTGCCTGAATGCTGTACAATGGGGTGCAGGAGAAATGATTTCTGCAGCATTCCCAGTCATGAAGCTTTTCAGAGTAGATAAGCAGATACTAAAACCACTCTGCCAGCCAGCTCTCAGTAAGACAGAAGCATGAAAGCAATTTTATCTCTCTCTTTTATGGTTAAGGCCATCTTTGAATAAACATTAGCACCAAAATCTCTTCCTAGGAGAGGCAGAACAGATCCTACCTTTTATCAGCTCTCATCTTAAATTCTCTGAATTCCACCTCCCATCTGAAATCCTCCTTTCTCCTGCAAAAGCACTTGACAGCAGCACACTCCATACATGGGGTACACTTCACTCAGCAGAGTCCTTCTCCAACCCCTCCCAGTGAAGTGACAGGTCACTTTGGCTCTCTTACACTAGGGACAGCTGCAGGGACAGAGGCACATCTGAGCACAAAAAATCTTGGCTTCTATTCTTGCACACTGCGGCAGAGAAGATCACTGAGCCTTGGACAGGCAAAGGAAGAAACCCTCTGACAGCACTCTGGGTATTGCAGAAACAATAGCTGTTAAGTAACTGGACAGAAATGTATTTGCTGTGCAGGGATTGTATGTCAAAGAAAAACACATATTCCCTCAATTCTGAACTCCTGACACTCTTACCCTCCAAAGTGCTTAGGAGGCAAACATTCCTGAAAGCCTGTGCTATTGAGAAATAAGCTGCTGCCTGCTTAGGAAAGGCAACTATCCCAGATTTCAAGAGTTTACAGAGCACCAAAGCCAAAGTAGCCACACGTCCCACCAGCAGGACATCCAGAACTTGTCCAGATACCAGTCCATTATTTTACACCACAGTGACTCCTTTATCTTTTATCGTGATGATCACTGCATATATGAAACAGAAACCACAATTCCATTGTTCCATAAGATGTTAGGAGTTGGAAGGGACCTTAGAAGATCATCAAATCCAACCCCCCTGCCAGAGCAGGACCACAGAATCTAGCACAGGTCACACAGGAACACATACAGATGGGTCTTGAAAAGTCTCCAGACAAGGAGACTCCACAACCTCTCTGGGCAGCCTGTTCCAGTGCTCTGGGACCCTCACAGTGAAGGAGTTCCTCCTCATGTTGAGGTGGAATCTCCTGTGCTGCAGCTTATATGCATTACCCCTTGTCCTATTACAGGGTACAATGGAGAAGAGCCTGTCTCTTCCATCTTGACACTCAGCCCTCAGATTTATAAACATTTATTAAATCCCCTCCCATGATCCCATACTCATCATAACTCTGTCTTCTCTCTAAGCACCAGAAATGATATGCAGACAAGTCAATTTATTATTGACATCCTCACTTGTTAATCAAACATCTACACTCAGCATATGCACTATACAGTCACAAGACATCCAGCTGCTCACTGTTGCATGCAGAAAGAGAACTGCAAAAAAAAAAAAAAAAAAAGACAAATAATTGTCAAAGAGATCTGACACTGGCTGTCACCTGAAGCAAGTGAGGAATTTTCAGTTTTCTTTTGAAGAGACAATTTACTGGCAGGCTGGTACTTCTAACTTTGATCTTCATAGGAGCCAACATCGGCAGAAGAATTTTGTAGCTTGGTAACAAAACACAGAAACCTCCCAGACTGTTAACTCAATTACAGCATTTTGGCAAGGAAATCTTCCTCTTATGCCTTAGGGAAAGTCTTAAGATTAAACAGTGCATGTTTTAAAGGCACACATGCCTCAGCTATTTGGTGTAACAGTTCATGCACATAATTGCTTTGAGAGCAAAAGTATTCCATGGCAACTTGCTTGGAGAACTGGTGTTCTTCCTTGCTTCCCAAGGAAACAACAGTTCTGTAAGCACATCAGCTGTCCCATGCACAGAAATGTTAACTTGTAAGGCAAATTTCAACCTCATGTGATGGAAAAGGATAGATTTCACAGGTGCTCGATTCCTACAACAGGCTTGCCCCATAAGTAACACGCTTGGTTCACAAACATCATGGAGATAGCATGTTTCAATTAAATATGTCAAAGAACTCCAAGGCAGTGAGAGCCTGCTCAGGCACTGTGCTGCTGGGAAAATGAGGGGTGGTAATGATACTGCTATGCAATGGAAAGAAGGAGGGGAAGATCTTTGAAGCATTGCAGTGCCACCAAAACTAAAAAAGCTGCAGGAAAGGCTCACCTTCACTAGCACAGCTGGTCACAGATCTACTTTTCTACTTACAAAGCAATACAGCAATGCCTTATGCACCCATCACAACTTCCAGCTGTTGGCTAAGACCAACAAGGCCAACAGCATCCTAGCCTGTATAAGCAATTGTGTGACCAGCAGGACCAGGGAAATTATTGGTCCCCCTACACTCTGCTCTGGTGAGGCTACACCTTGAGTCTTGGGTTGTTTCGGGCCCTGGCTACAGACAGACATTTTGGTACTGGAGTGGGTCCAGAGAAGGGTAGTGAAGCTGGTGAAGGATCTAGAGAACAGGTCTGGTGAGGAACAGCTCAGGAAACTGAGGTTGTTGAGTCCAGGGAAAATGAGGCTAAGGGGATACCTTCTCTCCACAACCCCCTCAAAGGAGGATGGAGCACAGTGGGGTTGGTAACTAGCAACAGAGTAAGAGGAAATGGTCTCAAGTTGCACCAGGAGAGGTTTAGGCTGGATATTAGAAGCAACTTGTTGATTGAAAGAGTTCTCAAAGACTGGAGCAGGCTGCCTGGAGAGATGGTTGAATCCCCATCCCTGGAGGCGTTTCAGAGGCAGAGATGTGATGCTGTAGGACATGGTTTAACACCAGACCTGGTAGAGTCAGACAGTGGCTGGGACTCAATCTTAAAGGTCTTTTCCAACCAATACAGTTCTATGATTATATCTTTGTATAGGCTGGTGCTGCTGTGTTAGCAGACACTTCTCAGGATTTGTTAAAGGCACTTGATCAACAGTTGTTCTCCTTTGCCAGTACAGGTAGCCTTAGAAAACCCAAAAAAAAAAAATAAAACAACCCAACATGCTTCTCAAATCCTTTCAACAAGATCTTACCCAGGCAGAGTAAGCTAAGCACTACCAGCACAGGTCAGGTTGCTGGTCCATCTGTTTGAGAATCCTGCCTTCTGTGATTGGGACCAGATGCTTCAAAAGGTGGAACAGCTTGGCTAGTGAACAATGATGCAATTCACCCAAAGGGGAAATTCCTTCCTGACCTCATCAATTAGCATGAAGGTTTATACGCTTAATTTATTTTTAATCCTATTTACTGCAACTCTGGACATTGTCATTATGTATATAAACATGGATGTCTGCTTGGAATCCAACTAAACTTTTGGTCTCAGTACCATCATGTGGTACAATTACGCCAGCATTTCAAACGCACTGATTTTCAATTTCATTTCAACATCCTTTTGTTCTTGCACTATGGGAACTAGCATGGCTATTAACCACTTCTCTTACACTTCCTCCAGCCCAGATTGCACGTTAAGCTCCCATGCCACACTGAGCTCTGTTACACAGAGGGAACATCATCTGATGGCCTTTAAGGTAACAACTCACCACTTTGTCTCAGGTTTTCAGTCTAGAGAAGAGGAGGCTGAGGGAAAACCTCATCGCTCTCTACAACTACCTGAAGGGAGGCTGGAACAAGGAGGGGGCAGCCTCTTCTCCTTGATGACAAGCAACAGGACCAGAGGAAACAGTTACAAGCTGCACCAGGAGAGGTTCAGGATGGATATTAGGAAATATTTCTTCACTGAAAGTGTTCTCAAACATTGGAATGGTCTGCCCAGGGCAGCAATAGAGTTGCAATCCCTGGAGGTGTTCAAGCACCACAGTGACCTGGCACTTAGGGCCGTGGTTTAGTGTTCACTCTTCAGTACTGGGTTGAGGGTTGGACTGGATGATCTTTGAGGTCTCTTCCAATTAGATATATTCTGTTATACAGCAACATTTCTATATGCTAAAGTTACGGAATCTGATGGAAGCTGGCAGCTTCACCAGATTTTCACCAGGTGCTACCCGTCTTCCAAGTGCACTTCACTGATGTTTTGCGCTACAGAGCTGCTACTCTTACAAGTTTTGCCCTGTGTTGTTTGAACCTTCGTAAGATTCTGATAAATTTCGTTACAAAAGAACATCCAACAAGTACATACACCTTCCTGTGCTTTTTAGGGTCTCACACAGGACCCTCTGCCTCTGAGCAAAGGATTCCCTTCTCATCTCCATGCCTGAACAAAGAACAGCAATGTCCAACCAAGCAAAACCAATCCCATTTTGCTCTTGGTTGATGTTCCTGTGGGCTGTAGGTTCCTCTGTGCAATAACTTTAGTCTATGCTGTTACTAATGGATGAGCTCATGACACAGTCATCATGATTATTATGCCAAGTACTGACTAAAGCTCCAGTGTGATTTTAGACATTGCCATTTCTGCTCACACAATGCTTGCAAGAGGCATCAAGGTATAAAGCCACACCTTCATTCATCAGAAGTTTGGCAAAAAAAACAAAAAAAAAAAAATAATGTATGCAAGCAGTAGACAGAGAAGGGAGACTCCTAAACCAGACTCGAGGTTCTGAATCCTCTCAACTCCCCAGACATAGTCCTGCTTTCGGTAACTATTTGTGCTGCATTTTTTTCTCCCAGCCTCTGGAGCTAAACCTTTAGACTCAAGGCTACAGTCTTTAGGAGAGAAAGTGTGGGTCTGGCTGATACCTCATGGCAAAATGGCCCTCCCAGTTTGATGACAGAGTTTTTATAGCATCTGTATGAAACGTCACATAGCCATCTCTTTTACCACAAGTGTTTTGATTATGAGTTTGGAACTGGCGAATAATGGCAAGAGAACAGTTCTTTGCCTCAACCAAAAAGAAAATGATAACTGTTTCATTCTTCAACCAGTCCAGAGAAAAGTCCTGTCTCAACCTATGGTCTGTAAACAAATTGAGCTCTTTAATGACCAAAATAACACTAAGAAAACTGATAATGGACACCATTCTGCCCACTGTCAGCTCCTTCACTGATAGAACCACACGCAACTTTTCCTCTACTTGAGTATCGCATACTGATTAGCCACTAAAATCATAGGTCCCACAATGGCAGCTGAATTGTCCTCTTGCATACAGTGACCTCCCTGTGCTCTTTAAAAGTTGTGCAGCAGCCTTAGAAACTCTGTTCTTAATACTTCCTAAGAGGCCACAAACACTTTCCTATTCCTCTGTCTCACATGTGTAAAGACAACGTACTGAACTGAATGCTCCTGCAATGCTCTTAGGCAATGATCAGCGGTCCAAGCCACAGGGTTCAGAGCACTGCCATACCAGCATCCCCAGGACCTCTGATCAGCCACCAAGTGGTTTGCCTTTGGCATTTCAGGATTTGCTGAGGTTGAAAGAGAAGACAGTAATGATACAGAACAATTCTCCCATCAGCAGCGGCAAAGGCAATCTTGGCAGCCTTGACTTCAACGCTTTCACCGCTTTTACGTCCTCACTGAACACCAAGTCAAAAAAAAAAAAAAAAAGAGTGATACTTTCTGTTTGTCACACACAAACCCAGAATTTGGCTAAGGAAATCTTTCAAAGGACTCCACGACAGTATTTTTGGCTGTTAAGAATTCTCATTCTGTTGTGCTAAAATTATCTTTAAATAAACGTGCACTACAAGCAGGACATACTTTGCCTAATGAAAAAAAATCTACTGGCCACTTCCAGATCATGTGAGCTCGCTTACTTAGTTGAGCTAAGAACATCAGTGATTCCAAGCCTTATCTGACAGGAGATTTGGATCTATTTAGCACAGGCCACATATCAAAATGCACAATGAGCCACAGCTCTCTACTAAAGCAAGGGAAAGTTCCTGCAAACAATTGTTGCTGCAATTTAACAGAATGGTCATGCAGAACAGAGATCTAAGATTGGAAAAGCTTGTGCCTTTTACCATTCTTCTAAAAAGAAAAAACAAGTATTTCCTCTTCTGTCAGTCCACCCTTCCTTCCATATTACAGTATAAAGAAATGGCATGCCTTCAATGATTGCTCCCTGATGCGCACCAACCAAAGCTATGGGAAATGACATTTTTAACTTTTTTTTCTTCTTCCCTTCAAGCTTTTCAACAATCAGTTAAAAGGTTCCCCAAGTTCTGCCCTGGTTTTACAGCCAATGCCATGGAAGTTGGTTCTAATATTGCCCATGGAAGCGTACATCATAATCTGAGCAACAGCAAAATAGTCACTCAAACATACTGAATACTCTGCAGTGGGTAAAGTTCATAGCAGCTGTTCCAGTCCCAGAAAGACATCTGAGAGAAGTGCCATAAATAACGAAATCACATGGAGCTCCCCATTGCACAACCAACACACATCTTTCCTGAGCAGGAATTTATGCTTCACACCCTATGCTGTCAGTCAAGAGCATGTTACAAACTGTGTTTTCAGGATGATCCGGAGGATATCTTGGAAAGTAATTCAGCCCTCCTGGTGGCTGAGTCTTTTCAAAATACTCCTTCAATTCCACTACAAAAACAGACCAATGTTTCTATAATCTTGCCCAAACCAGACTCTTTCTAAGGAGCAAGCCATACATCCATGCATGCCTTTTGCATAACATGGATGTTTAGAACCAGTTCCAGCAAGTCTGACAGCCTGACAGGAACTGCAGGGAACTCCTCTTTCTCAGGCTTGGGATCTATGTAGTTCTTCAGATATGCAAATGTAAGGGTATTTTTTTAGACTCCAATTTCGGCAAATCTCTCGTTTAGGCATCCCCTTCTTTAGGATCCTTAATTAATTTTACTGTTAAATTAAAATTAAACCCAGTTCTCTTAAAACATCTAATTCCCAGGGCTCTGCAAGGGGAGAAACACTTTTCAAAGCAGTGCTTAGCTATAATTGAGAAAGAAGATACATGGCTATTTTGTAAGAATGTGATTTTTCTTTTTTTTTTTCCCCTCCTCTTTTAATTTTCTGGAGTTTTGCCACAAATTGCCTTCGAGGGCTTGGTTCAGAAATTCCAAATTCAGTTTACTGTTTTTCTCATTTAGCAATTCTGTTAATCTTGGAGTTTGAGGTTATTTTTATTAAAGTAACGCCCAGAGTTTAGATATTCCATAAAAAGATCACGAATTATTTTTATTAAAGTTAACGCCCAAAGCTGAGACATGCCTTGCAAAAAATCAAGCAAAGCACCTTCATTCTTAAAAATGGTTCTTAGCCTTTTCCTTGCAAACACGTATTTCACAGAGACAAGAGCACTGGGAAGCTTTATCAGCCCTTTTCTTATTTCAATCAGAGTTGGAAAAAAACTTATAAGGCAGGAAAAATCCTGAGCCTTTTGCTCTTAACACAGTGTGTGGGTTTTTTTTACCTCCTCCCTTCTTGCCTTCTGTTACAGAAGAAGCAGCAGCACAAATTTCCACTCCCCATGTCAGGTTTCTCATGAGACATGCTGGTGGCATCTCTGTGGCGGTCAGAATCCCTGTGGTGGCTAGAATCTGTCCCTTAGGCAGCAGGGAGTCCCCCTGACCCAGGCGATACCAATTTCTGATGGAACTTGTTAGACTACAAGAAACTTGACCTTAACTCTTATGCCACAACAGAAATGGCCTCAAAGTAAAGGATCTTACCTCCATTCTGGGGGGCGGCTGAGGCACTGAAACCTTCTGCTCTTCGGTGGCAGTTGTGTCTCGAGGACGGGATCAAGTGCTGCCTTTTTGTTTGAGCAGCTACATTAATAAACTAGGTAACATCACCCAGGTTCCTCACCGTGACTAAAGCATGGTTTAAGTGTTTGGAAGGGAAAGGGAACACCTTTTGATCCCTACTTCTGATTCGGAGCGTCAGCAAGCCTCCTCCAGACGCTAATGCTCTTTAGGCATAACATGCCAAAGGCATTGCGGAGTTAATAACACGTTTCCCAGCAAGGTGGCTTCTTCCCCATTGAACAAGTCACGTAGTGACAATTGTCAATCTCTTTAATGTAGAAATTAGGGCTGGGGCAAAATCTTTTCAATTCCTCCAAAAGACAGGTTAAGTTGCAACACAGGCACCGTTCTCCCTGCAGCGTGTGTAATTTCAGCTTGCTCAATAGCAGCGGCACTCCTGAGCTCAGGAGGACTTTAAAAGGAGCGATTATGCTCACGGAAGTAAGCTAATGAGAATCAACTACACAGGCAACACAGGGAGACATTCCAGAGCCCTGTGCTGTCACCCGGCTTTTGGCCAATGCTGCCTGATCATATATGCAAAATGCAGATTACAGAAATAGTCATCATAGGTTAGAATATTCTCAATGAATAATTTTGCACTGAGCTGAAGAAGCTCCCCCGCAAACCATCCTCAGAAGAAGGCACTCGGAACTGCTCCTGGCTTTCAGGGCTTCTACTGGCATCAGCATTACCAGTGCTGCAGCAAAGGCTTCGTCTGTGGGTCTTCTCAATGGACCAGCTAGTTTTGTAAGGGAAGTTTGAGAGCACGCATCATGCTGCTGAAATTCTTAACTCTCATGGCTAGAAGGCACCACAGCAGCTGCTACAGGCTACTCTCCCATCTGGGTTCAGCCAGCACATGTCAATTCCTACTATGCAGGCATGTAACACTGGACTAAAATTCAAAATGCTCATGGCACAAGGCAAGATGTTTACACTACAAGGCCCACAAAGTTTACAACTCCTTTATCTTCAAACAGCCACATTCATAGCTTAGAAATATTGAAGACCTTCTTGATACTTGTCACAGAATTTACAAAAGCTCTATCTGAAAAGCTTTGATCTTCTGTGCAGCACTCAGTCTCAAACCTACCTCTCCACCACTTAACAGAAGGCAATAGTTTTCACCTAAGATTATAAAGTCATGGTTGTAACTCCATCCAAAGACTGCATTTACAAAGATCTGACTGTTCAGCAGCTCCTGTGGACACAACAGTGGTCAGATCCTCAAAAACATCTACGTTACAACAGAAAGCAACTTGTTAATGCTTTTTTTGCAGTGCTTTACAGAAGAGAAATTTTAACTGCTTTGGAAGTCTTCCCTAGCATGCTTTGTGTGAGCAGGCACTACTAAATCTACATATCATAATAGGTTTTATTTTAAACAGTATTGGGTAATCCAGAAAGATTTGCCTCTGTGCAGCATTCTCAAAAATAAATGCGACTGAAGATAACTTTGGCACAATTATTTTAAAGGTCACAAGCTTTCCCCATCCAAGACATCTAATAATTCACCATGAACAAAGTTCCACAAGAGTTTGAGAATCCATTCCTCTGTATGCCTACAAGCCCCACTACTATGAATGGGCATACACACCGAAAAGCCCCCCCGATCTATTATCCCTGTCTTTGCTTTCAAGAACTAAATTTTATTATTTTTCATTACCATTGCCATCCTATCTGCCTTTGCTTTTAGGCACTGGATTTTTTACTACCACTCTTTTTTTTTATTACTACTGTTACACGTTTTCTCTACATGCAATATCATGGATTAATGGATAAGAAACACTGCAGATATCCGAGGTGAAATTTCAAAAGCTGATAGCAACTTCGGGCCCAAGGCCACACTGGTACTATAGAACTGAAATAGGAAACCCCACAACAAAAGAGGCGATAGTTTTGCTGGGACAGAACTTCAATAGCTGCACTTAAGAAAACAAACCACCACAAAGCACCACCAGTGCTCTTCGCTTATGGCTCAAGCAGCATTCATCTAACGCCCTAGCAAATGCAAAAGTATGGACTCTTGTGAAACCTTTTGCTTTTGTTGCTTCTCCTTAAAAACGCTTTGTCTCCATAAATAAGTTTGCGAGATACCTGTGCCACTACCTCAGGTCCGTGAGCAAGCTGCTCAAGATTTCTAAGCGTTTCACACTGACTCCAGTTTAGCCGAGAGAAAAAGTGTAAAATTATAGGCTACAGACAGGAACTCACGGCTGGGTTTAGTAAACTGGAAAGAAGGGGTCCAGCGAACTGTAAAGGGGTACGGTCTGACACGCTGCTTTCCTGACCAACGCGTGGCCGCGCCGGGACTGGCTGCGGAGGTCAGGGTCCCGCCGAGCGCCCCCGAAGATGCGCCACTGGGAAGGTTCCTCCCCGCGCTGCCTGTGCCCCGTGTGACCGCTCGGGTGGGCAGGGCTGGCGGGAAGGCGGGCTGAGCTCTCGGACAGCCGTGAGCCCCACGCCGGCAAAACGGCGCGCTGCCCGCGGGCTGATTCAGCCGGGCACAGGAGGCGGAGAGCCCTCCCCCGGAGGATGGCGCTGCCCGCGGGCTGATTCAGCCGGGCACAGGAGGCGGAGAGCCCTCCCCCGGAGGATGGCGAGGAAAACCCATCCAGTCCTGCGGCACGCAGCCCTGCCCCCGGGCCTCAAGCGGAGCTGGAGCCGGGGCCGGCCCCGGCCGCCCCCTCCCCTCCCGCGCTTTCTCCTCGGGCGGCCCCTTCCCGCCTCACCGCGGCCTCCTCCCGGTTCCCCTCAGCGCGGACTGGCTGGGCCCCGCTGTGACCCCACTCACCGCCTGGCGGGCGCCCTCCGCGCAGCAGCGGCGGCAACAGCAGCAGCAACAGCAGCGGCACCAGCCGGCTCAGCCCGGAGGCGGAAGCGGCGGCAGGAAGTGAGGTTGGTGCGGGATGGGGGGGAAGGGGAAGGGCCCCGCTTCCGGGAGTGGATGAGGAAGCGGAGAGAGGGTCCCTGCCGGGCGGACATCCACACCCCAGGAGCTCGGCCGGAGGTGGGTGTGTTATCGCGGGGTTATGGCGATGTGGCGCCGAGCTGAGCACGCCCACGGCCGGAGTAACGTGGGGTATCAAACTGGGAGAGGTGGCTAACGTCGCGTCAGGCTGTGCTGCCGTCCAGGTAGACCTGCACCGGCTGGAGAGACTCAGCGAAATTCAGCAAGGGCAAGTGTAGGGTCCTGCGCTTGCGGAAGAACAGCCCCATAGATCTGTGCAGGTTGGGGGCTGACCTGTTGGAGAGCAGCTCTGGCAAAACGGACCGGGGAGGATATCAGGCTGACCATGAGCCAGCAATGTACCCTTACAGCCAAGGCCAGTGGTGTCCCGGGGTGCATCAAGAAGAGTGTGGCCAGCAGGTCGAAGGAGGTCGTCCTCCTTCTCTGCCCTGGTGAGGCTTCATCTGGAGTACTGCACCCAGTTCTGGGCTCCCCAGTTCAGGAGAGACAGTTACTGGAGAATCCACTGGAGAGCCACTTAAGATGACGAGGGGACTTTCCTACGTTACCAGGAAAGGCTGAGAGACCTAGGACTGTTTAGACAGGAGGAGACTGAGGGAGGATCTCATTAATGCTGATCAATATCTTAAGCGTTCTTGTCAAGAGGATGGAGCCAGGCTCATCTCAGTGATGTCCAGTGACAGGACAACGGGCAATGGACATAAACTGGAACACTGTAAGTTCCATGTAAATATAAGGAAAAAATTCTTGAGAGTGACAGAGCAGGGGAACAGGCCACCAGGAGAAGTTGTGGAGTCTTTTATCTCTGGAGGCATTCCAAAGCTGCCTGGACATGTTCCTATGTGATTTACTCTAGGTGATCCTGTTCCGCAGGGCTGTTGGACAAGGTGATCCCCCCCAGGTCACTTCCAACTCCTACCATTCTGTGAAGGCAGCGGGAGGAAGCCAGGGACCACAGTTGAGCTGCTGGCAGTCTGAGAAGATCCCATATCCTCCAGTCTTTTTCTGGGCCACCACTGCAAAGAATAGGGCTTCCACTGGCTTTCAGCTCCAGAGAGTTACACTTCTGCTGTCCTTGGTTACCTGACCCAATCGAGCCCACTTCCAGGGGTAGATGCGCTTAGCCACCTCACTAGGGCCCAGATGATGTTTTACCATCCCTGCAGACACTGAAGTACAGATTAATTAGTCTGATAAACAAGCCTTGGTGAATAAAGCGAGGTTCCCTCATACGTGATTGGAACTGCTGTGTGGTTATACTACTGCTCCAAGACTTGATGTATTTCAGCACAGAAGTGGGTGAAAAACTTTCTGGGCATCCACTGCCAGCACTCTGTGCTCTCTTAGCATTCACCACTTGGCCTTCTCAAGACATGTGATGTTAGGAATTACAGTGTGTTACATCTTTGAGTAGTTTTCAGGATTAGATGCTTTTATTAAGAAGCAATTTTTTCAGTATTTTTCAAATTTGTGATTTACCTAGGGAAAAAAAATAACTGGGGTGTGATGTTTATGCACTTTTTTACCCACAATCCCATTCTTTAAAGCATTTTGGCTAAATCAAGCTAACCACCTTTGCTATGAACATGGTATTGGCTTTAAGTGTCTTCAAGACATGCAGTTCACAGCACTGTGTACTTCTCTGTTCTGCAAGCTGATCTAGGAACTGTTCACAGTATTGTTTATGCAAGGAACAAAATAGCTTCCAGGCAGTTAAGTACCGCCCTGCTTTCTCTAGGGTGTCATTACCAGAGAAGGTAGGAGCTGATTTCCAAGATGCTGGCAGAAAAAATAAATTAAAACACTGTTTAGAGGGTATTTCTTTACCCTCAGAGGCTTCTCTGAGCAGCTGTGCCCTGTGTTTGATACTTTCATGCTGAATATTTCAGGAGGCACCCACACTTATTTCATGGGTCTCAGAGAAAAGCTGCCAAGAACAAAGATTTTAGATAAGTCCCCTTCTTTTGCCTCTTGCCTTCAGCTATGCATGGATTAAGAGGCAGTGACAATCACTCCACACTGACTCTTGCCATCAGCACTGGAAATACATCCTGAAGTCCTACAAGTGTGGGATTCACTCCACTGAGAGCTGCACACTTTCAGTCTGTTTTGGTGGTTGCTGCTGCTGCTGCTCATACTTCCTTGCTGAAGAAAACACAAACAAAAAAGCTCCAATCAGCAGCAGTTATACCATTTATAATGTACAGGTATATATAGAGTCACAGAATTGGTTTGGTTGGAGAAAACCTTTTAAGACCAATAAGTCCAACCATTATCTAACTCTACCAAGGCTGGTGCTAAACCGTATCTCTGCTTCTTTTAAACACCTCCAGAGATGGGGATTCAACCACCTGCCTTGGGAGCCTGCTCCAGTGTTTGAGAACCCTTTCAGTCAACAAGTTTCTTCTAATACCCAACCTAAACCTACCCTGGTGCAACTTGAAGTTGTTTCCTCTCAGCCTACCACTTATTACTATGGAGAAGAGACCAACGCCCACCTCACTCCAACCTCCTTTCAGGGAGCTGTAGACAGCAGTGAGGTCTTCCCTCAGCTTCCTTTTCTCCAGGCTAAACAACCTCAGCTCTGTCAGCTGCTCCTCACCAGACCTGCTGTCCAGGCCCTTCATCAGCTTTGTTGCTCTTCTCTGGACCTGCTCTAACACCTCAATGTCTTTCTTACAGTGACAGGCCCAAAACTGAAGACAGTACTCAAGGTGTGGCCTCACCAGTGCTGAATACAGGGGGACAGACTCTTCCCTGGTCCTGCTGGTCATACTATTCCTGATAGAGGCCAGGGTGCTGGTGGCCTTCTTGGCTACCTGAGCACACACAGGCTCCTCTTCAGCCATGGTCAATCAACACCTCCAGGTCTTTCTCTGCTGGGCAGCTTTCTAGCCACTCTACCCAAAGCCTGGGGTATTCATGGGATTGTTGTGATGTGAGTGCAGGACCCAACAATCGGCCTCGTTTAATCTCATCCCACTGACCTCAGCCCATTGATCCAGCTTGTCCAAGTCACATCTGTGTGTGCATGGATACACATCTATATATCTACACATATAAATATGGTAACAATCAAGAAATAAGACTTCAGATTATAGAATGTCATGTCACAGCTTAGCCACACAAAGGGGAAGCTTCTGTCATCCTGGGGAACTGGTCCTTTAGTGTATAGCCCTGGAAAGGCTGAATAGTAGGGCCATGGCAAAATGTCATTGCATTAATGGCAGAGAACTAGGATCCTATTCAGATCCTTTAATTTTGGAAAGGAAAATAAAGACAATGGCTTCAGAAGTATTATTACAGATGGCCTGAACACTGTTACACTGTTGATCTCCCCATCACTCATCTCCTCCACAATATCCAAGCCACAAGATGACAACTACACTGACTTCAAAATTAGTATGGTTAGCAAGACAAAAGGAGATCAAAGAGTTGTGTGGCGAAACAACCATCACCAACAAGTGCCAGCAGGCATGTCTCTGTTGGAAGCACATCTTTTTTTTGTCCCTACAGAACCCAACAGCCTGGTTTAAGAATCCTTACAAGAGATCTTTACATTTAAAAGGTGGTTTCAACTCATCAAGTATTTATTACCCGTATTACCTCTGCAGGCATGCATGTATGGCAGAGGTGAAGCAAGTGCAGGTGTTTCTCTGAACTGAACCTCTGTGATATCTAGGTGACCTTGCATTAGCAGGGGGTTGGACTAGATGATCTCCAGAGGTCCCTTCCAACTCCTACCATTCTGTAATTATGGACTCTCATATTGCAGAGCATGGGGTTCTTTCCTACCTACATCCTGACTGACCTAAAGCATTAAGATGGGAGAAGCAACACTTGTTGGTACAGTAAAATTCTTATTTATTTTGAAGTTATGAAGTTGAATTACTTGTGATTCCACAAATCTATCCACACTTTGACAACATTCGGACTTTCCTAGCTCCTTTTAACTTCAACACTGGACTAGTTTTGAGAGCTAGATGAGAATCCCATTGATGGTCCCTCATTCCATACCTCCTCACACCTCAATCCTGCAGAGCCTGTGCTCACATGGTGCCTGCAGGAACCGTCCCCAGGGACCCAGAGGCCTAGGGGACCACCTCTTTCCCTTGACTTACCGATGGAGTAGATCTCCAGCTGCTGCCGCAGGCCCGGGGAAGCTCCCCCTTTCCTTTCACTTACCGATGGAGTACATCTCCAGCTGCTGCCGCAGGCGGATCTTTTTCATGCTGTCATAGAAGTTGGGCTCAGGCGGCGTCTCGGCGGCCGGGGGCAGGGTGAAGATGCGCATGATCCTTCTCTTGTTCCTGCGAGGAGGGGCGAGAGGCGGTGAGAGGCCCGGGCCGGGCCGGCTACACGTGGGGCCCGCGCTGTCGCAGTCGCAGCGCGGCGGGAGCCCTCCACCCGCCCCCGCGGCCTCCCCACACGCCCCCTATAGCCTCCCCTCACCGCCGGGCGTAGACCAGGAGGGCGAGGCTGGCCAACACCACCAGCAGGTAGACGTTGGTGGCCTCGTTCCACGCCTCGTGCACCGAGTAGTCGATGGCTCCGCTGTCACCCAGCGCCGCCGAGCCGCCACCTGCCCCCGCGGCCACGGCCGCCGCCGCCATGGGGGAGAGCGGTCGGTATGGCCGGCGCACGGCGGGAAGTGACGTCAGGCGAGCCGGAGCGGGGCGCCGCCATCTCGTGGTGGCCCTGAGGGGCAGCGGGGAGGGGACTGGGGCTGCTCTGCCCACGCCCTCACGTGTATTTTCTCTCTAGCTAAGCAGTCCTTGGGGAGAGACGCGAGGAAGTGACAGCGTCTCTGCCAGGGATGTAGACACCGGGGATGGGGGCGGTACGGGTGAGATCCCGGCATCGGCTGTCTTAGAACTCAGGAACTGTGAGACAAAATTAATGAGCAGCCTTTAAAGGACTCCTGCTGGAGTTGCACGAAATCAGGTAGGGGCTTAGTCATTTGCAGGCAAGTTTTTCCACTTACAATGTTGGTAGTCGTGTTTGAATGTTTTACAAACCGGCTGCATCTGCAGGAAGGTTTTCCCATTGGCAATAAAATGTCAATAGTGATGGAGACGTGTGTTAGAACATTACACGTACACACTGCATGTTCTCGGTGCAGCCATAACATGGCATGGTAAGGTGAAGAGCAGTATGACCGTAACAAAGAACAGAACCAAACACTTAAGCAGAAGGGACCGTGTGCTTCCCTTCTTATAAACTGCCTCTCAAAGTCAGAGGATGAAAGTCATCTCAGGCCCATAGGTCTTCCAAACCCTGCTCTGCAGAACAGAAAGTCACAGAAGCACAGAGGTAAGGGTTGGAAGGGACCTATCGAGATCATCTAGTCCAACACCCCTGCCAAATCAGGGTCACTTGGAGCAGGTTACACAGGAACACATCCAGATGGATCTTGAAACTCTCCAGAGAAGGAGGCTCCACAACCTCTCTGGGCAGCCTGGTCCAGTGCTCTGTCACCTTCATAGTAAAGGATTTTTACCATGTGCTTTAGTAAACCACCCCTGTGTTCTAGTTTGTGCCCATTGCCCCTTGTTCTGTCACTGACTGCCACCAAGAAGAGCCCAATGTTGTCCTCCCTACCTTCACTGTCACATTACCCCAACATCCGCCTGTCTCAGAGTCCTAGGACTCTTGCTGGAACTGCTTTGCAAAAATTAATGCTTGCCTCTTTTCCAGTGCCCCGATAATGAACCTGACACAGGTTCAGGAAGTTATATTAATGGACAGATTTAACTTACTGAAGTGACAGATAAATCAGATTTGGGACTGTCAGTGATAAGTGCACTGACTTCAAGTAGTTGAGCTCAAGTTAATAAATCCCAAGTAACATTCAACACAGATGCAAATCTTTGCAATAGTGCTAATGTGTAACAGTAATAATAAAGCAGCAAAAGTTCAGCCCTATATTGAAGCTGCAGTTCTTACCAAAAAGGTGTCTGTGTTTTGGCTGAAGGAAGAGCATGTAGACCATCTATGTCTCACAAAATCCAGTCTTTCCCCCAAGACAGATCATCCCCTCATGGTTTACTATGCCCTAACCCCAGCTGTCACTGCCTTGTAGGCAACGTTTAGCATGATTTGGGAGGAGAGCTGAGTGACATAGGGTTAGGCTGGATCTTAGGAAGAAGCTGTTCAGTTTGAGGGTGGCGAGACACTGGAATAGGTTGCCCAGGGAGGTTGTGGATGCCTCCTCCCTGGAGATGTTCAAGGCCAGGCTGGATGAGGTCTTGAGCAACCAAGTCAAATTGAGACATGACCCTGCCCATGGCAGGGAGGTTGGAGTAGATGATTTCTAAGGTCCTCTCCAATCTAAGCCACTCTATGATTCTATAATATGTTTAGCATGTCCTCTGTTTGGCTTATTATCATACTGAGGGGTGTCAGCTTGAATACTAAAATCACAGTTAGACAAAGGTCTTCAGTCAGACACTATAGCTTTCAAAAGCTGTTTTGAAGCTGCTTGGTTTTGTTTTAGCCTTGCTTCAGCAGTTTTAATTGAAACAGGACCATCTTACCTACACAAGACCCCTTCCTTCAGCCACTTGACAGGCTAGCTTTGCAGATCTTCATTTCTAGAGGTAACAGGAATATCTCTTACTTGTAAGCATCTCAACCTTTCTTCTGAAGTGCACTCCTTTCCCATGGTAAGTTAGGCAGTTATTCCATAGGGATACACCAGCCTTCTTGCTTTCATCAGAGGTATGAATTCAGCAGCTCTGAGAAGCTGACATGGAGTCTGAAACATCTTCAGCCACCCAGGCTGGCGCTAGCTCAGTGGCAGCAGAACTGCGGGATGTAGCTCAGCAGTGAGCTGTGGCAAGAGAAAAAGAGGTTCAGCTTGTCACGAGCTTTCACTTTTCACATAGGAACTAAATTTGACAGTGTAGGTTTTCAAAATAGAAACAGCACCTTCTGAAAGAGCTTGCCTCTTTTCTTTTTTTTTTTTTTTTTTTTAACCAAAATGGAAATTGCTGCATATTCAGATGCTGGAGCACCATGGCTTACTCCTATGCTCCATATGCTCCTGATGCCAAAAATTACAATTCTAGGGTTATGCTTTGGCAGAAAAGGTGGAGCAGAGCAAGCATTTCACTTTAGAAACTTGAAAAGTTGTCCAAACTGCATCATGAGGTTTAAATTAACTAGGCAGAGGATATTCTAACACTTCTAGCATACATACTAATTCTTCTCTCTTCTCTTCTCTTCTCTTCTCTTCTCTTCTCTTCTCTTCTCTTCTCTTCTCTTCTCTTCTCTTCTCTTCTCTTCTCTTCTCTTCTCTTCTCTTCTCTTCTCTTCTCTTCTCTCTTCTCTTCTCTTCTCTTCTCTTCTCTTCTCTTCTCTTCTCTTCTCTTCTCTTCTCTTCTCTTCTCTTCTCTTCTCTTCTCTTCTCTTCTCTTCCTCTTCTCTCTTCTCCTTTTCTTTTTTCTTTTCTTTTTTCTTTCTGCCTAATGTGGCATGTTTAAGCTACATGATAGGTTAGGTGTGCTGTCTTTTATCCTCCCCTGCATCTTTCAATCCACCTCTGGTCCTGATTCTTCCTTGTACCACATCTTCCTTTAGGTACTGGAACTATTACAGTGTAGACATTATGGATACTATTCCTCTCCCTTAGATTTGCACATAGTTGGGGGATGTGCTTATGCTGCAGTTATTTGTCTTCACACTTTTGAGGGCAATAAGGGGGGGAGGGGTGTGATTTATTTAACCTATGTCAAACATTCAGAATGAATCCTCCTGTGCCCAGGAGGTGCTCTGACTCCTTACTGAGTAGAAGTTTAGACACCTTGCTTGGATGGCACTCACTGGGCAAATGTCTGACGAGCCTGGGGAAACTGTCCTTTGGGGAGCCATTTCCTCAGTGCAAGATGTGCAAAGTCATTCTCTTTCCATGCTGTGGAAAAGGATTCATTTAAAAAGGCCTCAGGTCAGGACATAAAAAAGATATAATGCAAACAGCAGTAGGAAAAAAACCCAAAATGCTAAGGCACTGCTGTCTTGAGAAAAGTTCATTGCCCCACACGGTGTGGGAAAGAAGAGCAGAACAGCAATTAGACATAATTCTAGGTCATTAAATTGGGATGGCACCCATGCACAGAACTGTGGAAACCACAAGGAGGGAAAAAAAGAGTCTGTCACTTATGCAACATGACACAAGACAGTTAATTAAGCATGGTTTCACAGGGACTTTAAACAGTTCCTCAGTCAAGTTGAGGCTTTTTGTTTGCTTTTTTAGTGTGTTGAACTTTCCTGCTAACAGGCTTGACAAGCACTATGGAAGAGAAGTGGAAAGAATAAACATAAGTAACTTGAGTGCTCTTTATATTTCACCTCTAGGCCTCAGCTGAGATCAGGCTGTCTGCTATGAATTGTAGAAAGGTTGTGTTTAAAGTGTATCTAAAGGTGCTTTTTCTATTAACCTTGCAGCTCTGCTCTGGACAGCCAAGGAGGAGGCTGGAATGCTCCAGGATTCTGCATCCCAGCTTCCCATCCAGAGAAAACCAAGGCCTGTATCCACAAAACATGACTTCAGGTCTCAGATGTTTCACTGCAGTCTCTAGCAAGCAGGAATAGACTCTGCCTTATAGCAGGTGCCTGATTTGGATTTAAGGCTCAGATAATCCATGCACCCCCAGGCTAGAAGACAAGCAGAGGGAGATTTTATTTTTTTTTTTCACAAACATAGAATCACAGAATGGTTTGGGTCATCCCCTCATGGTTTATTATGCCCTAACCCCAGCTGTCTCTGCCTTGTGAGCACCGTTTAGCATGATCTGGGAGGAGAGTTGAGTAACATGATCCAAGGGCTGCAGCACCTCTGCTATGAGGATAGGCTGAGGGAGCTGGGGTTGTTCAGCCTGGAGAAGACTCCAGGGAGACCTTATAGCTGCCTTCCAACACCTGAAGGGATGCTACAGGAAGGCTACAGAGGGACTTTTCCTAAGGGTGTCTAGTGGCAGGACAAGGGGGAATGGTTTGAAGCTGAGGAAGAGTAGGTTTAGACTGGATCTTATGCAGAAGTTCTACAGTATGAGGGTGGTGAGACTCTGGACTGGGCTGCCCAGAGAGGTTGTGGATGTCCCCTCCTTGGGGCTGTTCAAAGCCAGGCTGGATGAGGCCTTAAGAAACCTGATATAGTTGAGAAGCATCCCTGCCCATGGCAACAGCGTTGGAGTAGATGATTTCTAAGGTCCCTTTCAACCTAAGCCAGTCTATGATTCATCTCAAAATGTGAATGCTGGAATTTTAACAGTAAGCTTGCTCTTTAGAAAGTGATGATGGCCAAAGAATCTGTGTGTGCCTCTCTATATCAATATATAATGTCTAATGGAGTGTGAGTTACCCAGAGCTAAAGAGAGTCAGAAATCGCTGAGACATAAATATCACTGAAATGTAAATGTATTTACCATTTAATACTGGATTATAGAGTGCAGAACAGAGACTGACAATTATTGGCAATCATGTGGTCAGCTCAAGTATACAGTATTTCAATTAAAATCAAACCATAAAACCCTTTTTCTGTTTTAAAAAGTACTATCTACCATATAATTTCTCTGGATGAACTCTACAAATATACATATTATATCATGCTAGAGGAACTCGAGAACCACTTTTTTCTTGTTCCCAGGGTCTCCTGACTGTTGGTAAGACGTTACAGGGGTAATGATAGAATTGGTTTGCAGCTGCAAATTCTGCCAAATATCTCACAAATTATATTTGGCAAACAGCACTGCCCCTGTTTCACCAAGATAATGATCTGATGCTTTGTTTATGTGGCACCAAAGGAAAATACTGGTTATGGGCTTGTGATAGAATTTCAGAAAGTTTGCCTGGTATTTTAAACTTCTGATCCACTTAATAGTTACCACTCTATTAAACACAGAGTAAGACATACTTTAAAAGTATCCTTTCAAAAAGAAAAAAACCCAAACTCTTAATTAAATACCTTGTGTCCTTGTTTCATAGAATCATAAAATCATGGAATTGTTTTCGTTGGAAAAGACCTCTAAGATCATCGACTCCAACCATCAGCCTAACACCACCATGGCCATTAAACCATGTCCCAAAGTGCCATGTCCACACATTTCTTGGTCACCTCCAGGGATGGTGACTCCAGCACCACCCTGGGCAGCCTGTTCCAATGTGTGACTGCTCTTGCAGTAAAGAAATTTTTCCTAATCTCCAATCTAATCCTCCCCTGGCACAATTTCAGGCCATTTCCTCTCATCATATCACCTGATACTAGAGAGAAGAGACTTATCCAAACTTCACTGCAACCTCCTTTCAGGGAGTTGTAGAGAACAATGAGGTCTCCCTTCAGGCTCCTCTTCTCCAGACTAAAAAACTCCAGTTCCCCCAGCTGCTCCTCACAGGTGTGGCTATGCATACACTGCTTTTTACATCTGATGGTGTCAAACACAGAGCTGCACAGGCTGTGTGTTGCTGTACAGGCTGCTCACCTGTGCAGGATTTAGCATTAAAGGGTTGTGTTTAGGTCTGAATCCCATGGCACACAAAGGGGAAGATGCTACATCAGCTCTGAGCCTGCAGCCAGCAGGCAGCTGGGAAAGGTAAACAGCATAAGCTTGACAATGCTGTGCTCTGAATGACTCTGAGGAGAACAAGAAAGGAGCACTGAGTCTGAACTGAATCTGGGACTCTACTCTGAGACAGGCTGTTTCCAGTCTGTGTCCTGTCATACAAACCTGCCTGGTAAGGGATACACTTTATTGACTAATCCCCTGGGAATTTTGTTTTGGCAACAGCATTAGACCAAGAGTGAAGCATACCATACCAAGAGTGAGTCCAGGTGCCCTTGACACAGTTGGCTCCCACAGCCAGGCTGTCAGCAGGCTCAGCTGGCATGTCCTAGTCTCCCTGTCTCCTCCTGCTGGCACAGCAGAGTCCCAGGGGGATTCAGACTGGGAACCAGGTGCTGTTTCTTGAGTTGGGGAGATGATATGCTGCTCTGGTTCTTCACCTGGCTGGTCAGATGAAGTGGGCAGGACATGTTGTGGGACTCTGGCAGGGATGGCAGAGGAGGCATGACCCAAAAGGGAAGGGCAAGGTGGTGCAGATCACTGACCTCCACAAAACAATTATCCTGGCAAAGGTCCAGACACACGGTCTTCATCTTGGGTGATGGCAGCAAACAAAAGCCTTGGGACCTCTGAGACCATGACACTGACAACCTAGGGTGGCTTGGGGAACCTCCTCTGAAGTTTTCTGAAAATGAGCACCATTAGCAGTCCCTCTTGTGTGGCCTGCATCTTTGTGCAGCTTCTTTGGCTGCATTTTTGGAATGGAGGAACAGGGATGCAATAGGAAACCTGGCAATAATGATCCCAGGAGAAGCATCTTTTGTAAGAAAGGACAGCGAATGTGGGGCCCTATTTGAGCTTGAGGTAAGAACCAGAGGCTGTTGTTGAGAAAGCTGGGGCAGTGGTCTTGGCAGGAGAGACCCTGTCCACTGGTCTAGAGCTGGCTGGGGATGAGGAGAGAGGGGTTGCAAGCTTCCAGTTGTGAACAGGTCTCTTTCTGCCCTTCTTTGTTTGGTGTTCACCAGAAACATACAAGAGCTGCTTGTACAGAGGCAGTGAAGCCCCTGAATGTTTATCCAAGGCTGCCATTGGTGGTGGAAACTGGAATGCTCAGCAGAAAGAAGGGAGGCAACTGCATGTAGGGCTGCCCTGCTTCCTCACTTTAAGTGGAAAAAAAGTTGGAAATGGGAGAAGGAAAGGATTCATGCAAAGTGGACATTGTGGAACGGGCTAGTAGGAAAGAACAGAAAGATGGAGAGGGTACATACGCCTCTGATTTTGCTGAAAGACTGGGAGGAGGTGACACTTAACCTTGATTGAGGTTGCACCAATTTGAGATGAAAGAGACAGTGCACAATCACCCTGAGCAAGTTATAGGGGAGTGTGTCGGTGTGAGCTGAAATTCCCCCCCCCCCCACCAACAATAACCAGGCTAGCCCAGTCTGGAAGCAAATGAAAAGCTGTATTTACAAAGCAGAATCTACAATCTATGATGAAATGTAATGAGTATGTACAAATATACAAAATTCACAACGTTTACAAATATATACAATCAACAGAAAAGCACAACCGATCTCCCTTTGCTTCCCCCCAAGGGGACCCTCCCAAAGGGGCCTCTCTCTCCCAGGAGCTTCCCCCCCAGACCCCCCTGGACAGAGAAGCAGAGTTAGTTAAGCAGAAAGTTGTTAACTTAGCTGCCAAGGTCAGTACGTGTTATCTTCAGCCAGAAGAGAAGAAGAAGAAAACAGCAGCCAGACAGCCCAGCAACTGCCCCCACTGCAGAATGTGCAGAATGCCTACTTTGTTTTGGGTAATAGTTCTTAAACATTTCTATCTATCCAATGGAAGTGTTTAGAACAATCAGTATTTTGCTTTCTTACACCCAATAGTGACTTATTTACACTCTTTCTCTGTTCTGAACTTTGCAAGGAAAAATTAAAAAGACAGTTTCAAACCATCACAGGGAGGTAGCTTCTTCAGCTGGCATGTGTGACCCTTCTGATAGCCCCAGCTTCCATGTTACTACAGACTTGCTAATGCAAGCACAGAGAGATCTTAAAGGGGTTTATGGACATTCCCTAGCAAAATTCTGGCTTCAAGGCCAGATCCTGGCTATGTTTGGGCATGAGAGCCTGCAACTGCTAGTAACTAGTGCTCAGCTGTCCTTCCTGCTGTCATCTAGTGTTTCCTCGTGGACAGAAGCCCCCCCCAAGAAACAAGCTCCAAACTGATGGGCTCAGAACAAGCATCATTTATTCCTGCTGAAATACAACAGATGGACAACACACAGGCTGAAGGAGAGGGAACAGGGGAGAGACTCAGTGCTCAGGGTGAATGTTCAGAGGCACCTAACAATATTTGTAACAACATATATAACTTTTCCTAACAATATTTGTAACTATTCCACCCAGGAACAGAGAGAGACATCTCCATGGCAAGATAATCCAAGCAGAAGCTTTTCTTAACCAAGAGAGACTAGCAGGAGAAGCTTGGCAGGTTCTCGTCTGGCCTTGCTACTCACAGAAAACACATGGTATGTTTACTTCTTGGCCATCGGATGCTGATTTTTCCTTCAAGTATCTATGATGGCTAACAAGAGGCTATTGCTGGGGACAAAAGATTTGACTCATGGCTTTGAAGAGCTGTAAGAGAATGGTTTTCCGTGTGCAGCACATCCTGGATTTATGCTGGAACTGCAGAACCCTAACCCTATTAATCATAGAATCATAGAATGGTTTGGGTGGGAAGGGACGTTAAAGATCATCTAGTTCCAACCCGCCACTATGGGCAGGGACACCTGCCACTACAGCAGGTTGCTCAATGCCTCATCCAATCTGGCCTTGAACACCTCCAGGGAGGGGGCATCCACAGCCTCCCGGGGCAACATGTTCCAGTGTCTCGCCACCCTCACTAGAAAAACTTTTTTCCTAATACCCAGTCTAAATCTGCCCTCCTCCAGACATTCCCCATTAATAACTCAAGAGTTCACAGGCTGGGTGGTACAATGACAACAGAGATTGCATTCTTTCTCCCCAGGCCTCTTACGGTGTTTTAAGTCAATGTCCAAAACAGCCACATATCATTGTGCTGGAGGCCCTGGCTTTGGCACTTTGCTTCCTGACAACCTGAGCAGGAAAGCTGCCAGGAAGGACTGCACAAGTGAGAAATGGCAAAAAATAGCTAATTTAAGAAAACAGACCGCCCAGAAGGAAACGAAAGCCATAATGGGCAGCTTTTCAAGGGCTGCTGGTACTGTGTGAAATCAGGGGTAGGAACTGAGTCACTTGCAGGAAAGTTTTCCCATTTATAATGTTGGCAGCAATGTTTCAACATTATACAAACTGGCTGCATGTTCTCAGTGCAGCCATAACACAACTTGTTTGGCTGAAGGACAGTATCAGCACACCAAGGGACAGAACCAGACCCTTCAGCAGGAGGGAGTGTGTGCTTCCCTGCGTATAGACCACCTCTCAAGTCAAAACATGAAAGTTGTCTCAGGCCCTGAGGTCTGCAGAACAGAAAGTCACAGCATCGCAGAATGGTAGGGGTTAGAAAGGACCTCTGGTGATCATCTAGTCAAACCCTCCTGCTAACACAGGTTCACCTAGATCAGGTGGCACAGGATTGCAATGTCCAAGCAAGTTTTGAATGTCCCCAGAGAAGGAGACTCCACAACCTCTCTGGGCAGCCTGCTCTAGTACTTCACCACCCTCACAGGAAATACTTTTCCATATGTTAAGTGAAACCTCCTGTGTTCTAGTTTGTGCCCATTGCTGCTTGTCCTTGCACTGGCCACCACTGAGAAGAATCCAACCCCATCCTCTTGACCCTCACCCTTTAGATATTGGTCAGCATTGAGAAGATACCCTCTGTCTTCTTTTCTCCAGGATAAAGAACCCTAGGTCTCCTAGCCTCTCCTGATAAAAGAGATGCTCCAGTCCCCTCATCAGCTCTGTGGCCCTCCGTGGACTATCTCCAGCAGGTCCCAGTCTCTTGAACAGGAGAGCCCAGAACTGAACACAATACTCAGGGGTGGCCTCACCAGGGCAGAGCAGATGGGAAGAACTTCCCTTGACCTGCTAGTCACAGTTTTCTTAATGCACCCCACAATATTGTTGGCCTTCTTGGCAACATGAGCACATGGCTGGCTCATGCTGAACTTCTTGTCCACCAGAACTCCAAGGCCCCTTCTACACAGAGCTGCTTCCCAGCAGATCAACCCCAGGTGCACAGTGGTAGAGTCCATGCATCTCATTCATACTACTCCTGCAGTGGCCACATGCTTGCTGGTGTGGGCTACAGGGCTCTCAGAGCAATGGCCACATGGTTTCAGAACCAAACTCTCCCCCATCTAGGAGCCAGAGACTGGCTCTGGCATCAGGGTTCACCAAAATCTGAAGTGGACCTAGGTACTGCTTTCTGAGCAACCACTACTTTTACTGCACGGGGAAGTGAGTGAGGGCTTTGTGGATGAGATGTGGGCCAATGCCACAAGAACCACCACAAAATTTGGGGAGGGCACACCATGTTCTCTGCTCTCCAGTCCTCTGCCAATCAGTTTTAAGTTGGCTGATTTTTTTTAGCAACTCTTTTTATGTAATTTTTTGAAGAGAGTTTTGTGTAAATGTTGTAAAAATTTATTTCTGAAGGAACAAATTTTATTCTGGACTCACACAGCTTCATTTCTCTTGCTACTCCTTTTCCAATAATAGATTTTGACCAACCAATGGGAAGCTTGCAAAGCTCCAGCACTGGGCAGACATTGTTTTTTAAAATCAAAAGTTAAAATCCAAAGGTTGTTCTTCTCTTTTTTGTCTGGGGACAGAGATGTTGCCCTTTTGCAAACTAAATAAACAGGGAAGACATCAACTGCCATGTTTGTCTGATGATTCACTATAACATTTCCCTAGTGCCAGGCAGGGCTGCCTCCCGAATAAGCAGAGTCAAAACTTTCCTGTAGGTATCCAAGACCTCCTGGGCAGAAGGCCTTTCAGCTGGGTCCTTCTTCTTACATGCTGCATGGATGTCAAACAAATGCAGCCGCACAATGTCACTTCCTTCAACGTGGCCCAAGAAAAAATTGGTGACATCAGGGATTTTCCAGATGTCTGTTTTCTCATCATAGGGAGGCATGAGGTCATCCTCAAATGGCACCTCTTCTCCATAGGGCCAATGCTGCTCAGGAGCCACAAACTCACCCTGGAGCTCCCGGTGACCACACTTCACCAGACTGCCAGCACTCCTGTTCACCAGAGGCAAAGCGTCCAAATCATTCACCAGGATGTGAAAGTCACTCGTTAGGAGATACTGAGAGAGGACCTTATCCAAGTCATTTGAGTCACACATCACGAAGGTGCCCAGGGGGCTGCTGTGCAGGTACCGAATGACACTCACATAGTCCATAGCAAGCATCAGCCTGCGGTGCCAGGTGTTCATGGCCTTGTACTTGGGGATGTGGAGAGTCTCATTCAGGCCCCTCAGTGAGCCTAGAGGATGGTATTCAGTGAGGATTGTGAACTGCTGCTCACAGTAGCCAAGCAGACGGACAACATACTTGCTTTGAAGTGCTTTCAGCATCTTCAGTCCATGGAGAAAGTCCTCCTTCAGCTCTGAGTTGGTAAGCTGTGAAAGGACCACTTTGTTTTCCTTCCACTCAGAAAGGAAGACCTGAGAACACATAAGAGACACATAAGATTCATGGAGGAAGAGTCTTCTTAGGCCATCTGCTACCATCAGCTGCTGACCTCCAAGTGACTGCTTAGTCACAGCTGCAAATTACATGTACCAGGCACAGACAAACCCTTAGGTAAGCCTGGTACCTGTCACAGCAAGCTCCTACCAACCTACACGATTTGGAATGGGCAATGCCAATGAATTGAAATATTTCATGCCACCCAACCAGGCTGTCTTACTCTGGCACAACTGCACCACACCCCACAAGCACTTCACTGATCTCTGTCATTGTGCTCCTGTTGCTGGACGTTGTTCAGTGTCAGGGAGGAAGCCCAGGCCTCCAGTCACTCCCTTCCCACCTGTTCTGTGCACCTTATTAGCAGCCATATGCCCCGTGGTGTCTACAGCTGCTTCAAGGACACCATGGGCATTAACTAGCCATCAAACAGTGAGAGCTCTTTATCCACAGGAGAGGAAAAACCAGACTCACCTTTTTCACGGCACCTTCACCAACACACTTGAGTTTCCTGACTTCCCTATTTATGGCTTCACAGGAGAGCCACGGGGAACAATTCTTCACCGTTCCCAATTTGAAATACCCGAAAGGGCAGAGGCCAGGGTCTGCTTCGGCATGTCCGGATGCGATGTAAAACTTGTTGAGGTACAGGTAGAGAAAGGTATTGAGGAGGAGGAGGGCCGCAAGGAGTAAGGCTAAGGAGGTGGATGACATCTCCCTGGGAGGAAACTCCCTCCTAACGAAGGGCGGTTTCTTCTCCATGGCCGTGCCCTTTGCATTCTCCGTGAAAGACAGAGGCTAAGCAGGACCCTCTTACCAGCCCGGGGATGAGCGCCTGCGGAGCTTTTTTACTGCAGGCTACACACAGCTGTCTCGCAGCCCCTGCAGCCCTGAGCCTACAGCCTAGGAGAAAGGCCACGCGTAGCAGCAGGACATATCCCCAGCGGCTCCAAGCTCCACGCTCGCGTCGCTGGTCATCCCCCTAGTTTTCCAAACAAAAGGGCCCAGGCTGCCGGCCGCCCCGTTCGAGGACGCTTTTTCCTGCAGCACACAGCGGCGGCAGGCCCGGGAGGGCGGAGAGGGAAGGCTCGGGCGCGCTGGGCGGTGATGGCGGCGGCACCGCCCCAGGGCGGAGCGCAAGATGGCGGCGGCCGCAGCCGGGCTTGTGGCGGCCGTGGCCGTGGCGCTGGGCGGGATGCTGATGGCACCCGGCCTTACGCAGCCGCACGGGGAGGGCCTGCCGGAGGAGATTGAGCCCGAACCCCGGTCCCGAGAGGGGATAGCGGCGGAGCGGCGTCCCCCGGGGCGGATGGACCAGGCCCTGCTGCTCGTCCTCAACGAGCTGCCAGAGCAGGGCCTGCGCCTCGCCACCCTTTCCGGCTCCTGCCACCAGGTGAGCGGAGGGAGCCGCGGCGGGTTGTGCTCTGTCTGTGTCACCCACTCCCCGGCCTCCGCTTTTTGGCAGCCCTGCTTCAGCCCTTGGTAGGGCTGCTTGGCTTCTCCGGCATCTCCCCGTGCTCCATTAGGCTGCTTTGGTTTTACCGTTCAGCGACACTCCAGCCCCTGGGCATCTTCCCTTGCCTTATCCTTTGCCACCATGCAAAGGAGGAGTCCCTTTCACTGGCCCGCGGCACTGATGAGCTCCCTTTGTCCTCTTCTCCCACAGTGCTTATATCAGTTCCTGGCTTTTGTCCCGCCAAGCAACGGGAGCCTGCGAGCACCGGGCACGGTGTTGGTGGTGGTTGATACCCAGCATCCGCTCACCCTGCAGCTCAACGGCTCTGGGGGTGACACAGAGCTCTGCAAGTAGGTGGCCCAGCCCCAGGGAACACCTGGATAGCTCTACCCTATATTTTACGATTTTTTCCTCCTTGAAGTCATGCAGCTGTCTGTTGCCTGCACTTTCATCCTGACTGTTCAGACCCCGAGTTTGGCCTTCCCCTGGCTGTGGTAGCCGTGGCACACGTTGTAATTGTGCTGGAAGCAGGGGCCACAATGGGGTATGTGGAGCCAGCATGTACAAGCACCTGGTTGCTCCTTCAGAGAGCCTCTAGTTCAAGAGGACAGGGCATGTAGGAGGCAGTGCATGAGTAGTAAAGCCTCTGTGTTGGGCTAGGGGAGGGTGATGCTGGGCAAAGTCACAGCCAGGCAGCTTCTTGCTGGATGCCGCTGGTCAGCCAGGTTTTTGGCTTGCCTTTCCTACAAGCATCGAGGCTTGCAGCCCCTCAGATGTAGTTGTGGGACATGCCTGTGGCAGGGATGGCTTATAATTTCCTTTATCCTTTGCAGGCTTCAGTATCATTTTGGGGAGTTTGGCAATTATTCCCTTGTGGTAAAGACCCTAAGTACAAGCACCAAAACTGTTTCTTGTGACCTAGTCATCAATGAACGCCCTATCAACAGCTACCTCCGTATGTAATGCTCTGTTTCCCTCTCTCATTCTGCAACATGCATGTCTCCCAACAGAACCAACTTCCTAAAAAGCCCATGCAGCCACTCATGCTGTGCTGAACATGAGGTTTGCTCCTCTCTCAGCATCTTGATTCCTTGATTTATACACCTGTCTTGAGGCCCTGACCCCGATCAGACCTCTTTACATGAGATACTGTATCACCACATTTTGCCCAGAAAAAACAGTGTGTATGTGTCTGGAGGGAGATATCCTCATAGTTCCTGTTTCCTTGCATGTTTATATCTGCACCTGGAATCCTCCCTCTTCCTCCTTCTGTCTCGCTTTTCTCACAAAACGGGAAACAATTCATACAGGATCTAGATTTTTCTTTGCTGTTGCACTTTGAAACCTCACATCTTGCTTTTTTGTTCTTCTCTTTTCCAGGGCTGTTTCAAACTCTCCTCTATGTCTCTTCCATTCTTTTCTTGCTTTTTGTTTTTCTCTTTTCCAGGGCTGTTTCAAACTCTCCTCTATGTCTCTTCGATTCTTTTCTTTAAAGTTGCTTTTCAGTCCTTCCACTTTTCCAGCTGTAAAGACAAATTCTCCATGTTTGCAAATTTGGTGCATTACCCCCTCCCCTGTCTTCATGTTGAGGGTGTTTCTAAATCTCTAGTTTCTTCTCCAGAACATCTAGCACATCAACTCCTCTCACCGTTGGCTTGTGATGCAGTCTAATTTTACTTTGCCTTTTTTATGCTGAGATATGAAGTCACTGAGCTACACTTTGAAACTAGCCTGCTTTCATTTTGGGGTTTTGTTGTGGGATTTTTTTCCTCTGGGACTCAGGCTGGGGATACATGCTGCATGGAGAAGGTGGTGTGATCATGGGTGGGTTGGGCTTTTTGTCATGCTCGTGTCAAGCTTGGCTAAGCTCCCAGGCTGGTGGATGGTTTTGTTACATGGTTTATTGAGTTGTGTTCTCTTTCCTGTAGCTATTCTTTTTGCTTTCCTGGTTTACATGGGACTCTTTGCTGTCCTGATTGTCAGCCACCTTTCTATGAAGTAAGTGAACAGTGTTGTGCTAACTCCTCACACATCAAATGAGGCTGCCAGCTGAACACCATAGGTCACGGTGTGGTAGTGCTTCAGAGCCCCACTGTAGCCCTGCTGGCAGATCAGGTCCTGTTATCAGGTTGCCCTGTGCAAGATAAACTGTGTCCATATGATAAGCAATCCAGGGTGATACAATTTCATGGAATCACAGAATGTCAGGTTGGAAGAGACCCCAAGGATCATCTGGTCGAACCTTTCTAGGTAATAGGAGAGTGGAAATGAGCTGGCCCAGCACCCTGTCAAGCTGAGTCTTAAAACTGACTGATGTATGGGAATCCACTACCTGCCCTGGGAGACAATTCTGATGTCTGACTGTTCTCTTGCTGAAACATTTTCTTCTGGAGTGCAATCAGAATCTCCCCAGGATTAACATGTCCCCATCACCCCTTGTCTTTTCCATGGGACTCCTTGTGAAAAATGGAGTCTCCATCCTCTTGGGAGCCACCCTTGATGTACTAATTTCCCTTGAGGGATGTCTTGCAGCTTTTTTAGCTGGTGTGTAGAGTGGTTACTGCAGAGCAGCTGATGCCCACTGTTAGCTCACACACACCCTGCCTCACCTCCACATGACCTCTTCCTAGGTCTAGCCCCAGATCAGCAGCACCTAAGCACATGTAGCAGGTACAGCCTTCCATCCTGGGCACTGAGTGACGTGAGTCACCTCAGCCTGGAAACGACCTTGAATAAAGCCCCCAAACCTGAGCTTGTGGCAGTATAATCCCATAGCTGGGCTTCCTTGAGGGGCCAGGCACTGTCTGAGTCTCAGTATCACATATGTGAGCTGAGGAAACGGATGCCGGGGCTGTCCCAGCTTTGGATTTATGCTGCTAAATAGTTGACATTAAGATGAAATTGGTGTAATGTACTTCTGGTCTTGTTTTGTGTTTTAAACTTCATATTTTTCAGAATTAATCCAGTCAGAAACTGGGTTTACAAGACACTGAACCCCAGGGAAACTGATCGTCTGATTAATTCTGTGAGTGACCACTTTCTGTAAGCTCTTCTGTACTGTCTTCACTTCTGAAGAACACACACTATCCAAACAGTTGGGGACTCATTTATTACTGATCATCCTCCTCTTGTGCTTGTTCTCCTTGGCAAAGGGGAGGGGAGGGAAGGGAAGCCAGTTTCAAGTCTGCTTCCAGCACAGTAGAAATTCTAGCAGGACTTAAGATTTTTCTAGCAGTTCTGGAGCTGGCATTGCTGTGTGAGCCATGTTTTGTACTAGAGTACAGATAGATTATCACAGCCTGGGATTCACATCTAGGAGGTCCAAACTTGTCTAGAATTAAAAGTATGATTCTATGATTCTATTGGGAGCAGAGCTCTGCAGCAGTTCTTATAGCTGCTTATCTCCGTAGCTGTGTCTTTGTACTTCTTTATACTGTTGCTTCTTTAAACTGTTCTTTATGCTTTGTACTGTTCTATATGCTTCTTTATAGTGGTGCTGGGGCCGATCAGAGTGGTTTGGGGAATATGATTGGGAAGAAGCCACTCCTGCATTTAAAATTATTCATTTACTGCTGGTTTAGTGCTCTGAAGGGTCTGTGGTGTTAGTCAGGTGCTGATGGGATGGATCCTGTTTGAGAGCCAGCAACTGGATCTGCTCAGCTCTGTTTGAAAGCAGCACTCACAGTGATGGCAAGTCCATGGCTGACTTGGACTGGACCCAACTCTGACAAGTCTCAAACGCAGGCTCTTCTCCCTGCATTCTTGTGTCCACCCTGGAGCACCTGCAGATATCACTGCGATATAGCAGAGCCATGAGGGAGTTAGAAGTAGCAAGCGGGGAAACAAAAGGAAGAGTAAGATGGGCAGAGCAAGCACAAACACAGTGTGTGAAAGTTTGCTGCTTGCTGGCCTCTGCTCTGAGGTCAGCTGGTGCAGCTGCTGACCGTCCCTCCCGTCTCTGGTTTGTTCCCAAAGGAGCTGGGCTCCCCGAACGCAGCGGACTCCGCTAGCAGCGATCCCAGCCGGCCTGTGTGGAGCGCGGCCCCGCGCCAGCGCCTGCGCTCCCTGGACACCTTCCGAGGGTGAGCAGAAGAACCGCGCTCAAAAGCAGCACTTCCCAGGGGATCCAGGCCGTTCCAATGGCTCCTTCAGAGCATATGGAAGTATATAGCAGATGGGTGGTTTGAGGGGGGGATGTTTTACTTGGAAGATAATCAAGGCTTTAATCCTTGGATTTTTCCAAAACACTTTGCAGCTGATCCAGTCTGATATTAAAGTTGTTGCAGAGGGTGGAAAAGCATATGTTCAGTGCAGAAACACTATGTGAAGGAAGCTTACTTTGGTTCACTGCCACCCTGCTTCCTGCTTGGGAAAGCTGGAAACCTTGTACAGAATCACAGAATTTTGGGGGTTGGAAAGGACCTCCAGAAAAGATTGGGTTCAACCCCCCTGCCAAATCAGGATCACCTAGGGCAGGCCACACAGGAACGCATCCAGATTGGCTTTGAAAGCCTTCATAGAAGGGGACTCCACAGCCTCTCTGGGCAGCCTGTTCCAGTGCTCCAGCACCCTCACAGTAAAGAAGTTTTTTTCTCATGTTGAGGTGGAACTTCCTATGTTCTAATTTGTATCCATCATTCCTTGTCCTATTACTGGGTACCACTGAAAAAAGCCTGCCCCCTTCCTCTTGACACCCACCCCTCTATAGACATTGATAAGATCCCCTCTCAGCCTTCTCCACACTGAACAGTCCCAGTTCTCTCAATCTTTCTTAGTAGAGGTGTTTCAAGTCCCTTAATCATGCTCGTAGCTCTTCTTGGACTCTCTCTAGTAGATCCCTGTCTGTCTTGAATTGGGGAGCCCAGAACTGGATACAGTATTCCAGGTGTGGTCTCACCAGGACAGAGTAGAAGGGGAGGAGAACCTCCCTAGACCTGCTGGACACACTTTATATGCCAGATCTCACAGTTAGAAATGTTGTAACAGAACTGTGTGTTCATATACATGTGGTTCATTGCCATGTTATACTTTGTGTGGGTTTTTTTGTTGTTGTCTTTTTAGGCTCTCTCTTGTAATTATGGTGTTTGTTAACTATGGAGGAGGAAAATACTGGTTCTTCAAACATGAGAGCTGGAATGGTAAAGTACAATTGAGACAATTAATCTGGGTTTTAATGGCAGCAGTATCTAGATGTGCTCAGCACTGCAGCGAGCTGTTGCTCCCCTGAGGACTGGGACACTGCCAGGTAGCCTCAGCAGGGTATCTGGCCTGTTAGGTTAGTGGGCAAAGCAGTGTATAGTTCTGCTGGTCACACAGTGATGGGGTGGCTTCAGATCACAGTCTGCATTTCTGACACTGGTTCAGGACTTCTGCTTTTCAGTGGTTTTTAATGACCACAGCCAAGCTGATGGTGCTCCATGTTGCATAAACCTAACACCTTGATTGGCAAGCTGATGGGGAAGGTCATAGAGTCATAGAATGGCTTAGGTTGGAAGGGATCTTAGAGGTCATCTACTCCAGCCTCCCCACCATGGACAGGGATGCATCGTGCTGCCCTGGTGGAGATCCCATCCCTGGAGTCTTTCCTGAGACACAGCAGTGAGGCCTGCCCCTGTTTTTGCAGAATGGTGCAAGCAGTGGGGCAAGATGGTTAGCTCTTAGTTAAGTTTTGCCTACAACATGTTCTAGATTTTGGGGTAGCAAATAATTGCAGCCTGCAGTTCCTCTGGAAGCTCAAGGATGATGTTGAAACGCAGGGAGGGTTTGAGGTCAGTAATGTGTTCCTTGGTATTTCTCTGTAGGATTAACAGTGGCAGATCTGGTGTTTCCATGGTAAGTCTCACTGAATAGTTCTGTATCAACTGATTCTCTGTGTTAAGGGTTGCAAGGGGGAGATTGTGTGCACCTTTTCCTCCACGTGGAAAGGTATTTGGAGGGGTGAATTTGTGTTACACTGTCTATAGGAATGTGCCCCTCCAGATAACAGCATCATTCATATGAAGTAGTAGAAGAGCTCAGTGCTTTTGGCTGCTCCACATCCTCCTTCCTCCCCACACACAGTGCCAATGGGAGGCCCAGTGTTACACTGCCAGTGGAGGTGCAGTATCCCTGAGGAGCTCTTTGCCACTCTACCATGTTGAAGGTGGTCTGGCAGGCAAGATTCAAAGCTTGAGTGATGTGTATCTAGAGATAGCCAAGGGAATTTTGGATTAGGATAATCTCTATATAACCAGAGGAAGGTATTACGGGGAAGCAATTATCCCACCTGCCCCTAGCATGCCTCTCCAAAATGGTTGTAGCTGCCCTTGGAGATGGGAGCTGGACTTTGACTCTGAACCTGATCTAGAGGGGAGGAGGAGGTCAGTTCTGCACTTGAATTGTAGATTTGCAGTTTGTGTTTTACTGCTTCGCAGATGCTGATTTAATTTTGGGGAACGGAATTTCTCTGGTGGCATGTGTATTGCTGCCAAAAGACCAGAAAGCAATTGCTTCCCTGAACTTTACTGCCTTCATTGACCACTGAAAGAGGTGGAAGGGTCCTGTAGGACAAGCTTGGTTGTCTGGCGATTCCTGGCAATCAGAGGAAATAAAGTTGTCCAGTTTCACTCAGCAGATGCTTTTCTGTTGGGCCAGTGCAGGGTATTCTGTGAACTTGAGTGTCTGCTGTCACGCAGGTGTGTGACAAGATGTGTCAGCTCCATTTTCCATCTTCTCTGCTCTCCAGGTTTGTATTCATCATGGGGACATCAATATCATTGTCACTGAGCTCCATGCTGAGGTGGGGAAGGTCCAAGCAGAAAGTGCTTGGGAAGATCGTCTGGAGGAGTTTTCTGCTAATCCTGCTGGGAATCATAGTTGTGAATCCCAATTACTGCCTGGGACCATGTGAGTGGGCCTTGCTCTCTTGTATTTCTGCAACTGTTGCTCCTGCCTGCTTGGCTGGGCTGTTGAGAGACCAGTGTCAGCCTTACTGTACTGACCAGAGTGTGGGGGCAGTTTGATGGTGTCCTGTAGGGTGGTGGTCAGTTCTGCACTGGCCCAGTTCTCTGTTTGACCCCTGTGCTGACCAGCTTATTGTTTAAGTGGTGACTCTCCCAGGGATATGGTTTAAGGAAAATGAGGTGGCAGTGTCCCTTGTACCTGCAGGTGCAGTGGCTCTCAGCTCTCCCTGGAGAAGGGTGGCTTTTGTATTTCCAGGGGAGCCCACGTCTGTTCCTCTTCCCCATTGCTTACATATGTTCCAGTGTCCTGGGATAATCTGCGGATTCCTGGGGTGCTCCAGAGGCTGGGATTCACATACCTGGTGGTTGCTGCTCTTGAACTCCTGTTTACAAAACCTGGGGCTGAGAGTGGGACCTTGGTGAGTTATGTGGGGAGATGAGAAGTGATACTGGAATAGGCTTTGGGAACTTTGCTCTTGTTGGGGCTCAAAGAGTACGTAAGAAGCAGTGAGAAAACGTACAGGATTTTACCTGATGTGTAGTGCAGTCTGACCTGGCAAAAATCTGGGGCAGCAGGCACCCCTCCAGTGTCCCAGCCTGTGTTTTATCACAGCTAGCTTTGCTGTATTGGAGGATTTCAGCCATCTGTGGAGATGGTAATTAGAAGCAGGCATTCCCAGGCACTTTTGATGACTTTGCACCACCATGGGACCCCAGGGACAGGCATCTCAGTGCTGGGTCCTGTGGCCTGTGTTTTGTCTGGTTAATTCTGGCAGAGTTTTTTCACAGCAGGGGAAAGTAATACTGCTTCTTGGCCTTTCTGGAGTCTGTTTTCCCTAAAGGCTTTTGTTCTACTCATGAATCAAAATGCCTTTTGACATTTTCCAAAGTAAAAAGCATTGTGGGCTTTTGTTTTGTTTCTCCCCTACCCCTCACCTCCCCACCCAACCCCGTAACAAAGTGTCTGGAAACTATTTGTGAAGACGGAAGGTCTGTTGGTAGAATCCACTTTGGTAATGACAACAGCTCCCTCTTCTATCTGGGGGACTGCCTGCCAGGAAGTACAGGATGTCCCCAAGGGTATGATTTTCACTTGCCAGCTAACACCTTCCCTCCCTCCCTCCATCTCATGCAGGAGACACCTTGTCCTGCTCTGCAGGATATTCTTCCCTATTGGCCTCAGTGGATTTGCATTCTGACCTTAGAAGTGATATGGCTCTGCCTGACCTTTCTGCTACCCGTGCCAGGTTGTCCCAGGTAAGACTGTGCACTCAGTTCCTTCCTGTGGGGAATCAGATTGTTTTTCTTCTGCTGAGTAGAATACACATTTTATCAGCCACAGGGAAAGAATAAAGAAGACAGCTTTTAGGTCAGCAAGGTTATGGTAAGCATTCATCATGGGAAAAAAAAATTCTTCAGTGCTAAAGCACTAAGTATTGTAAAGTTGACACCATTGATTCTTTCTATCTGAAGAGGATTGAAGTCTCCCTGTGGTTTGTGTACAGCAATACCTGATCATTGCAATGTCACCCCTTTGCCCCTTTTGAAGGGTTAGCACATGCAGAGCAGCTGGAGCAGCCAGGGCTGAACTAAAACACTGTGTTAGGCTCCTGACACTGCCTGTCCCCTCATGACCCAGCTCATGGCATTGTGATGATCAAAAACAGGGTGGCCACCAGCCAGCTCTCTTGTAGTGCCTGCGATTCACTGTCTGCCTTTGGCCAGGGAAAACTTTTAATGTGCTGGGCCATTGGACCAGTTACCATTCAGGTGGAGCATACCAACACGTTGTGCCATAAGCTGTTGGCTTCTCTCCTAGGGGCTATCTTGGTCCTGGGGGCATTGGAGACTTTGGAAACTACCCCAACTGCACTGGGGGAGCAGCTGGTTACATTGATCGTTTGCTCCTTGGGGAAAAGCACATATACCAGCATCCCTCTGCAAGTGTAAGTAGCTGTTGGGTTGCAGTATGAGGCTGCAGGTGAGCACTGAACAGAGCTGTCAGGAGGGGCTTGGGAATGACACACAGGGCTGGCAGAGAAAGGAGACTGGATGCTCAGGTGCCCTCTAAAAACTGTTTTCTCTCTTAAGGTGATTTACCAAACAACGATGCCATATGATCCTGAAGGGATCCTGGGAACCATAAATAGCATTTTTATGGCATTTCTGGGACTGCAGGTACCTCTTTCCTTCATGGCTGTGTGCTGTAACAGGAAGATTCAAGGGAATCTTGTGAGAAGCAGCTTAGGTTTCTTTAATTAAATGGTTCAAACATAACTTTTTCTAGAAAAATGCTGTCAGACTGACTTAGCCTGAGGTGAGTGTCAGAGAAGTGGAATCTAACCTGGCAGTTGCTTGCATTAGACAAACCCAGATTTTGTCATTTCTCACAAGGGATGGACACAAGAAGTGTGCAAAATATCCACCTGGAAACTTTGTTTGTTTTAAGGTTGGGCTTAAAACATTAATGCAAGCCAACTGTATCGAGGTTCAACAAGGCCACTTGGGTCACAACAACCCCATACAATGCTTACAGGCTTGAGGCAGAGTGGTTGGAAAGCTGCCCAGGAGAGAAAGACCCAGGAGTGTTGATGAACAGCTGGGTGAAGATGAGGCATTGTGTGCCCAGGTAGCCAAGAAGGCCAACAGCATCTTGGCCTGGATCAGGAATAGTGTGGCCATCAGGACGAGGGCAGTGATTGTCCTCCTGTACTCAGCACTTGGGAGGCCACACCTTGAGTCCTGGGTTCAAGGTTTGGGGCCTTCACTACAATGAAGACATTGAGGTGTTGGAGTGGGTGCAGAGAAGGGCAGCAAGGCTGGTGAAAACTCTGGAGAACAGGTCTGGTGATGAGCAGCTGAAGGAATTTGGGTTGTTTAGTCTGGAGAAGAGGAGGCTGAGGGGAGACCTTCTTGCTTCTCATTCCCATTGTAAGCCTTTCAGCCACTTAGCTGACATAAATCCTACACATCATCTCTGTCTTAGCAGAGGTAGCTGGTGTATATATACCTGGCTTTGACATGCAGTTCCATTTACAGGCACTGATGCTTTTACTTCTATTATTCTTTTGATACTAGGCAGGAAAAATTCTCTTGTTCTACAGAGACCAGCACAAACAAATTCTGTGTCGCTTTGTCATATGGAGCATAGTGATGGTAAGTCAAGACAGTTGTGTAGCTACTTACAACACAGGGACTTCTGTGCAGTGCAAACTTCTGAAACGTGGTGTTGTGCTTGTATGAACTTCAGCAACTTCCTCTTGCAGGGAATGATTTCTGCTATCTTGACAAAATGTTCTAAAGAAGAAGGTTTTGTTCCCATAAACAAGAACTTATGGTAAGCAGAGATACAACTTCTAGTATGCCTTGTAAAGTGCTATTTTACCTTGGGGAATCATAGGATGGTTTGGGTTGGAAAGAACCTCAAAGATCATCTAGTTCTAACCTCCCTCCCATGCACAGGGCACCTTCCACTAGATCAGCTTGCTCACAGTCCTGTCCAGCCTGGTCTTGAACTCCTTCAGGGAGGGACATCCACAGCCTCCCTGGGCAACCTGTTCCAGTGTCTCACCACTCTCACTGGAAAGAATTTCTTCCTAATCTCCAGTCTAAATCTGCCCTCCTCAAGCTTCAATTCATTGCCCCTCATCCTATCAGCCCTTGTAAAAAGTCCCTCCCCAGCTTTCTTGTAGGCTCCCTTCAGGCTGCAATAAGGTCTCTCCAGAGCCTCCTTTTTCATATTGAGATCTGTCTGCACTGCATAGATCTTTACCTGATCTTTCTGATGACAATGTGTGTAGGTCAATATCCTATGTGACAACCACCAGCTGTTTTGCCTTCATCCTCTTATCACTGATGTATTACCTTGTGGATGTCAAGAGGCTGTGGTCAGGAGCTCCATTTTTCTATCCAGGTCAGTAAAATGACAGCAGGAAATTTATTCCTTCCACTTCTTTCTGCACTGAGATTATTTCTTCATGCTTTCTGTGCTTCTAAAATACTTGGGATTTAGAATGAGGTAAGATGATGGATGGCAAAATTATTCACTTGAGCTGAATCTTTGCAAAGAACCCTCAGGACACTTGAGCCCTATTTAGGAGAGAGGGACTGTCAGTTCTCTAAGTGAGGGCTGGAAGCTGCTATTGCCCAATGACCGTTCTCATTCTGGTCTCCAGTTAAGGTCACAGGGAACAGCTGCCTAGTACCAAGAGAAACACCACAGCTGGCTCATAGCTGGTTTTAGGAAGGACTGCTGAGATTTGAGTAAGCTAATGGGAAACTCAAAGGCTTGTCCACAGAATAAAACCACTTCTGAAGATGTAGAAGATGGAGTCCCCTGGGTAGCTGTGTAGGTTCTGTCTCTGTGGTTTTAGATAAGCCTGTCTCCCAAAGTATCCCACTGAGGTTTTAACCACACTGGGCTCTTGACAAACATCTAAGTATGGAATGCAAACCCACAGCAGAGGGAAGCTTTTCAGCAGCTTTGGTGTCTGGTGTCTGGACAGGAAGATGGGTAGGGTGACAGCATGCTATTGTATCTCATACCAGAAATCCCAGAGCTTTGAAGGGTGGTCAGGGTTTGTTTGTAAAGGCAATAGATCTGACCACATAGGCTGGCTCTTGGCCACCATGAAGACAATAACTGTGATTATTCTCCTTGTCAGTGAAATGGCAGGATGCTGATTAGGTTGGATTTTCAGTTGGGCACAGGGGTTGTCTGTAGTTCAATAAACATTCTGGGGGAGAGCACCCCTCAGCCTGTATGTGAGAATGTGTGTGTGTGTAGCACTTTTGAGCAGGTGACACTAACTGCTGTGATGAGCTGTTGCCACTGTTTCTCAAGCCTGGCATGCCTCTGCCTGCTCACTCTGAAACAAGCTCCTTTGGAGGCTGCCTGGGGCAGTGGTGGAATCCCCATCCCTGGAGGGCATGTGGTGCTAAGGGATATGGTTGAGTAGTGACCTGGCAGTGCTGGGTTAATTGTTGGACTCTTACGATCTTAAAGGTCTTTTCCAGCCAAAACAATGCTGTGATTCTGTGACTTGTGCTTCCTTTCAGGAATGAACTCAATCCTGGTCTACATCGGACACGAAGTGTTTGAAAACTATTTCCCTTTTAAGTGGAAGATGCAAGACACTCAATCCCACGCAGAGCATCTGACTCAAAACCTCACTGCAACAACTCTCTGGGTCATAATATCATACTTACTTTACAGGAGAAGGATATTCTGGAAGATCTAAGAGAGACAGGCAGGATGTAGAGGGCCTAGATGCTGATGGGGAAAGTTCATTAGGTGGATTAGCCTGGAATATTGCCCCTCGTGCTAGGCTGCGACTAAAAAGGGATACCAGTTCAAGTTTACAGTGCCATGGAAGTAAAGGGACAGTATTTTCTTATTTAGTAAAAAGCCTCCTACTCTGCTGCAGCTGCTGTTTTCTGAATTCTGTAAATATTTCACTGATCTCCCTCCTTCCTGTAGACAAACTGAGCATACTGGACCAGTTAGGCAGTCAAAGATGGCCTGGTGGTGCTTACAGAAGGGACTGCAAGGGACTGTTGGAGTCACACTGTGGTAACAGTGGTTGTATCTAACAAGGTGCCTCCTAACTGGGTGGCTTGGGGTCTGTATATACCCTCAGCATTTCCTGCCTGCCTGTGCCACTCTGGCCACTGGCACACATTTAACTCTGCCCTCTTCTTGACTCAGGAGCACTGGCAGCATCCTCAGCCCTGTGCTTGAGTTGGCAGTGCAGGGACTGACTGGAAGAGCTCAGGGCCACCACTGTGCTATAGTGTGCTGTGGAAAGCGGTGACTCAACTCATCATTCTTCATTGTGTTCTTCCACTTTGGTCTTGGATCAAAACCTTAGGGTTAGGATCCTGCTGCCAAAGATCTCTTCTCTTGGCTTATTAACCAGCACGTTGCTGCTAGAGGTTTAACAGCCCCTCTATGCAGGCTCTGGGCCTTTGAGTGACATTCCTCCAACACGGAGGAGGTGTGAGTTTCACTCTGCAAGTGCAGAAAGGCCAGTCCCTATTGACTTTGTGTCATCACCAAAGTTCCAGCAAAGCAATCCTCTTCAGAAATGGAGTTCAGAAATGGAGCTGAATCTGAAAACCAGCACTACAGGCAGAATTCAGACAAAAGGGAAGAGATAGCAGACCAATTCCCTGTACGATGATAGTTTCTGGAACTTGGGAAACTCACTCATGCTGCAAGTTCCAAACTAGTGCTAATAAAAAGCCTGAAGTACCCTGCTATGTTCTCTGTGTGTGTGTGTAAAGTTAGAAAGAAGTACAACAGACACCTTAGTACAATGCTATGGGGAAAAAAAACAACAACAACAACAAAGAGGATATCACAGAATCACAGAAACATTCAGGTTGGAAAAGACCCTCAGGATCACCATGTCCAACCCAACAGCCCTACTGCACAAGGTTGACCCCTAAACCATATCCCCAAGCACCACATCCAAATGACTCTTGAACACATTCAGGGTTGGTGATTCAGCCATCTCCCCGGGCACCCCACTCTTTCTCTGGAAAAGTTTTTCCTAGTGCTCAGATTAAACCTACCCCGTCACAGCTTGAGGCCATTCCCTCTTGTTCTATTACCTGTGAGATGAGACCAGCACCAGCCTCTCCACAGTGTCCTTTCAGGTAGCTGTAGACAGCAATGAGGTCTCCCCTCAGCCTCCTCTTTTTCAAACTAAACAGCCCCAGCTCCCTCAGTTGCTCTTCATAAGATTTATTCTCCAGGCCCTTCAGCAGCTTTGTTGCCTTCCTCTGCACTCACTCCAGTACCTCAACATCTCTCCTGTATTGAGGTGCCCAAAACTGGACACAATACTCAAGGTGTGGCCTTACCAGAGCTGAGTACAAGGGGACAATCACCTCCATACTCCTGCTGGACACAGCGTTTCTGATACAAGCCAGGATGCCATTGGCTTTCTTGGCCACCTGGGCACACCGCTTGCTCATGTTCAGTTGCATGTCAATTAGAACCCCCAGGTCCCTTTCTGCCAGAGAGCTTTCCAGCCACACTTCCCCAAGCCTGTAGCATTGCTTGGGGGGGTTGTGACCAAGGTGCAGGACCTGGCAGTTGGCCTTGTTGAAGCTCATCCCATTAACGTTGGCCCATTGACCCAATCTATCCAAGTCCCTCTGTAGAGCCTCCCTACCTTTATGCAGAACAACACTGCCACCTAACTTGGTGTCATCTGCAAACTTACTGATGATACACTCTATGCCTTCATCAAGATCATCAACAAAGATGTTAAACTGATGTGGTCCCAACACAGCCCTGAGGAACACCACTTGTGACAGGTTGCCAGCTGGATTTAACTCCATTGAACACCACTCTTCAGGCCTGTTGCCCAGCCAGTGCTTTATTCAGCAGAGCCTGTGATCATCCAAGCCCCGAGCAGCCAGTTTGTCCACGAGAATTCTGTGGGGAACAGTGTCAAAGGATTTTCGAAAGTCTAGGTAGACAATATGCACAGCAAGAGGACATGAGAGGAGACTTCTTAAACAAAGGTTTATTTATAAAGTTTGATCTATCCACATAAGAAAACTAAGTGGAGAACAAACACTGAGTAGTGTTTGTGTATGGCGGAGCCTGTAACTCACAGGGAACTTGGCTCTCCGGACAAGTGGTTTTTCACTGCCAGGCTGCTGTCCATACGCTCCAGAGCCTTTCCCTCTCTCTGTCATCATGATCTCCTGCACCATGATCCAGTCCATTCAAGCAAGGGTCTGAAGCAGCAGTATTTTCTCATTAATGCAGAACCTATGCAAGACCACCATGAGATTTTCCCCACAGCGCGAGACCTGGCGCTCCATGGCCAGGCGGAAATCTTCCTTCACTCCCTTCGTTATGCCCCGGGTAACTGTGTGGTGCCTTAAGCCATGAAGGAGAGACAGACAGACAAAATCAAATCATGGTTATCTGGTGCACTGCAGTCATTTTAAAGGCGCTGCATGGCACTTACTGTACAGCTACTGCCCAGACCTGAATTTATAGAAGGAGAGCCAAATAGGCTGTGCTGTGCTAACTTTTAAAATTCATGGCTTTAGTAGCTCACAAGTCCTTCACGAGTTCCATGCAAGTCTGTACTCTTGCTGCCTGGATTATGACTGTTGCACAGGGAAAAATGTTGCTGTTCTGGCTGACAGGAAAATCTTCTCTTAAACCAGCATGTAAAGAGTTCTCCTTGCTTAGGGAGAGGAATTTTTTTCTGTCTACCTTTGCTGCCCAGGCCACTTCCTCCTTGTAATCACTTTCAGAAATGGTTGGGAGAAGGGGGCAGATGGCTGCCATCATAAAGAGCAGAGAGTATCTTGTACCAGGAGGAAAGTGCAGGAAGGAGCTAGATAATCCTGTGGGCACTGATAATGCAGTGACACTTCACAGGCCACCACAAAGCCCAAGTCAAGCCAGGCTGTGAGTGTGCATCATCTGAAGCCAGCTCTGGAGGAGACAGTAGGCACCAGGCAGGGATCACATTTACCCTGAGGAGAAGTTCAGGACTTGTTCTCAAACAGAACAATTGTCCAGCTACTGAGCAAGATCAAGTGATGCTGGCTGGGGAAACTCTGGGGAGAGTGCCCTGGTTAAAAGCTATTTCTGTGAGCAGTTCTTTGTCCTCACGCTGGCCTGCAGCACTTGATACCTAACTCATGTCCTTACAACAATGCTCTGCAGCACCCAAGCACTGCACTGTACTTGGACTGGCCCAGCACTGGGTAAGTAAGATCAAGACTTTGTCACAATCTACCTACAAGCCCTGCTTGGGAAGGGAAGCATAAGATAGGCCCTGAAATGAGAGCCCTAGGACTACCAACAGAGCAGCCATATATTAAATTAGAGAGAAAACCATAGTGCTAGCTTTGAGACAAGTCCTGAGTCACAGGTAAGAAGGGAAGAGGTACACTGAAACCAGAAGGCCCACTGCAAGAAAGGAAAAAATAAAGGGTGATGGCATCTGTGCCAATCCAGAGATGCTGGAAATGAGAAGGAAAAGTCTGGGAATGACCCTTACCAACAATACCACCCCACCTTCACCTAAATCAGCATTTGAGAAGAGACTTCTCTGCCAGAACAGCAGAGACCTCTGAACGCATGGCAAAGGCAAAGAAGAGCCCAGCTTGGAGACAACAGGGCAGTTCACTAATGAGGTTGTCTGAGTGAAGCAAAACTGCACTGAAAACACTCCAGCATATTCCAAGGCTGTGGGACAAGCTCTGCTTTCCACCTTCACTGGCTTAAACACAGCTGGCAGCTGGGTGCTATGGTCAGCTACAACCTCAAGGAGAACAGGCCCCCTACAGCTACTGAGCAAGCCAGCAGTGCTTCTGAGGATGTGCAACAGCTACAAAACAGAATTCAAACAACTTAAAGGAAGAAAAGTAGCTCAAACAGAGCCAGAAACCAGTATCTTGAAAAGGAAGGGTTATACTCTTGCTCATACATGACTGACCATGGGTATCATTTGGGGGACATTTCTAGTTTTGTTTCAAGTCAACAACGATTATTAAATTGAAAGGACATGGATACTGGCAACTTATGGGCAAAAGAAAAATAGATGTTACAGCAGAACAACATGGTTTGCCAGGCAATGTAGGCACAAATGGAATAAAATAAAATAAAACAGATAAATATTGAGTAACAAATTGCTGAAAACCATGGGCAGTAAAACACGTTGACAAAACACAGCACACTATGAGCGGGGTTGTTCCACTTGGTACCTGTCAGCAGTCTGTATGCTGGGCTGTAGCACAGGTATGAATTCCTGCTGCAGCAACCCCATGGGAGGGCTAGAAGTCCTTTAAAAAACAGCAAATAGCAGCATTCAAACACCCACACACCAACTCCCCTCTCTGGTGCAAAACACCTCCAGAAAAAGGAGACACAAGGAACTTAAGGGGAGATCACACAGCAGTACGACCACCAAGCAGCCCAAGGGGTGCAGGGCCCTACCAGCATCAAACATGCAAACATCCCCAGAGTTCAGTGCAAGGCTGTTCTGCGCCTCTGGTCTTAAAATACACACACACGGGCTTGGACAGTTACACGGAGAGAAGGGACAGCAGGAGGTGCAAAACCGCCAGCTCAGTTGTACTGTGATGAACTGCTGTAGCTCTTCCCAGGAAGCGTGTCAGTGGGAGAAGACTGAACCAGAAGAGCACTGCAGATACCACAGCTTCCCTGCAGAGCTGGCAAGAGCATATCAGCCAACAAGGAGAGCCCACAGCTTGGGGGTGAGGGGTTTGCTGCTGAGCCCAAGCCGAGCATGCACAGCAGGTATGGGCCAAGTTGAGTACATGACAGTGTTTGTTACAGGTTGCCCAAGTATCTTCCCATTGGCCCACAGATGGCCTTTTTCACCTTTTCAAACTCAAAGTGCATGCAGAAATGGCTGCTAGAGGATGACACAATGTCAGAGCATGAATGCCTGCTCAGAGCAACCTCCTTATAAGCAGGGCCACATCAACTAGCCACCAAAATGTGTCTCAGCTGACAAGACAGTCTTCTCAGTGACGTCCTTATCTCTGTGTGCTGTCTACAACACAAGACAATAAACTCACACGTCCAGCCTAGAGTAAATCCAATGTCCCACCTAAGGAGAAATGAGACATTTGGTATATGGAGAACAAGTCTAGTTTCTTAACCTAAGGCTCTCAAAGCGCCACCTAAATCTTATCAGGCATTGCTCACCCCCAGAGATGCTAAAGAAGGAGCAGAGAACCAAGACCTGTGCTTACATACCTAGAATATCAAGTTAGGTGCCTGCCTTTAGATCTCACAGGTGGCCACTTTGGTTAATATCTATAACTGCTTAAATGAATATGGATGGAGAGCTATGCTTATCAAAGGCAAATAAAGATGGGACACTTTAGTAGTACAGAAAATACAATACAGCTACAACAGGTTGAAATAAAATATTCACGAGAATTATTCACTCAAATGAGATAATTTTTTGAGCTCTTGGCATTGATGAGTCCATTACTTGCAAAAACAGACACAGAGAACAGAAAATACAAAAGGAACAGCAAGAAGCTGTTGGTCCCAGAGTGGCAGATGTCTGTGAAAGGGATTCTGTGAAACTGTGTCTTCATTACTGTCTGTAAGATCTGCAGTCTGAACTGAATACAGCCACAATCCAAATTAAATCACACCTTCAAGATACTTTGTCTCACTTCCAACCAGTTGAGCTTTCCCCGGCTCTGTCCCCAGGGGAAGATGTGATAGGAATGTGAGTGGAGGCAGGACACTCAACAGCTTTCACATAAAGTCTAGGCCAAGGTTAGAGTAATTAGAGTCAAATTTATCAAAAAGAGGCGTGCAGTGTTAATCAGTCATTTGTTGCATCTTGTTCTTTTCCTCTACCCTCACCAGCTAGCATTGCCACCTTTGACTTGTATAATCCGTACAACTATGAAACCTGGCAGAGTGAAAATCACTTTGTAATAGAATTCAGAAGCCTTGTAGACACTGCCAACAGCATCACTTGTCTCTATCACCAGTTAAGAGAAACCATGGATCTCAGTATTGCACAGTGAATACAATAAGCTGTTTGGATACTCTGCAGGACCTGATCAGAAGTCTACAGGCTACCAAGATTTTGCTTCAGCTTTTCAAAAACCACATTGCAAATTGCTTTCCTGCCTTCAGAAAAATGAATATTATTTCCTATCCTTTATAAGGGACTAAGGAGAACTAGTGGAAGAAGAATGTAGAATTCACCTGGGGAGAAAATGCCATTTAAGGCCCCAGAATAAGCTGTCCTCATCAAAAGCATGTAATGTCTGTACTACATTTCCCATCAATGAAGGTGCAGGATGGCTATGGGCATTTGTGCTGAGGAAAGAGGAGCTTTGTCTCCGGGCTGCTGTGGCAAACTCAGCACAGTGTTTCTGTGCATGACTGAACACTCTCTGTGCTGCCTCTGCTAATTATGGGGATGATACAACCAGACACAAGCCAACTGGGAGGATACAACTAGAATTGGTGATAGTTTTGAAAAATGAAAGCCAGTCTGAAGATCTTGAGCCTATCAACCACTGTTCCAGGAAACAGGCAGGCATGTGCAGGCATTCTTTATCTAAAACCCAAACTGGAGCAGGCTGCGAACTAACCAGTGCTGCTGAGCTCACTACTGCTGGGTAACACCATTCCTGACAGCCCCAGCTAGCTCAGCTAAAAGAGTATCCAGGGTACCAGAGGAATAGATGTCATCCCCACTTAGTGGACTATGCCCTGATTCTTCCTCCCATCAGCTCTCTGATGAAGTGGTTCCACATTCCAAACACACAGAAGACACTGTGCACAGCTTCTCCAGCTGGACAGGATATTTGACCATTTTGGCTCAATAAGCACAGAGAAATGGATCTCCCTTTTCCAAGTGTTTCCATCATTCGGGGAACATAGAAGGTCAAGAGAAGGGCAAAGAGATTTCTGTCTTGCTAGAAGCGCTGCTCGTGACTGGTGGGGTCAGAACAGTAACAGCACCATGACAAAGAAGCAGCACTGAAATGCTGCAACTGACCTGAGATAGCAGCTAGCAAGGAACAGGGGTAGTCTTCAGTGCTAAGCCCTCTTGCTAACAAAGCTTCATACTTAACACCATACCTAGCAGACCATACTCCTGAGTTTTGTTTTCAGACAGCTGGTTACAAGCAGCAAGATAGAGCAAGGGTAAGAGTTCGGCAATCTAGAGCTTAAAAAAGAGAGTTCTGTGTCACATCATTGAACATTTATATTGCTTTAATTATCCCTAGCATCTTATTTTTGTGTTGCTTATGTAGAACTCCGGAAAATCTAATTACTGGTCCAAATTTGAATCCAGTTGTTAGGCTCCTGCTTTTTATAACTTTAGTCCATTTTTAGGTAGTGAATAGCCAGAATACACTGACCCAAACCAGAACTGAACAGACTTTATTAGTCCCACAGTATAAAGCAAAATACCACAATTTCTAACAAAACTGTCAGGATATTCCAAAACATTCTGCCACTAAAACCCTGCACCAACTACTTGTTCAGTCTTGAATCAAAACTAAGAACACCCAGGTAGTTAATCCAAATTATTAATTTCCTCCAGCTTCTTGTAGTAAGCTAAACAAAGTTCCTTCAGTACACAGCAAGAGATGACCTGCTAGTTCTGGCAGAGGGTATTAGAGTTCACCTGTACTGTAATTTAATTTATGAGGTACACCTAAGTTCCTCATCATTCAGTGGGCTTTCGTAGCTTTGTTTACAACAAGCAGTGCTTTCTGTTCAGTAAAATTATTAAACACACCTTACACTCACATCTAATTATTGAAAGAATTCCTGGAGAGTGTGTCTGGTGGAAAGCACAGTGCTGTCATCACTTTTATGTTACAGACTCATAGAAGCATAGCATACTTTGCGTTGGAAGGGACCTTTGAGATCATCAAGTTCCAACCCCCTGACACAAGTAGGGACACCTTCCTCTAAGGCTGCTCAAGGCCCTATCCAACCTGGCCTTCAACATTTCTAGGGATGAGGCCTGGAGGTTGCTCTGGTCAACCTGTACCAGTGCCTCACCACCCTTACAGTGAAGAAACAGAATCATGGAATGAATATGAATCATTCTAAAGCAAATGCCACACTAAAAATAAAGTTCTGTACAAGTAGGAGTTTAAAGTTGAAGAACCTCCAAAATGTGTTCACAGATCAGCAGGAGAGTCAGAAAAAGAAACTCACAACCCTGTTTGAACTCCTTAACCAACTCCTTAAAGACATGACAAACTTCGTATCCAGAAGGTTACATGAAAGCAAAGACAAACAGAACATACTCCCTTTTTTTTTTCTCAAAGAAAACAGTAAATGTTTTTTTATCCTTACTTGATCAACATTGCTTGATTTGGCAGCAGTTCCAGATGAATTTTCCCTCCTTCTTGTGTTCTTAAATAAGCAAATTCCTCCAACATATCAATATCTGAAGAAAATGTTAAAGATTTGAGATGGGTAAAAAAATGATAGAGAACATTCCTTCTTATCCCTCCCATGTGAAGCCACATTGCTGAGCAGCAACATGAACTGCTATTGAAGTATCTCATTCTTCAAAGTGATATAGATCACAGCATGTCTTCCTGATCCTCCACAAATACATAAGGAATGGCTTTTTAAAGCATGAAATACACACATCACTCAATTTTTTTTTTCTTTCTTCACAAGTACAGTCAGACAAAGGTAAAGAAAGCTCATCTCTCCAGATTTCCTGGTTGTTTTACTTCCTTTCCTCCACTCAGTGCACACTGAGGCTGGGACTGAAGGAAATGCCACCACAGTGGCACATATCACCCATTTTAGTTTTCTGGTTTGGGTCCCATATTGAGCTTTCCTCCTCCCCTTCCTCCCCCCATCCCCCCTTTGTTTTTTTTCCCCTTCCTTTAAAACCAGAGGTTTTTAAAGTTGTCTGAGATAAAGAGTTAGACCCTTTGCTTCCTGGGAACCATGGTTAGATGTCTGTACACTGTGTGTACACTGACCAAAGAGCAGTCAGCTATCTGATTACAGGAATCAGACATGCTTTGCACAAAGTCTGACATAGCTCAGCATCTTATGTGCCCCAAAAATCTGACCCATACAAAGCATTTTATAAACAACAGCCAAAAAAAAAATCACTCAACTCTTTGAAGTACAGGCATTGCTTGACCATTTTAGTTAAGATACATATCTCATGGCATATACCTTGTATTAATGCCCTGCATATTCATAGATTCACAGAATGGTTGGGTTGGAAGAGACCTTAAAGCTTATCTAGTTCCAACTCTCCTGGCATTGGCAGGGACACCTTCCACTAGACCAGGCTGCTCAAAGCCTCATCCAAGCTGGCCTTGAACACCTCCAGGGAGGGAGCATCCATGACCTCCCTGAGCTAGCTTACTGCAAAGACTGCCAACACAGCCAAAGGTGCCTTTTTCCTGAGTGCAGGTGCAACTGCAGTGTCAAGTATACTCTCAAATGCCAGAAGAGGTGACAAGAGGCTTACTTTTAGTCTGTTGTGCACTGCCAGTTATAACAAGAGGCTTGCACAGTATGGAAGTAAACAGAGAGTATGATGGACAGAGAAAGCTGCTGCTGAAACAATCTAACAGCTTTTCCAACACCCCAACAGATTTGAATGTGAAAGACATGCTTGTTAGAAAAAGGATACTTGTGACATAGTTGAAAAAATTCTCATACTGGAAATTTCCTTGTTGGCAGATTTTGTTGATGGCTTTCAGGAACAAGTTCTCACCCCTTGGCCACTCATGCTGAAGCAGAACAACTACATGGCCCAGAGCCATATCATCTCTGTTATCTGTGAAAGCTCTGAGCTTCAAGGAAAGAAAATGATATTGAGACAATCAGGGAACACATATTGATTTTATAAATACAGGGGATTCGTCCCACCTACCCCTCTGCAAATATGCTCCTAAAGTACTTCTTTTTTATTTCATTATGCACTAATACATACACATAAAAGAGATTGTGTTTCCATCCAAAATACCAAATTCTCTCCACTGGCCTGTAAAGGAAGTCTGAATACAGACAAAAATAGTGTGAGATTAGTTCTCTCTCTTCTACCCAAACCGAAAATGAATACTAAAGGAGAACAAACCCTCCTCCATCAACACTTTCTCCCCTCTCCAAAAGTGACCCTCCACAAGCCCATTTAGGTGAAGAGCACTCGAGGCCCAGCTCTTCACACCCAGTCACACCACTGAGACAAGGCCACACAGTTTCAAGACCCAGAGATATATACTAGGCCTTAGAGACTGGCGAGAATTTGACTAGAGCTTACCTTGAAACAAGCTAACAACAGGTGAAGGCAGTAAGGCATGATGGCTTTGCTGGTACAAGGCCAAAGCTTCAAATCAGACCCTGCAACAGAACAGTTTGTCATACACTTCTTATTAGCGGTCTGATGACCATGAGAACGGAGCAAAACAAATCTACAATTGTCAAATCTCAGGTAGAGAGGAAAACTTAGAAGGTAAATGACAAATTACTCAAAATATGAAGTTGCATATATTAAAATTTCTTCTTCATTTCTCCTTTCCTGTGGTAAGACTTTGTCACCAATATATTTTAATAGATACCCACAGGAAAACCACCCACCAAAAAAGAGGGGATAAAGAACTTCCTCCCTTTTCATAATACAAGAAGAGAAGAATTATATACTCAGCTGAATTGTGTGAACTTAAACTCAGCTGACACTGAGTTTAGGGTAGCAGCAACTCCATACCTTTCCTAAATTTAGACTTGACTTTAGGTTGCTCCTCTTGCACTTTACCTCCTTCTTGTATTGGAAGCAATATACAGCACATGAGGTCAAGAACTTTTTCACAGGTTTGCTATAAAAGAAAGACATGATAATGCTAAGTCTAAATTACAGTTCTTAAAATTCAGCTATGTTAATTATGACTAAAAATTTCAGACAAAAGAAAAAAAGAAGGCACCCCCCAAAAAAAAAAAACAACCAAAAAACCAACCAACTAACTAACTAAACAAACAAAACAACAACAAAAAAGAAACAAAAACCCCCAAACAAAGAAGAAAAAACCCAGTCACAAAATTCTCTGCTAGAACTTGAGTGGATTTAATGAGTAACTTAGTTTGGCTGCACAAAAAGATGTAGCTGTGATTAAGCAATCTCTCAGAGCCTCTCAGAGTCCTGTTAATTGTGAAAATATATGTCTTGACATTCTTCATTGCAGGAGTGTAAGATCAATACAACTGCAATCAAAAACTATTTTCATTTGAAGGATCAAGCTTTCAAAGGAATTCTTAGAATAGCTTTTAAAACTTGTTCTGTCTGTAGTAAAAATAGAAAAGGAAAATGGCAATCTGACAGCATGACAGAACTGCAGGGAATTCTTGATGCTATTTCCTAGAGACAGTAAGAAGTCTGCATGATGCATTATTACGTTTCCAATGAAATAGTAAGCTGGAAGGGACAAAACAACTTGTCCAGTAGTACTAGGATGAGGGTAGGTCTTCAGAGGCCCAGCCTTTAGTCAGTGCTGACATTTACTGACCTCAGACCATCAGGCACTCCTGCAATACTGAAAATGTGCATGGCAAAGGTAAAGAAAGATAGAATCACATAATCACTTTGGTTGGGGAAGAACTTTAAGATTATTGTGTCCAACCATTTTCTAACTCTGCCAAGTCTGGTGCTAACATGGCCCTCAGCACCACATCTCTGCCTCTTTGAAACACCTCCAGGGATGGGGTTCAGCTACCTCCCTGGGGAGCCTCTTCCAGTCTCCTGTAAGTTTCTTCTCATCTCCAATCTAAACCTCTCCTGGTGCAACTGGAGGCCATTTCCTTTCCTCCTATCACTTGTTACCAGGGAGACCAACACGGACCTCCTTTAGACAGCAAGAAGGTTTCCCCTAAGCTTCCTTTTCTCCAGGCCAAACAACCCCAGTTCCCTCAGCTGTTCCTCACCAGACCTGTTCTCCAGGCCCTTCAGCAGTTTCATTACCCTTCTTTGGACATGCTCTAGCACCTCAATGTCTTCCTTGTCATAAGGGCCCAAAACAAAACCCAGGACTCAAGGTATGGCCTCCCCAGGGGACAATCCCTTCTCTGGTCCTTCTGGCGACACTACTGCTGATATAGGCCAGGATGCTGTTTGCCTTATTGGCCACCTGGGCACACAGTGGCTCATGTTCAACTGGCTGTTGATCAACACCTCCAAGTCCTTTCTCTGCTGAGAACTTTCCAGCCACTGGAGCATTCACAGAAGTCATCGCAAAAAGTCTGGAGGTCAGGCCAGACAGTATTGTTCTGCAGTCTCTTATACTGACAGTTGATAATTATTTATTTGCCAAGATGATCACAGAAATTTCTTTTCTATAAACTTTTTCTTTTCCTTGATACACAAAGCCTATACCTAGGAATTTTTCCTCAATATTTAAAAGTTTCAGTAAAGTCAAGGAATTTAAATTCAAGGTTACATTTACAGATACCTCAAACACTTGTAATTATGGAAGAACTATAACTAAACCCCCAAAATCATGACTATGTAAGAGAGATGCTAATGGTCAGCAAGTTCATGTGCCAGGAATCATAGAATGGGTTGGGTAGGAAGGGACCTCCAAAGGTTATCTAGTCCAAGCCCCCTGAACTGAGCAGGAACATCCTCCACTAGATCAGGTTGCTTAGAGTCTTGTCAAGCCTGACCCCTGAGTATCTCCAGGGATGGTAAGTTCACCTCTTCCTCCTGTGAAGTGTGGATTTTTCAGCAGACCTTGGCTGATGTTGAAAGCAGGGAAAAACGTGAAGTAAGAAGACAAACAGGAACCACAGAGGATGAATGAGTAGCAGTGTGTGGAACTCTGTACCTACCCGATATTCTCCAAGGGCAAAGTGGCAGGTTGCTAACTGGATTAGTGCTCTCTGATTTTCCAGTGATCCTTGCCCTGTAATCTGCTGTGGAGAATGAGAGCCCTGAAGAGCTGCCAAGTGATGTAGGCTGCTAATTGCTTTTTTGTACTGCCCCTTTAATAAAAAGGAGATATAAGCAGACAATTTTAGGGTTTTCTGTATAGAACAGGTAGAAAAACAGAAATAAAAATTCTCTCACAGAAAGCTTTCCGAACAGACTGCATCCAACTCAGAGGGCTTCAAAACTATAATCTATCAGAAGACCCCCCCCAGTGATGTGCTGTGTAAAAGAGCACGGACTGATCATTCACAAGGCAGTCAGAAGACAAATTCTACCTTAAAAACCCTGCTTTAAAAATCACGTTTATAACTGAAACATATAATCATGCTCCTCAAGTTACTCATTACTTTATTTAGATGAATCAAGTATGAAAGAGCTCTTGTTGAGGCACAAGTACAGGCAAAAATAAAAGATCTCCAGAGGGAAAAATATAAAAGAACAAGTTTTGTTCTCTAGGTGGTATTTGGAAAAAGTGCAGTCAGCCCCATTTCTGAGAAGAATTATACATTTTAACTGAGACTTGTTAAAAGCTTCTGCTGTTTGAGAAGTCCTCTCTCTCTGTTCCAATATAACGCACTGGCACACGAGCAATGTGCACTTTTATTCCATAACACTACTATCTACTTCTCAAAATGCCAACGAAGAGGTCTTTTCTATATGCCAAAACTAGGTGGACAGCTCTTGGGACAGGAAAATCTTATGCAGAGTATCCTGCTGCTTGTAAGAATGGTATGATCCCATCCCCATAATGGTCTTGCTTTAAAGGATAAAAGCAGCAGACACTTAGAGCAGTCCAACTGGCTGTTCAGAACAGCTATTAACTAGGAGAAGGAGCGACATAATGGCACCACTTTTACTAGCCTTGTCTGTATTTTTTTACCTGGTAGATGATCATGTCTGTAAGAAAGATTCTTAACCAAAGCCAGGTGTCTGTCTTCCATGACAAACAAATTCTGGTGAACTCTGCATGGTCAGAGAAGAAAAAGAAAAATGAAGCATTTCACAGCTTTAGGTTAAAAATCAATTATATATCAAAAAATATTTGAATTGAAACATTTTTAAAAAAAAAATCACCCAATACTAAGAGTGTGAAATCTCTCACATATAGGTCCCCCTCTTCCTATACAATTGTATTTTGTTTATGCTTCTCTTTACTGCATCCAACAAATCTAAACGTAGCTAGGTGGTACTGTTTGCCTGCTTTTTAGCAGAGAAGTTTACTGTGAAAATGATCACAAAGGTACTATCAGAAAGGGAGAGCCCAAGCAAAGACAGATCCTCTTGAGCATAAGCTAAAGCAGTACATCCTCACCCAGTATTATCAGCACTACTGATAACCAACTGCTCCTCCAGTAAAAGCTGCTTCCAGCAGAAATGGGAATGAATAAACAAAGATGCTTACTCTTCACTATTATTAAGTTCAGAAACTCAAAAACCGGTGAAGCTTCTTATTGGAACTTAGATCAAAAATACTCAAGACCCAAAGTGAAATCAATTTTAAGGATTCACAATGACTGGAATTCTATTTTAACAATAGTAAAATGCAATGCAAAGCAATGAAGCCTAAAAGCAACTCTGCTTGTAGTTACCTTTGTCAAGTGATTCCAGAGAGTAGAGCAGCTCCCAGCTCTCTCTTGCCAGTTTAAAGCTCTCTAATACTTCGACAGAGTTTGCAAGATCTGCCTTGTTCACTGTAATGTGGCGACTTCGTGCCTTCCCAGAAGGATCCTCATCATCTGAGCTCTGCTTAAGAGTCAGCATAAGAAGATTCACTTAATTGATCTTTGAGGTCTCTTCCAGCCTTCTTGATTCTAATTTACACTTATTTCAAAACACTCTGAAGTTCCATTGGATGCAAGAAAACAATTTTGTACTACAGATGCCAAGGTCCTAGTTCAAGTGTTTTTGCTTGTAATGTTAGAACAAGGTGTTTTGCTACCCAGAAAGTCAGTGGGTTTTGACTGCTAAAGAAAGATGTACTCACAGTTCCAATCATGAAGAGCCAGCTGGTTGGGAGGTTTAGCTGTAGAACATCTGACTGCTCTGGCTGCCATTCTTAACAGTTTCTGCAGTCTCTGCTGAGCTCTCTTAAGTTAAAGTATTCACATCAGCACACACCTGTCCACAGTAACCTCTATAAACATTCCTTTATTCTCACTGCCTTTAGCCAAAAGAGTCCGTTTGCAATTCATGGTCACAAACAGCTATTCTAGGGTAGCTCTGAAAATGTGTGTGACATCTGTTTCAAAACCACCTAAATTCTAGTACCAAAGCATCCTTGTTATGAATGAAAAAGGCCAGAAAAGTTACCATTGTTTTTTCTCTTCCTTCTGCAAGTTTCCTCTTTTTGTGTACATGTTTGCTGCGATCAGTATCTGTATCACCATAGATGTTGGTCACATCCTCCAGAAGAACCAGTGGGGTTTGGTTTGGAGCATTGGGACCTGGATTTAAAGATAAATTAATTCAACATTGCTCTGAACTGCTGAGAAAGGTTTCATGTCTACACCAAGCTGGTTTTGTTTTCTAGAGAAAACAATACTACAGAAAACAATCTGAAATTAATTCACTCAAGTTGCATAGACTATGTGGGTAAAGCCATGGTCTTCTCTAAGCAGCCTTACAGTAAAGGTCAGAATGCATTACCAGATGTCACAAGAGTTTGCTTGAGAGCTTCAAGATATCTTTGAATCCTTTCCTTACAGAGCAGGCAGCAGATAGGCTCAGGCAGCAGGTGTTCTCTCACCCAGCGCTATTTGCTTTTATACAACTATTCAACAGGTGAACAGAGCAAAAAAGCTCTGTAGATAACAGCCATTAACACAGCAAAGCACAGCAACATTGCCAAAACATTCTCAAGAGAAACCAAAGCAATATGCTGACAGGCACTGAAGTGACTGTATTTTATCACAATATTCCCCTAGTATGATAACTTGGTGCCAGCACTGCCCCCACTGACTTCAGTGTACACAACTAAACCATTAATCAAGTGCCAGAGTCCATCGTCACTCTCCAAAGCCTCTGAAGAAGCCTCATTTCGAAGCATAGAAGATACAATTTCTGCTTCCTTTGGCATCACAAAACACCCAGTGGAATCTGGTACCTGTTATTTCAGACCTCAGTGCTTAAGTTTCACTAAATATAAAACAGGAAAAACACTTCTTCGTCCCCAACAGCATTAATACATGGCCACTACTGAGAAAGCTTTTCCTCTGAGAACATTTTCTCCTTTAGCACAACTAAGTTGTACATAGGTGTTTACAAAGCTCAAGAAAGAGAAATACAAAGGAAAGGAGAAATCCATTAATGTTTTGCCTTTTTGTAATCTCCACCAGACAAGCCAGCATTGAGGACAAGTATTTTCAGTACATGCATTTCTTCTATTTGCAGAAAGGTAAAAAGTGAAAGCCTACTTCTTAACTGCAAAGAACTCAGTTGAGAGCTTAGTATAAAGACAATCCATTTCATCTCCTGACAAAAAAACCCAACCCCATAACAAGCTTTTGCCATCTACTCAAAAATGATGTGTAAGGAGTCCATTACAACAGAAGTTAACATTGCAAGAAAACTACCAAGCTAGCTTGAATAACACTATCTCCTTTGACTAGGTTCAAACTAAACATCTCCACTGAAACAGCCCTTGCACTAAGGCTGCAACACATTGAAATCACCTCTCCCTGCACTATCATGCATTCTACCATGTCAGAATCTAACCTGCGTTAACTGCAAACAAAGCCAGGTCATGATGTAGAAAAGCAGTGTCTGTGAGAAACAGATATGAAAGTACCACAGCTGGGATGCTGGAAGAGTTTTATCACTACAATCTCAAGAGCTGCCTCCACCTAACACCTCAGAAGAATTTTTTTTTCACCATACTGATTTGAGTACTAGTTCAGTGCTTTGCTTTCAAACAAAACATTCTCCTCTCAGTAGCAGGCAAGTGCACTGCAGCCTTCATTCTGAAACCTCCAATCCTATATCAAAACAAACCCTAACCTCACCCTTGGCTTGAGCTGTAAACCTCCTTACACCACTGAAATTTACACAGCTATACAAATAGCAATGTTGCATTTTCCTGTCCAACTGAGCTCTAGAATCTAAAGCATAACATAGTTTTTAATCAATTTCTAGCACAGTGTTATAAATATTCAAATATAAATATAAACATAAAGCATGAGTCCAAACAGAAACTCCTGCCAAGCCTGCAGGTGTGAATTGCCTCATTCATTTCTCAAGTCTCCAGCAAAGCTGATATGAAGTGGAAGAGAAATGCACTGAAAAGTTTCCTCTCAAGCGGTTTCTTGCAAGTCCACACAGGTGAGAATAAAGCCACAGAGCAAAGCTCAGAGCTACTGGATTAAAGAGAAGACCGGTGTGTGTGTGTGTCCCCTACACTTCTGAAATATGTTAAGATTCTACATTTCTACAGCAAGCATTCCACAGAGAAGGAGGAAAAGAAACCTTACAATAGAAGGAATATAAAAGGCACTGAACATCACTGGACTACAAGTGCGGAGTCCTACACCTGTGGAAGTATAACACCAGGCACCAGTATAGACTAGGGGTCATCCTGCTGGAAAGCAGCTCCATGGAGAACGACCTTGGAATCCCAGTGGACTGCAAGTTATCCATGGAACATTAACGTGCCCTTGTGGCCAAGGCAAATGGTATCCAATAGTCTCTTCCAACTCCTAATATTCTGTGATTCTGTGACTTTAACACTAAAGCAGAAATGAGTAATTAAATTTGAAATATTTTCCTGATGTCAGGAAATGAGAGAGGGTATCAGAAATACTGCACTGAAGGGACTGCACTCTGCTTTCTCAGTTACCAATCTTTTTGTCATGGTTCAGTCTCAAAACATGAGCTTTAACATATTCAATGTACAACTTTCGAAGAACTTTTTCATTGTTTCTTTACTTCCTTCCTCAACTCAGAATTGAGCACAGCTCTGCACAGCTAACTCTCTGTCCCACCATAACTCTTCTTTCCTCCAGATAGAACAAAAACCAAAATAAATTAATTCCTGTATTTGTTGAAGTGACTATGTGTTCTTTGCACACAAGTTGTCATTTCATTTATCTTTCATTTATCTACTGGCACTGATCACCCAGCTTTCTATGAAGCTTTTTAAACCCTATCATTTGTACTGAGTGCTTCCTTACTCAAATGAGCATTTGCTCCACAAATGAACACAACACACAGAATTAAAATTGCCATTTTAGCATGAATCAGTAATTGTAATGTTACTAAGTACTAATTACCTATGGTGACAACAGTTATTATCACAAGGAATTGCCTAAGCAGGGGATGCACGCTATTATGAGTTGAAAATTCCTCTTTGTGATGCTGCTTATTAATTTATTAATTATTCTCTAAACAAATTGGTGCTTAAAGAACTTCCCTCAGCTCTGGGCCACCCTTGAAAAGTCCAGTCTATTCCTGAAGAAGCAATCTAAGGTGTCCATGCAATCTGATGCTCCAAATGCAGATCTGAGTGGGTAGCAAAAGCAGCACAGATAACACTCCTATTTTAAATGCTCAATTTACAAATGAATTACAAATCAGGATTAATTTGCTTAAGGACTGAACTCAAACTATATATTAAAAAAAAAGCCTAATTGGAAGCTTGTGAATTTCAGAAAATGTCTTTTAGACATTAGGAGGAAGTTCGGCATTGTGAGGGTGGTGAGGCACTGGAACAGGTTGCCCAGAGAAGTTGTAGAGGCTCCAAACCTGGAAGTGTTCAAAGACAGGCTGGACGGGGCCTTGAGCAAGCTGGTCTAGTAGGAGATGTCCCTGTACATGGCAGGGGGATTGGAACTCGATGATCTTTAAGGTCCCTTCCAACCCAAACCACTCTATGATACCATGAAAATACTTCCCTATTCAGTTTTTATTTGACTTATTATTAATTTGTTCTGTATTCCTAACAACAACTTAAAAAAAAAAAAATCTCTCTTCCAATTTTGCAGAAGCTTTTTGTACAGCCTTTGACTGCAGAAGCCAGGAAAATGTCAGCTTCAAAGAAACAGATCCAGAGGAGAAAATGACACAAACATGATGCTGGTGGAAAAGCATTGAACATCCCTAGGGATGTTTCTCCTAACATCTGGTCTGTTGCTTTTCTCTTTGCTAGATAACCAAGGGCTGCTGGTTATGGTTGGAACCATGATGCTAAGTTAGATGGACCTTTGGTTTGATCCACTCCAGCAGCTGTCACGAACTACTTCTGCTGGTAAGACTAATGGCTTGGGAGACTCTTACAGAAGACCCATGGCACATCATAAAATGATAGCTGCAAAAGACTGAGAAAAGATCTTTCACACACTGACAAGGAAATCACAAAGAACTCTTTACAAAAGTTGAAACATTGGAAACTAACCTTGGAAAAGGGATGGCTGGATATTGCTGACGTACTGGAATGCATTTTTAAAGAATACCAACATTGTGGAATACACTACTTGATTCTTATATTTAGCATGTGCATCACTATCAAAGTTACTGATGTACCTGCAGAGGTCTTTCATTCGATGCAAAATATCACCAAAACTTCTGAGGAGGAGAGAAAAAAGAATTAAAGATGTTATACAGATTCCAGAACTAAAGGGATGCATAATGAATACAAGAAGTGGAGGTTGGGAATGCACACCAATGAAACTTCACTAAACATTTACCACATGTCCCTCTGCTGAGGGACCTAGAGAAGGACACCTCACAGTACTCTTACACATGACTTTCATCCACAAAGATTTGGTTTAGAGACTAATTTGAAAGTGCTTCCTGGATCCACCTTTTTGCTTTACAATGTACAGTCTTAGAAAGAAAGCTGCATTGAATTTACACAAAATGTTCTTAGGGTGAAATCCTTTTTCAACCCATCTCCTTAAGAATAAGACAAATTCTCCTAGAGAGAAAAAAACCAACCAACCAAACAAACAAACAAAAAACCACAACAAAAAAACAACCAGAAAAGTACACATTTCTCACCTTCTTCCCTTATCCATTTGCCATTCACACCTCATTCCCACCACAGACAAGATTTTAAACAGCCTCTCCCAAGGGTCTGTAATCTGGGATGATTTCTCTGTAAGACCATCTATTACATATTTTTGAGAGCTGCGCTTGCTTGGAGACATAATATCAGAGGAATCTTGGGAGCCTAGGAAAAACCAGCACAACATATACCAGCAAGAAATCAAACCAGCTGATTTATTTTCAAGCAGAAGACATGTATAAATGTACATCAGAGCTTTCAGGGGCAACCATTCTTTACTGAGACAGGTGATAGGGAGCAGTAAGGACTTCTGCCTCCTCGTACAAGAGAGCTGATAAGACTGGATAAGGACGTCTTGGACATTTTGTCCTACCTCTCAGTACATCTATTGAAGCATCATGATTAAGTAGTTGAAGCATCGTGAGGTTTGGTGCCAAAGAACTAAGAAACCATAAATACTATTAGTCCCTCTCTATGGGATACATTAGGATGAGTGGAAATGGTCCCAAGTTGCATCAGGGGAGATTTAGGTTGGATAAGAGAAGAAACTTGTTGACTGAAAGGCTTCTCAAAGACTGGAACAAGCTCCCCAGGGAGGTGGTTGAATCCCCATCCCTGGAGGTGTTTCAAAGAGGCAAGGAAGGTACTGAGGGCTGTGGTTTAGCACTAGACTTGACAGAGTTAGATAATGGTTGGACACAACGATGTTAAAGGTCTTCTCCAGCCAAAACAATTCTGTGATTACATAAAGGTAATGAATTTATTTATGGGCATCACCTCAGTAATACTAACATATATTCTAAGAAAGGTTAATGTAAAAATATTCTTACCTTGATATTGGCTTTCAGTCTGTGCAGATCTAGTGACATAGTTAATATAAAACTCTGCTGCTTTATTCAGATATTTATATAACAAGCTGGCAGGAAGTCGAACATCTGGGTTGTTAATTATGAGAGGAAGAACATCACAAACTAAAATAGAAAACAAACCAAAAGTCTTTATGGTTGGTGGGGGCTTTTGGTTCTATTTGTCTGAATTTTCTCAACCTAAGCCTACATCTCTGGCTGACCACACACCACAAAGGATCACAAAGATACTCACCTGAGTGACTGCAGCACCAGTTTGTGCTCTACAGTCAGCCTGGACTAACGTGGCCCAAGCCTTTTCTGCATAAAGCAGTTTTCTAATCTTAGCATTCTACACTCAGAACCTTACCACACTTGTCTACTTGTCTAAAAACTTGTCTACTAAAACAAGGACATTTTCTTACCAAATAATTTTCTAAAACAATTCACTGGAGATTCTTGGTCTTCAATACTTTCAGCATCTAATAAGGTTTCTCCAAGGCCTACCTGTGTAAGAAGAGGTGACAATCAAACACTGGACCTGTGGCTTTAGAACATTTTTGAACTGTGAGTCAAAGGAATTGAACAATAACTCAGTGGATACATGACTAACAACTCATTATATGACAACTGCATGTGCTAATCTTTAAATATAGTTAAACTCTCTCTATTGTGAAAAGCAATGCCAGAAGATAGCAAAGCAAGACCAAGAGTGACTGCACCTGCATCTGTGTGTAGTAAAGATGTACACAGAGAGGTGAAAGCAATGGAGGTACCAGGCCTTAATGCTGCAGCTCATCACCTCAGATGTGCATTCTGCCTGACGCTAGTACAAGCTACAACATGCTACTGCAAGTCACTTTAAGAACTAACAGGTTTTTGAGTATTTAAGCTATTTCTAAATTCTCCTTAAACCATTCTTCAATAAATCAGGTAATTTAAAAAAAATCTCCAGCTTTAGTTTCTTAAGTTAAAGCAAACCATGACGCTTGTTACAATCCAGTCATAACCTCTGCTCCAAATGAGAGTTCAGACAAAAAGTTGAAACAACGTTCTTTATCTTAGACTACAATCACAGAACAGTGAAGGCTGGAAGGTACTTCAGGAGATCATCTGCTCCAGTCCGCCTGTCAAAGCAGGTTCACCTAGCTCAAGTGGCACAGAAATGCATCCTGGCAAGTTTTCAAAGCCTCCAGAAAAGGAGACTCCACAACCTCCCTGGGCAGCCTGGTCAAGGAAAGAAGTTTCTCCCTCTATTTAGGTGAAAACTCCTCTGTTCTAGGTTGTACAATGAAACATGAACAAAAAGAGTCACCCTCACTAGGCAAACACATTCCAGCATCATCTCAGAACACCAATATCCTGAATAGTTACTAAGTTACTGTGAGCTTCTCTTACCCCGTGTTGCACCACAGTCTCTGGGAAACGTCGCAGTAGCAGCAGCAGCATTTCTGCCCTTTCTAACGTATTAAAGCACTGCTCTGTGGCTTTCAGGAGCATCTCACACTGCACCCGACCGGGAAGGGTTTCAAATAATCCTTAAAAAAACCAAAAATTAAAATGTTTTACTTGCTATGTCTGAATTATAAAGTGTAAAAGTCTAATCAACATCATCTTGTCATGCAGAGTGAAAGAGATTGCTTTATACTTCTTTCTCCTTTTAATATCTATGCCTTGAAAAAAATAGTTGTCTCTTTCAGAGAAGACCACACGACTGTTTATCAGTGTTTATTTGGGTGCACAGAACTTGAATTAACAAGTAAGACTGCTAATGAATGAAACACTGACACTTCTAATATAGATTTGATATTTTAACATCTTTTTTCTAGAACATTCTTTTTTTATTACTTTTCTCTTCTACAATCAATACTTTCATTATTAAAAAGTAGGTTTTGCAATTTAGACTTCCAATGAGACTCCAAAAAGAAACCAACATATTCTCCTTGTAGGTTTTATGTATTCTCTCTGAAAATTAAAGGCACCTCATGGAAAGGAAAATGTTTCCCCATTCGGAATAGCCTGCACCCAGAGTTACACACTGCTTGTCTGAACCACATATTCAAACAGCAGATTGTAATTTGTCAGGTGTAAATTCTACTTTTCAGAACTGCCTCTGGTTGCCAGCAGTGAATGCCAAGCGCTTCTGGTCACTGTTCATTTTCATGATCACAGAATAAACCCAGCTGGTAGAGACCTCAAAGATCATCCAGCCCAACCTTTGACCCAGCACTGAAGGGTCAACACCGAACCATGTTCCTAAGCACCAGATGCACACAGTGCTTGCACACCTCCATGGATGGTGACTCCACCAGTGCCCTGAACAGACCATTTCAGTGTTTGAAAACCCTTTCAGTGAAGCACTTCCTACCATCCAGCTGAAACCTACTCTGGTGCTACTTCAAACCATTTTTCTCTAGTCCTGTCACTTGCCACCAAGGAGAACAGGCTGCCCCCTCCTTGCTCCAACCTCCCTTCAGGTAGCTGTGGAGAGCAATGAGGTCGCCCCTCAGCCTCCTCTTCTCCGGACTGAACAACCCCAGCTCCCTCAGCCCCTTTTCATAGGCCATCTGCTCCAGGCCCTTCACAAGCCTCACTGCTCTTTTCTGGACCCACTCCAGCACCTCAGTGTTCTTCTGGTAGTGAGGGGCCCGGAATTGAACACAAGACTCAAGGTGTGACCTCACCAGTGCTAAGTACAGGGGGATGATCACCTCCCTGTTCCTGCTGGCAACCATGTTTTTAATACAAGCCAGGATGCCATGGGCTTTCTTGGCTACCTGCGCACACTGCTGACTCATGTTCAGTCAACTGTCAACTCTCACTTCACATGTACAAATTCTCCCCATTTTTATGATCATTCTTTGTTATCTGCAATCAGTGGGATGATGATTCCTGAGTCCCATTCCACTTATGCCCTATGTAATGTCTTTTCTAAGTGTTTATTTTTCTGGTAGGCTTAAGTGCGCTCACACAAGAGACAAAGCAGTGGGAATCAGCTTCTCAGGGCCCTTTGTGTTTCATAAGCCTAACACACTGAAAAGTATCTAAGGCTGAACTGAGAATAAAAATCTGCAGGCCACAAGCAAAGACTGACATTTACTTGCCACACTAGGCACATAACCAGAGGGTTTATCTTTAGATTCCTTCAGGACTCTCCCCGTTCACCAGATAGAATCCTCACCTCTTAAAAACTGTGTCTGCTTGTCCTGTGAGTCATTCCTTAGTGCTGATGTAATAACACTGATCTCTCTCCATACAGCAGGTTGGTCTGGAAAATTCACAAACCTGTAACAAAGTTTGAGGCAAGGAATGCACAGTGATCTCAAAATCTGTTTCCGAGATAAGACCTTTCTATGAAAGAACATTCAAAATAAAACCTATTTACTGCATATTTTTAATGAGCAAGATCTTTTCTGCTTAATCTATCCACATGGATTTCCACAAATACTCACATTACGGTTTAGGGAACTTTTGACCTTTCTGGAAATAAGCACCTGGCAAAAGTGTTGGGCTGCAGTTCTGATTACTTACATGTCATAGAGCAGCCTGCCTGCAGACGCTGTCCTTTCAGCATTCCTCTCAATAGTGTACATCTCATACTGCAAGAGGGAAGAACAGAACATTAGCTTTCTTTAAAGACATTTATGAAAAAGAACAGTCCTTCTGCATCAAAAACTGTCCCCAGTTTGCCACAGCAATCTGAACAACGGAAAATTAAAGGATGGCAACATTTGCTGTACAAATTAGGAGCTGAGATTTGACTAATTCCAAATTAAAATAGACATAAACTTTGGTATGACAACGTTAAGCACTCTAATATTAAAATATTGACTTTTGTTTTCCAGAAATAAATTTAGAATTTAAAGACTTTTTTGAGCAAGGTTTGTTTCGTCAAATGCAATGTACAACCTCAAGCTGACACAAAAGCCATGGGTATGACAGATACTTTAAATCTCTACTAGAAACAGATGTCTTCCTTTTAACAGCAAACCCAAATGTTTCATAAGGTGCAAACACAAGAAGCAGAATGGCATCTTCCCCTCAGTTAATAAAACACCTCTTTCATAAGGCACTGATAGGAGTGGATTTTCTTGCAGTGAAGCACAAGCAGCAGTTACAGGTTTGACACTTTATTTTCAAGCACTGGATACCCCAGCAAGGGGCTGGGCACCTGTGGTACTACCACCAGCTCTCTGTTACCCAACAGCCACCCTGTGTATTCAGGGAGGTGAACAAAACGTGGCAAAAGAAGTTTGCAAAAGAGTGTTGGGCTGCAGGACATGGCTGCTGTGCTGGACTACTCTGGGGATGCTGGGCCAGGCCTCTGGCTGAATGCTAGGCTCGGGCGGCCGTGTCTGGCAGCTGCCATAGATACTAGGCCAGACCTCTGTCTAGGTCGGGAGGCTGTGTCTGACACCTGCCACGGGTGCTGGGCATGGCTGCTGCCAGCAGCCGCCCTGCTGCGCACCCTGCGGCTGGGTCCCAGGGCAGCCGCCACGGCGAGTAAAAGCCGCCACGACGAGTGAAAAGCCGCCACGGCGTCGCCGCCGTCACCACGGCAACCGGCCACCCTGCCCCTCCGCTCCCATTCCGTCAGGCGAGCGCCAGCCGCAAGGCCGTGTGGGACAGCGGCGCTCCACGCCTTTACCTTGCGCCTGGCGTTTACCTGTATGTTAAAGTCGGTGGGATAGAGGCTCCGCGCCGTGATGAGCCAGGCTTTGGCCGCCCACAGGTCCCCCGGCACCAGCTCTCGGGCCCGCTTCACTAGGAACTCGCAATCCCCCTGCGCCGACATCTTCGCTGTCGGCCCCCGTTGCGCGCATGCGCCTCGCTGCTCCGAGGCGATCCCGCTCACTCCTCCGCCCCGCCCAGGGCGGCCGCCATTTTGGAAGTGTCCAGAAGAGCTCTTGGCTTTTGACAGCGCCTCCTGCTGGTGGGGCGGCTCCGCTGGTGCTCTGTCTCCCTTCCGCCGCTGCTCTCAGTCCCGTATGTGGCTTTTCCGTGGCGGCCTCAAAAGAACGGTCGTTTACCCGGAGTGCAAAAGCCGAGTTGCATATACATATACACCAGACATATGTATGTGTATATATGTATACATGTATGTATGTATATATACACACACACGTATATATGTATACACACATACATACACACACACACATATAGAGATATATATATAGTGAAGAGAGGCTGAGATCCCTTGGGCTGTTTAGTGTTGAGAAGACTGAGAGGGGATCTCATCAGTGTGTATAAATGTCGGAGGCGTGGGTGTCAAGTGGAGGGGGCCAAGCTCTTTTTGGTGGTGCACACTAATAAGACAAGAAACAATGGGTTCAAATGTGAACATAGAAGATTTCACCTCAACATGAGGAGAAACTTCTTTGAAGTGAGGGTGACGGAGCACTGGAACAGGATCCCCAGAGAGGTTGTGAAGTCTCCTCCTGTTGAGACTTTCAAAACCCACCTGGACACATCACTACCCCAAGTGATCCTGCTTCGGCAGAGGGTTGGACCTGATGATCTCTGGAGGTCACTTCCAGCCTCCAATGTGATATATACATACATACACATATATGTGTATATGTATATATACATACACACACACATATATGTATGTATGCACATGCACGCACCAGAGCAGAGGCATTTTTATCTCAGGTTTGCACAAAGGTGGGAGCTGGGTGATATTTCACATAGCTAGCTTGACTTAATTACAAAGTTTTGCACATTTATGCAAGTCTGAATAACATACTCCTCCTACCTATGCATATTTATTGTCATTCTACTTCTTGACTGGTTTACAGCTTCTTTGCCCTCCTTTAAAATATCTACAAAATGAATAGCACATGGGGTGGTCTTGTAGGCAAGGGGCTTCTCAGCTCAGGGCAGGATAGTGTTCAGTATTATGATGATATGTTAATGAATAAAGTTAACTCATTAGAAACATACCTTGCAGCAGTTTTATATCTTCAGGGTTTGCTGATTAAAGTTTCTTCTGTTGACAACTTCTTATTTCTTTAGGTCACGATGTCCTTGCTGTCTTACGGCCTTTTGTTTTACTTTGATGGGAATTTCCAGCACAAGCCAAGCATCATCAATCTCAGGGCTCCTCTTCAAGGCTATAATCCCTAGCAAGGCAGGCATTGCTTATTCAAAGTAACCAGCTTTAAGCCATAAAGCCCCTGATCGATGGTCTTCTTTAGAAGACCAATGCACTATGTTTGACGCTGACTTAAACCGTGTCTCTGTAACAGATTCACAGGTTGCATTGGGTTGGAAGGGACCACAAAGGTTATCTTGTCCAACCCCCCTGCAGTCAGCAGGGACACCTCCAGCTAGATCAGGCTGCCCAGGGTTGCATCAAGTCTGATTGTGAATTTCTCCAGGGGCAGAGCCTCAGCCACATCCCTAGGCAACCTGTTCCAGTATTTTACCACTCTCATTGTGAAGAACTTCATCATAATGTCCAACCTACTACCCTGCTCCAGTTTAAAACCACTGTCCCTAGGCATTTACTCAAACAGTTTCACTTAAACAGCAATCTGGGCTGGAGCTAGTGAGGAACAGGAAGCCTGAAGACCAGGGGGTGCAGGTACTTTAAAGGTGGCGGTAGACTGAGGGGGACTTGTGGAGCAGGAAGTTTTGGAGTTAGGAGGACTTGTATAGGCAGGGAGGACTACAGATTTCCTGTAGCCCAGGAAGGCAATATTTTGGGCTCCCACAACTTGTGACTGACTATAGGGACTTTGGGGAGCAAAAGTTAAAAGGGCTCTTCAGTCATTAGCAGTCACTATGATAGCTGGTAGGAGACTTGCCAAAGTGCTGTCAGGAAACCTGTATTCTGGCCCTGTGAGGATGTCATGGGTATGATGACATCACTTAGAGGCAAGTGAGCTAAAGTCCCTGATGTTGGTTGCAGTGGAGTGCTGCCTTCCTGAAGGTGGTGTTGCTGCAAAGCAAAGTCTGCTTAAAAAGTCCAAGGCCATAAGGCTACAATCCCATCTCATGCATCTCAAAAGTTCCTTTCCTTTCTGTTACTTACCTAAAATGTCCATTTCTCTATTTTCCCTTTGTCACTTTCCAAGTAGGGTGGTCCTTTCTGATGTAGCAGTAGACCTTACAGACTTTGCACTTGGGAACTTCTAGTGATCAGATCCATACATCTCCATCCAGTTAGCAAATAGTTTTAACAGAGTCTTAACCTCTGTTCTAAGTAAGGGGCAAGGTCTCTGTTTCCCTGCTGAGGTAAGTGGTGTATGTTTGCCTTTGTCAGTTATTGCACAAGACCCACAGATACCTCTCATTATTCTGGTGCAGTTGAAAATATGTTCTGACAGTGCCAGGCTGTCACAGGTTTTCAGCTGTAGAGTCCCTGTGTGGGCTGGGAATGTGGCTTCTCAACTCCTCTTCTCTGTGCTATTGGGAATTCCTCCTATGCCAAAACCACCAGCAGCTTTATGTGAGGAACTTCCTGCAATGGGAATCTTCCTTTGGTTTCGCTCTGTGGCCACAGTGTTGGGCTGTGCTTGTGGAAGAGATGGTGTGTGGAAATTGGCAGACCTTAGCAAGAGGTGTACTTGCAAAGGTTCTGCCCTCTGAGGGAGAGGGCTGAGTCCAGACTGACTTTTAACTGTCATTTTTCCATGCCCTGTTTTGATTTTCTGCTGCTGTACTAACTTTGTAATCATAGAATTGTTTAGGTTAGAAAAGACCTTTACCATCATCAAGTCCAACTTATATCTGCGTATCATTAAAATTCTATTAAATGGCTATTTACTCAGGAAGCTACATCAGAAATGTGTTATATCTGCTATTTTCTTTCTTCCAGTAGCCCAGTGATGACACAGAACCATTACCACATAAATTTGCTGGTAACCTACCACACAGTGCTTACAACACTAACAGAAGAAATGGAAATGTACAGGTCTCCAGCAACCATAAAGCAAAAGTTGTGTCACATTCTCTAAAGAGCCATGGAACACAGACAGGTACATCACACACAATTTATGTTTGGCCAGCTAAGTTCAGAAAGGGGTTAAATTCATCACATCTGTTCTAACAGGCTGAGTCTGACCAGAGTCAGTGAATGTGCATTGCCAGCCACCAGAAGGTTAAGATCACTTTAAACAAAGGACACTAGCTCTGCAAGTGTGCTGTCTGTTTAGACCAGAGGTAGAAAGAACTCTTTTCATCCATCTGTTAAAAGAGTGTTTTCTTCAGCTGACTTTTTCTTGTGTGAAGTATAATTCCTCACAGTCTGTTATCTAATTTCTAATGTGGATTAAACTGCCAAAGCATATTCACATTCTGCAACATATCCTGAAGGGCATGGACACCACATCAGGGATCCATGACAAATGAAGGCAATAACTCTTGCCCAAGAGCCTCATTGAAGGCAGGTGACCCTATGTATTCTTGCCCATGAGAGTGATGAGTCATTGGAAGAGGATGCCCAGCGGAGCTGTGGAGGCTCCCAGGTGTTCAAAGCCAAGCTGGATGGGTCCTTGAGCAAGCTGGTCTAGTAGGAGGTGTGGCAGGGGAGTTGGAACTGGGTGATTTTTAAGGTCCCTTCCAACCCAAAGTACTCTATGATGCTGTAAGAGTGCAACAGATGTCTATGGGTTGCTTTTGAAGAGGAATGGATGTGTGAGAAGTCTCCTGAAAAATTTCTGGTGCAGAATCATTCCTGACACCAGCTTGGCAGGGACCTGGCAGTTTTTGGGCCAGTTACACAAGGTGTCCTAAAAGCAAGATGTAGCTCTGTAGGCACCTGTTTGCCAGTCTACTCAGCCCTTCCAGGCAAGGAGAAGATGAGGGTCTTAGTTTCTCATCAAGTAAACAGTGTATTTTAACACGAGGCAAGAAGTCTGGAGGGAGCATAGGTGAAGGTAGGAACCACATGAGCAGTGTTCAGGCTTGGAAGAGTTTGCTGACAAACCTAGCAGAGGACTTATATTAAGGGTGCCCCAGCCCTGGACTCAGCAAGCAAAACTGTTTGGTCTGTGATAAATCTCATAGATACAGGACAGGCAGAATCAGAAGAACTGCAGAGGACTGGGGCAAGTGATGCCAGTGAGAGAATGGAAAACATCACTTCTGGTTTATTTGTGGATGAGGAGAAGGATTTGGAGAAAGATCCTCCAAACACTGTGGGTCTGGAGAATATGGGTACTGAGTCTCTATCAGGTGAAACAGGAGTAGTATTCAAAGGTGTTGAGAGCATAAAATCTAGGTTTTAGCTGAGCAGGTCAATGTGCTCTATTTAGAGCTGTTATTGTACTAAACCTAAACTGGCACTGCATACTCATGTCCCATCCCAGGAGTCAAGCCTGTAGGTAGTGGTTACATCGAGGTCTGAAGCTTCCTCTCCATCTAAAGTAGCTTTTCTGAGTTCTTGCACGGGTTGTGCTGTTTTGATATTCACAGTGCAGGGCATGCTGAAGGTCTCAAATTAGTTGTCTGGTTTTAACAAGCCAACTAGAAGTGCAGACAACCTCCTTCCTGCAGGAACTCAGGACCCAGCTGAAGCGCCTACATGAGCCTTGTTTGTCAGGAAGAAGCTTTGTAACCTTCTGTAGCAGGAAACAGACAGTGTTGACCTCAAGGCAAAGTTTAGTAATCTGATGCTGTGAAGGTTGATATTTCCCTGGGAAGATTGTCCCATTTCTTGAGGAAGACCTCTGGGTAAGAGAGATAAAGCACTTGGGGTGGATTCAGGCGGCACTGGGACAGAGATGTTGCGGATATTGGTTGTAGCCTAGCAAGTTGTTTCTGTGCCACAGCTGAGGGACACCATTAGGGCAGCTGTGAGACTCCATTAGGGCAGCTGTGACTCTAGCCAGTACAGAGAGCATTCGGGAGGCATTAGGCTGGCACTGAACAGTAGCGAGGGCTTTGAATGTCATTCTCCACCTTCTAAATTTCAGACAGCATCCGTTCCATGCTGGCTTTCTGAACGTGGTCCCCTAGGCTGTTACAGGACTGCTGTATGAACAACAAATGCTAGGGGAAGGTAAGCTGGGGTTTTGGGGTGGTATAAAGCAGGCTGTGATATGGAGGTGCAAAGGTTAGGATGTGTGCTGTGATGCATGGTGTGAGTCTGACTTGCCAGCTGTTCCTTAGGCTTGGGGACTGGCAGCTGCTATCTGACATGGGTGACAAGGAAGCTACTGTCTTTTCTAAAGCTTTGCATATATGCTGAAAAGATCTGAAAAGGATCAGTCTCCTTAGTATCTTATGAATGAGGCCCTGGAGAAGAGACTCTATGGTCTACACAAAATCATGCAGAACATTTTGTTGTTTTGTGGATTTTTTTACTAATTCTGTGGAGAGCAACTTTTACTGAGCAACTTTATCAAGAGCAACTTCTACTGACATGTCTGGGCTGCCCATCACTGAGAATTTGAGGCTGAGACCAAATGTTTTACTTGTTGATTAGATTTGAAGGAGAGTAGATTGGACATCTGGGTAACAGATCAGAAGGAAAACCAAAAGGAGATTGGGAATTCCAGAGTGGGACATCATGAGATGTGTGGCATCCAACACAGGCTTCCCCACAGAGTACTTATCTGTTAGTGACCTCATATGTCAGTACAAATGTGTATGCCAGGTCTGATGAAACATGGTTTAGCACCAGACATGGCAGAGTTAGACAATGGTTGAACTCTATGGTCTTAAAGGTCTTTTTCATCTGAAATGATTCTGTGGAGATGTTTGGCTCTGGGGTTGTCTATGGTCTTCACAGATGAATTTAAAAATCTGGCTTCAAAACACTAGAGTTGGCCACATTTCTGTAACAGCCTAAGGCAGCTTTTAATAATTGACCTAATTTTCACAGAATCATAAAATAATGTAGGTTGAAAGGGACCCCAGGAGATCATCTGGTCCAGCCACCTGCTCAAAGTGCAAATAACTGTTCTTTTATGGCTCTAAGATAAACCAAAAATCAATTTCAAGCAAAGAACAAACAGATTTCCTTCAGCCTGCAATTTGACAGTGAAGTGGTGGGGAGTCAGTGCTTATAGGGGGAAATGTTTAGGTAGTTTCACGAGCAGCTTAACTTTTAGGTCAAGGAAAGTAAGCCAAAAATTGTAATTATCTTCCACACAGCAGGGACAGAATTGTTAATCACTGTTACTCTCATACAGCCAAAGCTACAGTCATAGGACACCAGTGACACTGCAGTGCACTGAACATGGTGAGCTGGCTGCTGTGGTGAGAGCATAATAGAGCAGCATACTGTTTGGTGGGCTTTGCATTCAGTTTACTGGGCAAAAATCTTAGAAAATATCATATTGCACTTGTAAATTGGGTGTATTTTATCCAGAAACTTACCCTGCCATTTATAAAGCACTTTTTTTTTTTTTTTAGAGAGAAAAATTAGTTTTTACCTGGAAGGATTTGAAGAAAAGCAGTTAAAGAAATATTTTTTTCCGCTATACAACTTCTCTTAGTAGAGAAAGAACACAGATAGGGAGAATTTATCTCCTGGATGTATCTCCTTTCCTCCTGCTGTCTTCCTATGTATTCAGGCTCATAATGTTCCTGTGGTAACTCTGCAAGCTGCAGAAATGGAAAAGAAATTCTAAATTAACCACCTGCATATGTTTGTCCCCACTTTTAATCCTGCAGTCAGATTGAAAAAATGTGCTCCACACTTTACGCATCTCCTTTTTTCATTCCTCTCTCATACCAGTGCCATTCTTCTTCCTTGCAGGTTCTTTCTGCACACATCTCACAAGTGTGCAATGCCTTGTCACTTGGAGTGGCCCTCATCTCAAAAGTGTTAATGCCTGCAACCTTCTCCAGAGAAAGCCATCACAGGCTGCCTTTGTAGGCAATGAAGCCTGTACTCAGCAGTGGCAACGCCACACCTCGAGTCCTGGGTTCAGTTTTGGGGCTTTCACTACAAGAAAGACATTGAGATGCTGTAGCAGGTCCAAAAAAGGACAACAAAACTGGGGAAGGGTCTGGAAAACAGGTCTGGTGAAAAGCAGCTAAGGCACCTGTGGTTGTTTAGCTTGGAGAAGAGTGAGGTGAAGGGTTTGTCTCTTCTCCCCAGTAATAAGTGATAGGATGAGAGGGAATGGCCTCAAGTTGCACCAGGGGAGGTTTAGGTTGGAAAGGGTTCTCAAAGACTAGAACAGGCTCCCCAGGGAGGTGGTTGAATCCTCATCCCTGGAGGTGTTTAAAAGACACAGAGATGCTGAGGGACATGGTTTAGTATCAGCCTTGTTTGGACTCAATGATCCTAGAGGTCTTTTCCAGCTGAAATGATTCTGTGATTCTATGGTTCTATTCTAAGCCTAGGAAGCAGTTCAGCTGATCAGATATGAGTTGGAGCAGGCTGAACTGTGCTCTGAATGCCTTTACATAGGTCTCTGTCACTTATAAAAGGGATGCAGGGAAGTCTCCTCAGCTGCAGAAATCTGTGTAGTAATTGCCTGTGTGTGGTGATGAGTGAGGCTGTTTCCATGTGTAACCAGGTTGCTTCCACTGTTCCCAAGAAATGCACTTCTTCAGCCTCTGAAGATGTCTTCCCTCATTCCCAGGAGGGACAGTTAACTCATCCCTTATAGCAGCAGCCTTTGGTGGCTCTCCAAGCTCTCTGCTCTGAACACAAAGCTGGGCAGCAGCATGTGACTACTGATTTCCTTTCATCAGTGAGAGCTACTTGGACTACAGCATCCCAAGGGAATTGCGTTAGAGGTTTCCTCCGTAAGTGCTTTCAGAATTGCTTTCCAGCAGCACTCTGAGTGGTCTAAGCAGAGAGGAGAGGTTTAGCAGGCAGGCAGGCAGCAGCAGCAGCGCTCTGCTCTTCAGCCCAGGCAGCGATCGCTGATTGGGATCTGCCTGCCTTTGCCCCGGGAGCAGGCATCTCTGGTAGGTGACTGCAGGTATGTCTATGTGTGGAATTACCCTCAGCCTGGGCAGCAAAACCAGTTGAACAGCATGTTGAGAGGAACTGTCCTTAACAGAGATCGCCCCTTGAAGGAGCACAGCTCCTATAAGAGGAGCGGGGCTGTCTCCAGCCAGCCCTGGGAGACGATGCTGAGAGCATATTGAAAAGCTGTCTCCAGCCAAAGCCTGCCAGTTTAACAACTCTGTTCACTGTTCCTATTGCACAGTGGGCTCTTTGACGCAACAGAAAGAGCTGCCTTTGCTGCCTTTTCTTTTTTTTTTGCTTCCTCTTAAATCCGCCTGGCCAATTTAAAGCTTGTGGATATTTCTTTCCCCCCTTGGGGAACGCGTATGTGAGGTTTTTTCTTTTTTAACATTTCATTCCATTAAACTTTTTTTTTTTTTCTTCTTATTTTTTTCTTGTTTGCTGTTAGAAAATGCTGGAGCTGAAGACAAGGCTTTCATTGCAGGTCAGTGTATGAACTCTTGACCATTTAATGTTTGAGTGTAGCTTTAGCAAGTGCTGTAGTTTGGGAGGAAAAAAAAGCAAGTTAACAAGGTTGTACCATATGAGCCCATGTCTGCCTACTGCTGGAATAGGAATCTTTTCAGTGGCTGAATTCTGCACAGATGGATTTACCACCTTTCTTTTGCAGTCAAATGTACCAAATTAATACTTGATTGAGAACTGAGGTAACATCACAGTTTTATCTGTATTCTTTAACTTCTGAATTTGTCTACTCCCTCAAAACACGATAAACCTTACTGTGAATTTTAAGTCTAAAGTTTTTGCCTTTTTATTTTGCACAGGTTGTAATTTTAGTTTGTGAGGACTGTCTTGTTTCGCAATGACTATCTTTTTATTTTGCAAGGATTGTCTTTTTTAATTCAATTTTTTTTCCTCCCCCCCCTCCCCCCCCCCTTCTTTTCAGCACACTGTACTGGGAAGCACGTTACTTCTGGGCACGTGCTGTCTGCAGGGAAGATAGTTATTTGCTTCTTGGATTGCTATCAAGGGAACTAAGAAAGGATGTAGACATGTTGTTAATGTCTCTCTTCAAGCTGTATTTGAGGTAAGGCAATCTTCTTTCCCCGTCTTTGAAATTAGAATATGAAGTAGATGCAGTATTGCTTCATTTATAGCTACTAAGATCATCCTGTGCCTATTTATTTTTTTGTCTTGATAGAATGTGAATGTCTTTGTCACAAAGCTGTTCCTTATCTGTGTGACACTTCATATCCTGTGTTTTTCTTTCTGCCACACATCTGCATGCTTCTATTAGCTTGTGTACCCTAGATCAATGAGAGATCATTTTGGTGATTGCTTCAGGTTTTCTCCTTTGTTATCATCACATTAAGTGTGTGAGTGAGTGGATTTCTTGCCCTGAGTAGGCAATTCTTAAGCAAACTTTGTAAAACTGAGTTACGAATTGTTTCCACTCTGAATCACTTTCCTTGTAAGAAGATGACTTTTATGGTAATGTTTAACTTGAGCAGAATTGTTTTCAAACATGCATGGTGCATTGTTGGTGTGTTTTTTTTTAACAGGAAAATAATGATTCATATCAGACTGCTTCTTTCCTTCTCCACTTAATGTTGTCTCTTAGGGGAAGTTGGTAGCTTTAAATGGTGGAATAATTATTTATCAGGAAGGTTGAATAATTATTTATCAGGATCAGCAGAGCTGAAAGGTGTCACTGCAATGTTGGCCATAAGCAACTTCACTGGAAATGGAGTTTGTATGGGACACCACTGTTGGTGAGTTGCCATTAGTGCCTGGGGAGTTAGAAAATACTATTTTTTTCCCCCAAGCAATTTAAGAGCTTGCCATTCAGGGAAGAGTTGTTTTTTTTTTTCCTTTTACCCTTTTCTGTATCAAGGTGGCAGATTTTATAATTCAAGATTTTGACTCATGCTTTTAACAATTTTACTGTTATTTAAATCAAACCACCTGAGTCTTTGTGACATCTCCTACAAGGGGAGGCATGTTTTAAGGCAGGCATGCAGTACTGCAAATCCAGAAAAATTCTGAATTAAGAAAAATATTCTGAATGTACCTTGTTTGCCTCCTCACGTGTCTGAAACTGTTTGCTCTTTGAATTCCAAATAGTCTTGGTTCCATTCTTTTAACAGTGTGTCAAGAGGATTTTGGAATGGGGTAGGGAATGCTGCACGGTAGTTACAAAGCTACAATGAACTATTTTTATCTTCTAGAGCAAAAATATTTACTACTATAAGCATTTGTAACACTCATGTGAACCAGTTCATTCAAAGGTGGTTTTAAAACCTATTGAGACTTAACTTTCTTTAATCAACTTCACACCAAATCTTCTTAGCATTTTCTGTGATGTGTTTTGGGGAGTTATACACCCATATCCTGTCACAGTACAAATGTACCTCTGATATCTGCAACCTGTTTTCTGCTGTTAAAATGCAAAAAGCTTATTCCCTACTGTCATGAAGTCATCTCAAGTTGAATTTGCCTTCAAAGCCTTAAAATTAAGTGGCATAATAAATCAAGGCAGTCTTTATATAACATGTTTCTGAACCCTTTTCTCAACAACTATCTCTGATCCACCTTCACTGGCAGGGAGTGTAGTGGGCTGCATTCCTTCCCTTCTGATCTCTGGTGTTAGGTAGTCAGTCCTGCTTCTCACAGGGAACACCAAGTGTGTTGACATCTCAGCAGGTATTACTCTGCCTAAAAGCATGAACGAAGCAGGTGGATAAAGGAGGTGTGTTCTTTGGGATCTTTGGTGTGCATTAATGTGTTCTTTGGGATCTTTGGAATTGCAGGAGATGCAGCTGGCTTCCAGCTAGTCAATGTAACAGAGCTTGTGGCTTGCTGTGTTTCTCCTTGCATGCCCTGAACAGTGTCAGGTTAATGAGTATTTGTTTTATTACCCTGGTGACCTGGTGTATGGATTACCATGCCCTTAGTAAGGAAAGGCTAGCTGTTGTGTAGTTAGTCTAAGTCATCCACAGCTCAAGCCTGGTTAAGAAGAAATGCAGAAAGAACTTTGTCACAGTTAAAACAGGCAACACATTTAGAAACATTTATGCAAGATACAGACAAAAAGAAAAGGCAAAAATGCTTCATCTATTTGTACCTAGCTTATATTAGGAAGGTCTTGACCTTCTGACAAAATTTTCACGTTTGCACGTAGCTTATCTTTCAGGTCACCTGTCTTAGAAAAAGCCTGTCCATGAGCCTCCATCAGTTAGTTACTCCTCTGATAAGAGAACACTCCATCACACCATGTACCTCAGGTCACTTTCCAAACTCTTGAGGAACCTCAGTCTTCTCTACAAAATTTTTCTGACACTGCAGTGTTAGTCTTTCATCCCCAAATCCATTTTGCTTGTGTCTATTCAGACAAGGTGTCATCAATGTCCTTTCATGTTATTTCAATATTAGACATAAAGATCTTTGTGTGTCTGTTACATCCTTACACCTGACTGGTTAGTCGAAGGGGGAGTAAATCTCTTTGCCTTCCTTTGGGACTTAATTTTCAGGAAAAATGTCTTCCTGATGAACTGTATTCCCTACCAATGAGGGTATTAACTTACTCAGTGTTGTGCAGAGCAGTGGCTGGCTTTTTCCTGACACTGAAAGAGGGTTGTTGTCAGGAGATAGCAAAGAGGTGTGTGTTACTGTTTAAGGATGGTCCCATTGAAGTAGGTGACAGGGTAGAAGACTTGGGGGGTATAAACTGAAGAGTTTAAGAACCAAGGGCTAAAGAGAAATGGCTCTGTAGTGCACTAAGCAAACAACTTTTAACTCTTCAAGGTGCAAATATTTCACCCATATTACCTTTTCATGTGTGCATTTTAGGCTGAGTGTGCAACTGCAGTCTCTGTAAGGGCCTCTCAGCACTGTCATAATATTACTAGCAAGGAATCGTGTCTAAAGTCATGTCTTGGTCTGAAGAGAGGCCTTGGCTGAATGCCATGCTACTTGAGGGCTTGAGTAAGCCTTTTCTTTGAGACTTGATTGCATTTAGGATTGAGAATAAAGACTTGGCTAAAAATCCCACAAACTAGAAGTCTCTCACAGCCTCCAGGGAGCTTGACCAGCTCAATGCCAGTTGGCAGCATCTGCTTTGGGAAATGCCATGAGCCTGTTGATCAAGCTGAAAGAACTTTATTCCTTGTGTTTTACTTCAGCTGCAGCAAAACATCAAAAGTTAGGGCCTTAACAGGTTTCCACTTGTTTTGGTTCATTAGCTACAGCTATAACTAGTAACTGCTCATGGGTGCAGAAAGTCTGTCTTCTTGATTCACACCTTCATTAGGAACCACAGACATGGCAGGCTGTGTTTGGAATTCTTGGTTGGGATGTTCTTTGTATGGATGCCTAATGTTTGTTAAGTTTTAGTGACTGGAAGGCATCAGAGAAATCAATGACAGACTGAGACTTTGCAGGTTTCTTTTGCTTTTGAGCCCATGATTTGAAGGTTCAGCACTGTAACCACTTCTAACCACCTTTAACTGCATGGACTGACAGAGAGAGTTACAGATTCTTTACATCTCTGTAGACTGGCAAAGGCAACCCAGACCACATAGCTTCTTGCATTTACTAGAACCTCTGGAAGAAATGTTCTGTAAAATTAGTACTTTTCCCTATACTGAAAGGAATAGCTTGCCTTTTTTTGCCTTGTTTTAATTTTTCTTTTCTTTTTAAAGCACAACCGTATCTCCTCAGTTTCAGAACAGCTGCAGTTCTCTGTCCTGGTGTCTGGTTCATCATCAACAGATTTATGGTTTTTAGGATATACTATAATATAATGTATGGGCATGGCACTTCAGGGCATGGTTTAATGACCATGGTAGTCTTAGGATGTTGGTTGGACTTGATGATCTTTGAGGCCTTTTCTAACAAAAATGATTCTGTGCTATTTCTGTTTGATGCCAAGCACCATTAAGGCCAGTGGGAGAGTTTTTAAGAGTACATTAGCATTAAACATTAAGACCATCAGTCTGCCCTAAACACTCTGAAGCTGCAGTTCTGCTCTCCCATTGAAGCCATACAGCTGATCTGCCAGTTTAATTGGTGGCCTGTTCCTACCTCAAGAGAAGGGGCTTGTAGAGATGGTGTGAGTATAGTAGGAACTGTGAGCATCCAAGTAACTTTGGTTTTGCTAGCGATGACTGCGAGCTAGATTGGACAAAATCTAGCAAAGATGATGAGGGGCAAAGAACCGAAGAAAGTTTGCAGGCAGTTGTCTTCTTCAACAGCAAATAGAAGAGAGGATATTTTTCATTTTCAAGTGTGTGCCTGGGAGAAAGTGGACTACCCCTCTGTTTACGCAAATAGCCATTGTCTTCAAGTTGCATTGCCTTGATAACAGAGAAGCATAAACCTGCCCCTTGGACGTGGGCATTGGCCTCCTGTTTGGAAAAAAACAACAGGACAGTGATGGAAATGCTGCTGAAGTGAAATTCTGTGGAAAACATTCTTTTTTGACTCTCTGTTGGGTGACTGAAAGTGGTCCTTCAGTTCACAGTCAAGAAGATACAGAACAATATGCACTCCAGCAACCTTGGCACAGTGTGCAGATACCCCTGGGAGTTGTTTCTACTGGAGAAAGCTGAAGCAGCAATAGGTCTGTGGTTTGCTCTTTCTGCAAAATCCCCCCCCCCTTTTTTTTTTTTTAAATAGCTAAAGCTATAAATAGTTGACAGTTCTTAAATTGAAAAATCCTCTCTTCCTCTCCAGGGTGAGAAACTGAATCAAGATTTTCAAAGCCAAAATGCTTGCCAGCAGATATCCCTATTAATCATCTGTTTGTAATGTTACTCAGATTTGTTTTCAGTGAAAAGAACCACTCAGAGCCTTTCCAGTGGCAGAACCAGAAGCAGGACTTCAGTATCCCACAGTTCAGCTCACAGTTCTGCCTATCAGGTTATCTTCTATCCTGTAGCTATCTCCAGAAATTAGAATTCCTTAATTTTCAAAACAGTTGAGCCATCTGTAACTTCTCCTGGTTTGGGCATGGTGTTCTAGGTGATCACTGCTTTTGAAAGTCGGGTTGATAAAAAGGTAAAGAGGGTAAAATATTCAAACCACAGTAGTGTATGAATATACAAAGGGCTCCCAGGCACCTGCACTAAGGCAGATGACTTCAGTGACTTTCACATGTTACTCAGACCATCACTGGTTTGTGTGTCACTCACACCTTTGGCTTGGATGTGAATGGTGAAAGGCAATTAGACATTATGTCACCTAAACTGCCATTTCTGCTGTGAAGTATTTAGGGATGAGCACATAAGTACTGTCATCCTTCACAGTGGGAAACTTCAGGAATTGTATTGATTTGGAAGGGACAGCTTTGCTCTGGCGCACATCAGACAGTCTTTCCATTGGGCACTTTTAATGTGGAAAACCATTCCTCCTCAGTTAAAGCAGTCTGAAAATAGAGGTAACAGTTTTGAAACACACTTCTTTTACAGGAAAATTGCTATTATTTGTGAGAAGGTGAAGCTTCTTGATTTCAGGGCAGAGATTTTAAACCAACTTGCAGAAAGCTTATGTTACAGCAGAGTATACAGCAGTGTGTACTGTGAATTAGGTTACCTGCACTGCTTTTTTCTCTCATCAGACTGCTCTTAAGTAAAAAATTATCCAACTGGAGTATATAGCACATCAAAATATTGACTCAAATCCTAGCAAATTGAAACAGAAATACTTTAGATTAATGCACTTATTATGAAAGAGGTGATTGCTAGCTTAGAAACTGATGAGATTTGTTTGAGCCACAGGGATAGGAAACAGACAAAAGAACTTGCCCAGATTGCAGGATAGTCTAAGGTGATCCTATGAGATAAAAGTCAGTGGTGAGGTGTTCTCATGCTTAATAGAACCAAGCATATATGTATATATTTATGAATGAATTAATAAGCTATTCCACAAATAGCCCAGCTCTCTCTGAGAATTGTTCAGGAAATGAAAAGCACTTATGTAATGTCAAAGGAATGAAAGGAAAACTTCTTAGCATTAGAGAAGGGAAAATAAAGCTTCACTCTCAAAGTCCTTAGGAGCTAACTGTACTGAGAAACCAGATCACTGCAAATGTAAAGTGCATGCACAAGTGTATTTTTGAGAGTACATCTCAGAACCTCTTTAAAGTATTGCAATGAATCAGGAGCCCTAATTTTCAGATGTGGCCAAAAAGGCTTTGTAACCCTGTGTGCATAAATGTTTGCCTTTGTTCAAATGTGGTTTAAATTTCTTTTTTCTCCCTTGATCCTGGATCTGCCTTCTGCTATGACAGCCAGATAGGAGACGCTGAGGAAGATTGCTGTAACATGCCTTATTTGCCAGCAATTCCAGGTAGTGGTATACATGCCAAGAGGGCCAGAGCCTGCATGTGCCTTGTACTCCAGATGGAGGGAGTGGGTGGGAAGCAGACCACTTCTTTTTCGCTAGAAGCACCTCTTACACTGGGGTGCTAGTTATTCTTGGTGAGCACAGGTGGGCAAGTGAGCCATGTCCAAGGAAAACGTAGGCTTTTGAAGGAAATTTAAGGGAGGTGCATTACAGATTTTTTCCAGTAAGTGTAGGGCTGTTATTTTCTTACCATTTTTTTTCCAGTTAAATTGCTTGAGCTGGCAAAAACAAGCTTATCTGGTGGAAAAGAGTTTTGTTTTTTTATTAAGGTAGTTGTCCATTTCCTATGCTCTGATTAGAATCTTTTTGGCTGCAAACTACTTAAAACAGTCATAACTTCAGAGTCCAAGTAAAAAAAAAAAAAACTTGGCTGGCAACATTTTAGTAATCTTGTAAACCTATTAAACCTCACCAGCAAAAGAAACACAGAGGTCTAGATTAGAGTTAGGAATTAGGATTTAACAAATTCCCATTTTCACCTCTTTCCTAGGATGACAGCCTGTAAAGAGCTTTTGAAAAGACTTTGCATCTCTGTTAGAACCTCCTGGCATTTTACTTAATTTATCTTTATTTGTTTTTTAACTCCTATCCTCAAGTACCAAAGAATTTTCACTTATTTGAAATAACACTATGGCTTTACTCCAGCATGCCATTTATGTGGGCCACATATTCCTCCTTCTCTGCATTGGTCTAAGATTTCCAGTTATTTCCGTATTCTTTAGGCTCAGTCACTACACTGCCAATTGAAATGGGCAGGCTGCTCAATGTCTTTTCCAACCCAGGAGTAATTTAATCAGGGAGTGACTGCATAATGTCTTTCTGAGACCTGAGCTGTGCATGCCAGGTGATCTGCAACAGAGAACAGCATGGTTAGTAAAAAGGCTTAGGCATTTCATGCCATCTTGTGCTTCTGCAACTTGCAGTGCAGCTAATGGTACTGTCTTGATGTTTGGGTTTTTTTCCATCTAATATGCATCATTCAAAAAGGCAATCAGAGGAGGTGTAGAGAAGAGGATGGCTGAGTCATGGACTGCATTTGTATTTGTTCTACAGCAGTGGTGGTGCTTGCAGAGCAGATGAAGTCTGTTTCTTTAGTTCCCCTCTGGAGATCCTTCTCAGAGTTAAAAAATCTTTAATGGAAGCTTGGTATTGGTATCTTCCTACATAAATATTTCAACTGTCATAAAACAGGAAAGAAGAGAATTAGCTGTGAGGAGAAAGTCTTCAGGGAGTCCTTCCATCCATGATAATCTTCATCTTGGTTGATGAATGTGCTTTTCTTCAGACAACCTGAGAGAAGAAGTGAATCTTTGCTATTACAGGGAACCTTAGGTCCATGAGAATTTCTTTCCACTGGGGAGAGCTAACTGGAGTCCCTTGCTATCAAGGCTACTCCAAGGGAAGGTTAAGCTCTCTTCCAGTGTTACCAAGGGGGAGAAAGAAGGTGAGTGTGACACAGATCACAGAATCTTGGTGTGGTAAATACCTGTGCTGTGCTAATTTCTTGCTGCTGAGCACTATTATTTAGGTGAACATCAGCTTGGGGTGACAACTGCATTTTTCATTGGAGTCTCTTGGCCAAATGGTGAGCTGGTGGGCATGATTTCATGATGGTGGTGTCAAATGTGGTCAGCTAAGCATCAGCTGCTGGGAATGCCACTGCAAGACTGTCCTCTTCAGTAAGACTGCCCTGCTGCTTCTTTTGAGAGAAACATTAGAATCACAGGATTGTTGTGGTAGGAAAAGACCTTTCAGATCATTGAGTCCAACCATTCTCTAACTCCACCAAGGCAAGTCTGGTGCTAAACCATGACCCTCAGCATCACATCTCTGAGGCTTTTAAACACCTCCAGGGATGATGATTCAACCACCTCCCTGGGGAGCCTTTTCCAGTCTTCAAGGACCCTTTCAGTGAAAAAGTTTTTTCTGATATCCAACCTAAACCTCCTCTGGTGCAACCTGGGGCCATTTCCTCTCATCGTATCATGAGGGAGGAGAGACCTCACTCCAACCTCTTTTCAGTGAGCTGTAGAGAGCCAGAAGGTCTCCCTCAGCCTCCTTTTCTCCATGGTGATCAAGCCCAGTTCCCTCAGCTGCTTTTTTGTTTTCATCTTTACTTTCTCTTTCAATAAATAAATACATTTCTATGAATTCAAAGAACTGAAAACTGTGTCCACAGTTCCTGTCAGCATTAAGGTGACCCTTTTAGGCTGGCCTAAATCAGGATCTACTTACTATGATAATTTTCACCTTTCTTGGAGCACTTCAGCATGCACAGTCTTGACAGCCCACACTTTGTGTCTCTTTCCAGGGTTAATTTGATATCTCCTACTTTCCCCTCTGTCTCAATGTTTGATTAACAGTTTCCATAACTGTGCTGTGATGCTAATTGCATTATATGTGAGTAATCCAAGACTGATGTGTGCTTGTCAGTGGTATAGTGACTGAGGAAGAGATCTACTTTGTCTTCACAAATATATCCAGACGCCACATGTGTTGTTATACCTTACCATGGTAATTTGTACAAGGATAGGCTGGAAAGTTCCTGAAAGATGGATAATAATCATCAGTTCCTACAAAGTGATGTTGAGATGCTCAGTAAAGCAGTGCAGGACCTGGACTCCCACGCTGTGGAAGGAAACAGAATGAGGCTGACACATAGACCAAACAGGCAACACTCACAACCTGTAAGGCATTGGGAAGTTACTCTCCAGGATCTGGAGGGGAATCTGGGTTCAAGGTTTTGAGGGATGGGTCCTGTTCCCAGAAGTCCCAGGAGCTCAGTTAGGAGTGAGCTGAGGTTGGCTTTTGGTCGGAGAGGAACTGCAAATCCATGCCAGAGAATTCCTCAGAAAATGCTGCTTCCAGGTGGCTTGTGGGAGATATGTAGGCTATGGTGTGACCTTATCTTTCAGGCTCTGTTGCTGCTTACCATGGCAATGGGAACATAAGTGGGGAAATGCTGGTGGTAAATAAACACTGATACCTTTGATTCAGCTGCTCCACCAGGCAGATGGTTAAGAGTCTCTGAACCACAGCAAACTCTTGGCCAAGCTGTCAGCCTGTGGCTTGGACAGCAGCACTCTGCGCTGGGTTAGGAACTGGCTGGAGGGCCGAGCCCAGAGAGTGGTGGTGAATGGTGCCACTGCCAGCTGGCAGCCTGTCACTAGTGGTGTCCCCCAGGGATCAGTGCTGGGCCCCATCCTGTTCAATATCTTTATTGATGATCTGGATGAGGGGATTGAGTCCATCATCAGTAAATTTGCAGATGACACCAAGCTGGGAGCAGGTGTTGATCTGTTAGAAGGTAGAAGGGCTCTGCAGAGGGACCTTGACAGGCTGGACAGATGGGCAGAGTCCAACAGGATGGCATTCAACAAGTCCAAGTGCCAGGTGCTGCACTTCGGCCACAACAACCCCATGCAGAGCTACAGGCTGGGGTCAGAGTGGCTGGAGAGCAGCCAGGTGGAAAGGGACCTGGGGGTACTGGTTGACAGCTGCCTGAACATGAGCCAGCAGTGTGCCCAGGTGGCCAAGAGAGCCAATGGCATCCTGGCCTGCATCAGGCATAGTGTGGCCAGCAGGAACAGGGAGGTCATTGTACCCCTGTACACAGCACTGGTTAGGCCACACCTTGAGTACTGTGTCCAGCTCTGGGCCCCTCAGTTTAGGAAAGATGTTGAATTGCTGGAGCATGTCCAGAGAAGGGCAACGAGGCTGGGGAGAGGCCTTGAGCACAAGCCCTATGAGGAGAGGCTGAGGGAGCTGGGACTGTTTAGCCTGGAGAAGAGGAGGCTCAGGGGAGACCTCATTGCTGTCTACAACTACCTGAAGGGAGGTTGTAGCCAGGAGGGGTTTGGTCTCTTCTCCCAGGCAACCAGCACCAGAACAAGAGGACACAGTCTCAAGCTGCGCCAGGGGAGGTTTAGGCTGGAGGTGAGGAGAAAGTTCTTCACAGAGAGAGTGGTTGGCCATTGGAATGTGCTGCCCAGGGAGGTGGTGGAGTCACCATCCCTGGAGGTGTTCAAGAGGGGATTGGACGTGGCACTTGGTGCCATGGTTTAGATAGTCATGAGGTGTAGGGTGACAGGTTGGACTCGATGATCCTTGAGGTCTCTTCCAACCTTCTTGATTCTATCCTATCCTATCCTATCCTATCCTATCCTATCCTATCCTATCCTATCCTATCCTATCACAGAGCTATGGGTCTAGGGAGAGAGGCAGAGCAGTCAGAAATGTATGGGCAGACAAGAAGCCAGAGAGCAGCCCCTGCCCAAGGAGGGAAATAAGGGCTAAGATATGTAGGGATTTGTCTTTTCTGACACTTGGGTATTTTTCCTTCCTTGGCTTATTAAGTTTCTATGAATAAATAAAAGATGTTGTCCTTCTGATGTAGCTTGACTGAGTCACTCCATTTCATAACAGTCACAAGTGCCCAGAAAGTTTGTTGTAACTGGACTCAGGCCCATTGGGACTTGCTGAGATAAATATACTTGATGGAAAAAAGAGTGTTAAGAGCTGCCTAACCCAGCCTGCCCTCAGGAAGAGCAAAAGCTGGGAGTCCCTTGGTGCTAAAGACTGCCCAGGAAAAATGTGAGAGTCACTTCAGTAAGGCTCCCAGCCTACTCCTCACTCCTCCATGAGAAGAGTATTGCTGATCCAGGCACTCTTCTGCTCTCTAAGGTTCTGTTGATGTTCTATGCAAATATGTGTGTCTTGGACAGGTGGATATTTGGTTGTTTTTTTTTTCCCTTAGATGTGTTTCAGAATCAGAGCCAGCTGCTACAGCTCCTTCTCTTCAGCAAAACCACTTGAAACCACGTTGAGGTTTTGTGACTCTTTGTAGCTACAAACCTACTTGCAACCAATGCCTTCACATTGCATGTTTGTTTTAGCAACAACATGATTCAAGTGGTTCCCACAGACACCCTCATCTTTTGTCTCCACTTGTTTACTCCTCCCTTCTTCCTTCTAAACACATTTTCCCATCCATTCAGCGAGGCAAAGGAAGCTGTGTTATTTCAGCATGGGCATATCAGTGCTAGTGACCAAACTGGAGGAATGCTTGAGGACAGCACAATCTACACTTCAGCCTAGTCCTTTCTGCTTCCCAGCACGAAGGTTTCAGGTTGGAGTCTGTGCTTTGTCTTTTCCCAAATGTATGGCTTTATTGCACATGTGTGGCTGAGCCCTCAGCACCTGTAAACAGCCTGCTGCCTCAGGAAACCTAAGCTGTGCTGCACGTTTGCTCTGAGAAGAAACGTCATCTTGTCAGGCAATGCATCTGCCCTCCTGCATGCACAAAGTTCATCATTTCATTCCTCAGTTAGATGGCATAGACCTGGTAAGGAATTTTAAAGTTTGTGTTCCTTTTCTCTAGTGACCCTCTGTACGTGATGTGGAAGTGCAAAGCAAATCCTCTGAAGCCGCTTTCAGATGTTCTGTCACAGTCTGTGTGTTGAGCTAATCAGAGGGATTTGACATTTTGAGACATGAGGATAGATGGATTAAGGAGAAAAAAGAAAATGGTTATTGCAATTTTCAATGAAGTTAAAGCATGCTCTGGTCTAAATAATGGCTTCTGGCTGTGGCTTCTTGTCAGATGGTCTACTTAAAATGTTCATTAGTAGCACTTTCTGCTCCTGTCCTGATGTCAGCAGTGTGCCCAGGTGACCAAGAAAGTCAGTAGCTTGTATTGGAAACATGGTGGCCAGCAGGAACAGGAAAGGGATCATCCCCCAGAAGAGGAGACTGAGGGGAGACTGCCTTCTACAACTACCTCAAAGGAGGTTGGAGTGAGGTGGGGATTGGTCTCTTCCCACATGCAACAAGTGACAGGACAAGAGGAAACTGTCTCAAGTTGTGCCAGGGGAGGTTCAGGTCGGATATTAGGAAAAAATTCTTCACAAAAGGGTTTCTGAGCACCAGGAACAGGCAGTCAGCGAGGTGGTAGAGTCACCACAGAATCATAGAACAGTTTGGGTTGGAAGGGACCTCCAACCCCCAACCATCCCTGGAGGTATTTAAAAGACACATGGTTGTGTTGTTTAGGGACACGGTTTAGTGGTAGTAGCTTAGCAGTAATTCTGGGATTGTGAGCTCTAAGTGAGGGGCTGGACTTGAAGATCTCAAAGGTTTCTTCCAGCCTCAGCAGTTCTATGATTCTATCATTCTAACTTCCCTTTTCCAAAAAGAAAGAAATTCCAGTGACCATCCCAGTAATACCCTTTTTTGTTTTCCCTGTTTGTCTCTCTAATGAACTGTGAATTCTAGCTCTCATTTCACAGCACACCATCTCCTTTTGGGCAGTTCCAAGTAGCCCAGCTGTGCAGTGTTTGAGTTGTGTGAGAAACCTCATCCAGTTACATCATTGCCACACTGGTGAAAAACAGTGGTGTGTCCTTCAGAAAGCTTTCTCAGTGTTCTCTCAGTGATGGATACAGCATTTTCCAGCTGAGGTTGATCAGCTGTTTGTAACACCAGGAAGTGGGCATGCTGGGCTCTTCAAAACCCTTGGTGTGGAACATTTTTTAACTGAACAAGCTAATACAGAGATGTGTTGCTGACGGACATGATTTAGCACCAGACCTGGCAGAGTTGGATAATGGTTGGAATTGATGATCTGAAAGGTCTTTGCCAACCAAAACAATTCTATGATTCTAAGCTGAACTGTCCTCTGTAGATATGTTAGAAGTGTTTTCTGGTCATTTTGTGATTTCCTCTTTTTTTTTGACAGCTTGAAAATGGATGAAGCCTGAGAACCAACCTGTCCAATGAACACAGCTAGTGTTGTGCCAAAGTGTAGATTTGGGATCAGGGAGGGCTGTGTTTTGCTGTGTTTTGCCAGCACTTTGAAGAATAAATGGTTGAACTTTGTTTATATCTTTTGCAGGCCATAAAGTGTGCTGCTGAGAAGGGCTCTACTGCATGAGCATGTAGAATCATAGAATCATAGAATCAAGAAGGCTGGAAGAGACCTCAAGGATCATTGAGTCCAACCTGTCACCCTAAACCTCATGACTATCTAAACCATGGCACCAAGTGCCACGTCCAATCCCCTCTTGAACACCTCCAGGGATGGTGACTCCACCACCTCCCTGGGCAGCACATTCCAATGGCCAACCACTCTCTCTGTGAAGAACTTTCTCCTCACCTCCAGCCTAGACCTCCCCTAGCACAACTTGAGACTGTGTCCTCTTGTTCTGGTGCTGGTTGCCTGGGAGAAGAGACCAAACCCCTCCTGGCTACAACCTCCCTTCAGGTAGTTGTAGACAGCAATGAGGTCTCCCCTGAGCCTTCTCTTTTCCAGGCTAAACACCCCCAGCTCCCTCAGCCTCTCCTCATAGGGCTGTGCTCAAGGCCTCTCCCCAGCCTCGTTGCCCTTCTCTGGACATGCTCCAGCAATTCAACATCTTTCCTAAACTGAGGGGCCCAGAACTGGACACAGTACTCAAGGTGTAGTGGAGTGTGTCCTCAGGGAATCACTCTTAGCTGGAATTGCTCTGGAAAAAGAGGCTGTCTAAAAGCAAGTCCTCTTACCATTGCAGTTAGTTGTCTTTGCTTTTACCTCCCTTTGCTGGTTATTAAGGACATATCTAGAGGGACCTCCATGTGTAGGGCAGCATCTGAGGAAGCCATTACAGAGTCACAGATACATTCATGTTGGAAAAGACTCTGGGGATCATCAAGTCCCATTGATAACCCTATTCTACAAGCTTCACCCCTAAACCATATCCCCAAGCACCACATCCAAACCACCTTTAAACACATCCAGGATTGGTGACTCAACCACCTCCCTGGACAGCCCATTCCAACGCCTGACCACTCTTGCTGTGAAAAACTTTCTCCTAATGTCCAGTCTAAACCTACCCAGTCATAGCTTGAGGCCATTCCCTCTTGTTCTATCACTAATTACCTGTGGGAAGAGACCAGCACCAGCCTCTCCACAGTGTCCTTTCAGGTAGTTGTAGAGAGCAATGAGGTCTCCCCTCAGCCTCCTCTTTTTCAAACTAAACAGCCCCAGCTGCCTCAGTCACACTCTTCATAAGATTTATTCTTCAGGTCCTTCCACCAGCTCCATTGCCCTCCTCTGCTCTGTTACTCAGCTGCTCCTCTTGTCTCTCTTTATACTGTGAATACTTGGTTTGGTTTTGGTTTGGTTTGGTTTGGTGGGGGTTTTGTTTGTTTGTTTGTTTTTTAACTGTGCTGATGGATATAGAAGGGCACATCCTATACCTGCATCCTGGATTTTTGGTCTGTAGGTCTACTCCTTTAAACCACAATTTCCCACTTAAAACAGAGAGTATGCTTGGAGGGAGTGAATTTCATGGGGCATCTCCTGTGGAAGTCAAGAAATAATGGGTAGAGCCTCCACCCATTCAGAGGCACAAGCATCCAAACAGTGAGCCTGAGGGTGTGCACTTCTTGAAAGAAGGAAATGCAAAATGCTCCTGTGAGATATTGACCAAACTATTTGCTTCACATTTGCTCCTCAAATTCCTTCTCTCTGCTCCTGTGTGACAGATTCTTGTAAAATTCCAGATATGCTAACAGCTGAAGAAACTCCTTTTGTAGCTGGAATATGTGCACACTGTTTAGTTTTAGGCTCCTAATTTTGAAGGCTAGGACAACATTCCAGGGGAGTCCTAATTTCCAAGTATTTGCCATTTACTTACTCCTTTTCTTCTGGGCTGAAGCAACAGTTTCTACCTTATTTAAAGTGCTGATTGTCAGATATTGTTTCAATAGACCATCCAGGCTGGTACTGCTAGGTCCTCTGAAGTGGCCTGTGCATCTGTCTGGGACAATGAAGAAGCTGAATAAGTCTCTGTCTGGTATTTAATGCCTTGCAGTCACAGTAGGTTCACTGAGGGCCTGAATGGATCTGATGTCTACTGTGCAAAGTGTCAAACAGTGAGCAGTGTCACTGTTCTGGAGAGGTTTACTATGTGGAGATACAAAGAGCACTCCAAGAGTGGCAGGAGTCTGTGTAGCTTTCCTCTGGAGAAGAGCCCACTGCCTGGGAGCCTGCATCTTCTGAAGGGTGTGCAGCAAGAGATCCCACATGAAGCACTTGGCTCTGACATCACCGATAACAGAGGCAATATTTGCTACTCAAAGTTGGGCCAAAAGGGCTTTATTTATTTAACCATCTGTTTGCCATAGATTCTCACCATCTTTTCCTCTTACCCACTTTTATATCCATATGTCACAGCTTGCAGTCAGAACAGCTTCTCAAAGGATTGCTATTTTTAAACCTGGACCAGTGCAAACATGCCTGACTCCTCAGCTAGCAAGCAGCTTGTTAACTCACAGTGGGGCCTGCTTCTTGCCTTTCTTGTATTTTAAGTCAGCTAATAGCTTTTGAGGTAGAATACCTGGGATAAAGCAGCAGCAGGTTTATAAAACCAAAGGGGATTTCGAGAACATCTGTTTTTTGTTGTAGTCTTTGCCTTTTTTTTTTTTCTGAGTGCATCTTGGCTGTGTTTGACTTACTGCAGACATTCTGTACTCTTGTCCTGAATAGCTTTCATGGTATCCAGTAACCTCATACCAGTGGCTGAAGTCAGCAATAAAATGAATAAACAGTAGCACACTGGATGATTCTGAGAGGAGGAAAGCCAACATACCAAACTTGTCAGGAGGTTTCCCACTTCCTGGGACATTCCTTTAGTTGTGTCTTCGTCTTCTGCACTGTAAATACGTAACATAAGTTTGTTGGCATAATGTGAATCATAAAACCATAGAACCATAGAATCAGTTTGGTTGGAAAAGAACTTTAAGATCATTGAGACCAACCATTCTCTAACTCTACCAAGGCTGGAGCTAAACCATGGCCCTCAGCACCACATCTGTGTCTCTTTGAAACACCTCCAGAGATGGGGGTTCAACCACCTCCCTGGGGAGCCTGTGCCAGTCTTTGAGATCCCTTTCAGTCAAGAAGTTTCTTATGATATCAAACCTAGATCTCCCCTGGTGCAACTTGAGGTCATTTCCTCTCATCCTATCACTTGTTACTAGGGAGAAGAGACCAATACCCATCTGGTTCCAACCTCCCTTCAGGGATTTGTAGAGCAATGAGGTCTCCTCTCAGCCTCGTCTTCTCCCAACTAAACACCACCCAGTTCTCTCAGCTGCTCCTCACCAGACCTGTTCTCCAGACCCTTCACCAGTTTCCTTGTCATTCTTTGAAAGTGCTCCAGCACCTCAATGTCCCTCTTGTAGTGAGAGCCTCACAGAATCAGCCAGGTTGGAAGAGACCTCCAAGATCATCAAGTCCAACCATCACCCAACCCTAACTAATCAACTAGACCATGGCACTAAGTGCCTTATCCAAGCTTTTCTTAAACACCTCCAGGGATGTTGACCACACCACCTCCCTGGACAGCCCATTCCAATGGCCAATCTCTCTTTCTGGGAAGAACTTCTTTCTAAGATCAAGCCTAAACTTTGCCTCACCACTGCTGAGTACAGGGAGACTATCCCTTCCCTGCTCCTGCTGGTCACACTATTCCTGATCCAGGTCAGGATGCTGTTGGCCTTCTTGGCCACCTGGGCACATGCTGGTTCATCCTCAGCTGGCTCTTGATCAACACTCCCAGGTCTTTCCAACCACTCTGTCTCAAGCCTGGTGCATTTCATGGGGTTGCTGTGATCCAAGTTCAGGACACATCACTTTGCCTTATAGAATCTCATGCAATTGGCCTTGGCCCATTGTCCAGCCTGTCCAGGTCTGTCTGTAGAGCCTTCTTACGCTCCACCAGTGTAAGTTCTTATTGTGTGTGTTATTTCATAACTCTGCAGGAAATGTGCTTTGCTTCTGATTGAAGTCTGAATTCGTTGTTTTAAGAGAAAGGCCCTTTGGAACCTTCCAGGAAATGCTGACTTGACTGCAGGCTGTACTTCTGCTGTATAACAAAAGGGGGGAAAAAATATAGCTTTTACTGGCAAGGGAAACTGGCTTTACTTGTGTCATCAATCAGCTGTGACAGAGAACCAGGATGCCTCCTGTGTGAACTCTTAATATTTAACACTTTTCTAGCTGAATGGCCAGGGACAACTATACAATGGTGGTGGAAGCCCCATCCCTGGAAGTTTTTAAGGCCAGGCTGGATGTGGCTCTGAGCAACCTGATCTAGTGTGAGGTGTCCCTGCCCATGTCAGGGGGGTTGGAACTGGATGATCTCTCAGGTCTCTTCCAACCCTGACAATTCTGTGATTCTGTGAATAACTGCAATTAACATCTCCAATAACAAACCACAGCTTTAACCCCAGGTACCAATGGAGTTCAATAAAGGAAATGAAATTTCTCGATGATCAATGAGAAATTCTGGTTGTAAATTGGTATATCAGGCTGCATGTTTGGATTGAGGTATTTTATAAAGAAATTGAAAGCATAGATTCCATTTTCAGTGTGATTTGAGAATGAGAGATGAAATCTTAGAAACCCAAGTAACTCTAAGTATGTATCTCATTAACACTTGAAAATGTGGCTTGTGGTACTTAACTAAAGGATATAGAAATGTCATGACTTTTTCTTATAGCCATTTGACCAAAAGCAATGGTTTCTGAGGGCCTGTGTGCATTTTGGCAAGGTCCTGTACCTGGGTTGTGGCAATCTCAAGCACAAATGCAGGCTGGGAAAAAAAAAGGAGAAAGCAGTGCTGAAAAAAAAGGAGTTGGAGGTGCTGGGTGATGAGAAGCTCAACAGGAGCCAGCAATGTGTGCATGCAGCCTGGAAAGCCAAATGTGTCCTGGGCTGCATCAAAAGCAGGTTGAGGGAGAGGATTTTACCCCTCTACTCCACTCTGGTGAGACCCCCACCTGCAGTACTGAGTCCAGCTCTGGAGCCCCCAGTGTAAGAATGCCATGGAGCTGCTTATGAGGGTCCAAAGGAGATGGCCACAAGGATTGATCAGGGGGCTGGAACACCTCCCCTGTGAGGATAAGCTAAGAGTGTTGGGGTTGTTCAGCCTAGAAAGGAGAAGGCTATGAAGAGACCTTAGAGCAGGCTTCCAGGGTCTGAAGGGGGCTACAGGAGAGCTACAGAGAGACTTTTGACAAAGGCATGGAGTACAGGATGATGGGTAATGGCTTCACTCTTTATTGTACGTGGAGGGTAACATTGTAACTACGGATGAGGAGAAGGCTGAGATTCTAAATACCTTCTTTGCCTCCATTTTCAACAGTAAGGCAGGAGGACTTCAGGATAACTGGCCTCCTGAGCTGGTTGATGGGGTCAAGGAGCAGTGTTGTACTCCTGAAATCCATGTGGAATTAGTTCGAGACTTGTTGAGTCACTTGGATATTCACAAGTCCATGGGACCTGATGGGATTCATCCTAGGGTGCTGAAAGAGCTGGCAGATGAGCTGGCCAAGCCTCTCTCCATCATTTTCCACCAGTCCTGGCTCACTGGAGAGGTTCCAGAAGACTGGAAACTGGCCAATGTGACACCCATCCACAAGAAGGGACAGACAGAAGAACCTGGGAACTACAGGCCTGTCAGCCTGACCTCAGTGCCAGGGAAAATCATGAGGCAGATTGTCTTGGGGGCAATCACTGCATACCTGAAGGATAGCCAAGGAATCAGGCCCAGCCAACATGGATTTAGGAAGGGCAGGTCCTGCCTCACCAACCTGATCTCCTTCTATGATCAGGTGACCAGCCTGGTGGACGTGGGAAAGGCTGTGGATGTAGTCTACCTGGACTTCAGCAAGGCCTTTGACACTGTCCCCCACAGCAAACTCCTGGCCAAGCTGTCAGCCTGTGGCTTGGACAGCAGCACTCTGTGCTGGGTTAGGAACTGACTGGAGGGCCGAGCCCAGAGAGTGGTGGTGAATGGTGCCACATCCAGCTGGCAGCCTGTCACTAGTGGTGTCCCCCAGGGATCAGTGCTGGGCCCCATCCTGTTCAATATCTTTATTGATGATCTGGATGAGGGGATTGAGTCCATCATCAGTAAATTTGCAGATGACACCAAGCTGGGAGCAGGAGTTGATCTATTAGAAGGTAGAAGGGCTCTGCAGAGGGACCTTGACAGGCTGGACAGATGGGCAGAGTCCAACAGGATGGCATTCAACAAATCCAAGTGCCATGTGCTGCACTTTGGCCACAACAACCCCATGCAGAGCTACAGGCTGGGGACAGAGTGGCTGGAGAGCAGCCAGGTGGAAAGGGACCTGGGGGTACTGGTTGACAGCAGCTGAGCATGAGCCAGCAGTGTGCCCAGGTGGCCAAGAGAGCCAATGGCATCCTGGCCTGCATCAGGCATAGTGTGGCCAGCAGGAGCAGGGAGGTCATTGTACCCCTGTACACAGCACTGGTTAGGCCACACCTTGAGTACTGTGTCCAGTTCTGGGCCCCTCAGTTTAGGAAAGATGTTGAATTGCTGGAGCATGTCCAGAGAAGGGCAAGGAGGCTGGGGAGAGGCCTTGAGCACAAGCCCTAGGAGGAGAGGCTGAGGGAGCTGGGACTGTTTAGCCTGGAGAAGAGGAGGCTCAGGGGAGACTTCATTGCTGTCTACAACTACCTGAAGGGAGGTTGTAGCCAGGAGGGGTTTGGTCTCTTCTCCCAGGCAACCAGCAGCAGAACAAGAGGACACAGTCTCAAGCTGCGCCAGGGGAGGTTTAGGCTGGAGGTGAGGAGAAAGTTCTTCACAGAGAGAGTGGTTGGCCATTGGAATGTGCTGCCCAGGGAGGTGGTGGAGTCACCCTCCCTGGAGGTGTTCAAGAGGGGATTGGACGTGGCACTTGGTGCCATGGTTTAGATAGTCATGAGGTGTAGGGTGACAGGTTGGACTCGATGATCTTTGAGGTCTCTTCCAACCTTCTTGATTCTATGATTCTATGATTCAGACTGGAAGAAGCTCAATTGAGATCAGTCAATAGGAAGAAATTCTTGCCCCTGAGGGTGGTGAGGCACTGGAGCAGGCTGCCCAGAGAAAGCTGTAGTGGCTGCAAGCCTGGCAATGTTGAAAGACAGGCTGGATGGGTCCTTGAGCAGCCTGGTCTAGCAGGAGGTGTCCCTGCCCATGGCAGGGAGATTGGGACTCAGTGACCTTCCAACCCAGGCCATTCTGTGGTTTTATGATTACCAAAGAAACTCACAACACCTGACATGAAGAACTGTGACATTCTAAGTTAAACGAAAGCAGACACTCTCAACCTATTGAAATATTTTATTTAAAAATAAATCTGGATAAGTGATAGAGCATCACACAAAGATAAACATCTTCTTTCTGTGGAAATCAACTGGCCTAAGCAAAACTTTTATATGGCTGTGTGTGGTGAGATAGATTTACTTTTTGGTTGTCTCCAGCTTTTTTTCAATTCCTTTTTGAAAGGATAATTTCATGGCCTAGTAGATTGACTGTACAATATTGAATCTAAAGAGCCTTCCTTCCTTTTATCTACCCTCTGGTTTTACCTTTTCTGCAGAGACTTGGCTGTATTTTATCTTTTCAACTTCCCCTAATAAAGAATCAGCTGGTTTAATGATGAAGGTGAGGTCAGTGAGATTCAAATATTATCTGAGCCTCAAATATTAAAAAAAAAAAAAAAAAGAAAAGCCATTTGGAAACTTAATCTAGAAAGAGAAAAAATGTTTTACTGAAACAACTACAAAAGTTTGGACTTTTCAGAGAAAACTTTTTCCTGATCTATCAAGGAAATGGTGGATCTGTGACCAAAACCACATTCTGAAGCAGTGATGAGGACCTCAGTGGGACTCTGTGGTGCAGTAAGGGCTAACATGGAGGAGGAAGGAAATGGGGGCTGAGTCAGGAGACTGGCTTCTTCCTGTCAATCAGTACTGACCAGACTGATAAAGAAACCCAGATCTGCAGAGCTTGGGGGTTAGTACATGAGCTATGAGAGCTGTTAATGCTGCATGTTTTATTGTTGCACGTGGAGCTTGGGTAACCTGTCTCCATACTGGACTGGGTTGCAGCTATTTTCTGGCTTCCTGGTTATGAGTTTGTAGCCTGAAACTTGATTTTATTCTGTAATGTAAACCACAGCTGAACACAGTAGTCTTGCTCAGCAATATTAGTCCCTATCCTGATAATTCTTGTTTAGACTAGGTAACACACCAAACCCTTTATATCCTGTCTACCAAGATGTTTTCTCTCTGGTCCCCTTAACTCATTTTTTCTGAAGGACTCTCTTGATACCATACTACCCAGCAAATTTCATTTGAATTACAGGGGGCACAAAATTTAGGGCTCTGCATTCCCATAGGAACATTACATTAAGGTTGTGGGAGCCAGATGTCTACCCTCAGTTCCCATATGCTGGACTCAGGAGGCAGAAAACTTACTGTGCTGACAATTCTACTGGAGTTAATGAAGTTCAAGTCCACCTAGCTGGGTACAGGAGATTCTAGCTGTGCCAGGGAATTTCTGGTACAAGGAGAGGAGGAGAATTCCCAGGTCAGACCAAATTGTTCAGACATCTTTAAACTATATTGCTGCTTTAGAATGACTTAGATCAGATACTGCTGCTTCCAGTTCTGAGTTCTGGGGCCTCCAACATAAGAAGGACATCAAACTGTAGGAGAGGGTTCAGGGGAGGGCATGAAGATGATCAGAGGGCTGGAGAACCTTCCCTATGAGGACAGGCTGGGAAGGTTGCGACTGTTCAGCCTGGAGAAAAGAAGGCTCTGGTGAGACCTTCTAGTGGCCTTCGGTACCTGAAAGGGGCTACAAGAAAGCTGGGGAGGGACTTTTTACAAGGGCTTGTAGTGATAAGACAAGAGAGAATGGATTGAAGCTGGGAGCAGGTAGATTTAGACTGGATATTAGGAAGACTTTTTTTACCATGAGGGTGGTGAGACACTGGAATAGGTTGTCCAGGAAGGTTGTGGATGTCCCCTCCCTGGAAGTGTTCTAATGTCAGTGTTACCATACTTTATCACCTAACAGCTTTTCTCAAAGCAGTGGATTCCCACTGAACTTTGCAGATGCCTTCTCTTCTCTGGGCTGAACAGCCACAACTCCCTCAGCTTGTCTTCATAGGAGAGGTGCTTCAGCTCTCTGATCACCTTCATGATCCTCCTCTGGCCCTGCTCTAACAGGTCCATGGCCTTCTTGTGTTGGGGCTCCAGGGCTGGACACAGTACTGCAGGTAGGGGTCTCACCAGAGTGCAAGGGAGGGGCAGAATCCCTTCCCTCGACCTGCTGGCTGTGCTGCTTTTGATGCAGCCCAGGGCATGGTTGGCTTTCTGGGCTGCATCTACACATTGCCAGCTCATATAAGCTGAGTGTGTGCATGCAAACATTTCAAAGTGAAGTAACAGCAATTTTTCCAGATCCAGACTTAAACAGATGAGCAAATTTATTCTCCTATTTATTTATTTATTTATTTATTTATTTATTTATTTATTTATTTATTTATTTTTATTCACAACATGCCAAAGAATTTTGTATTTTACCCATCTCATTATGCTGACTCTGAGCCATTTCAGAAGCTAGTATGACTTAGTATATAGCTACTCTGCCCTAGTGAGGCTTCACCCAGAGTATTGTGTCCAGTTCTGGGCTCCCCTGTTCAAGAGAGACAGGGAACTACTGGGAGAGTCCAATAGAGGACAACGAGGATGATTGAGGGAAGAGAACATCTCTCTTATGAGAAGAGGCTGAGAGACCTGGGGCTTTTCAGCCTGGAGAAGAAAAGGCTGAGGGGGAGTCAGATCAGTGTTTACAAATACCTTAAGGGTGGGTATCAAGAAGAAGGGTCCAGGCTCTTTTCACTGGTGCCCACTGATAGGACAAGGGGAAATAGACAGAAACTGGAACACAGGAAGTTCCACCTCAATATGAGGAAAAACTTTACTCTGAGGGTGCTGGAGCCCTGGAGCAGGCTGTCCAGAGAGGTTGTGGAGCTTCCTTCTTTGGAGACTTTCAAAACTCACCTGGATGCATTCCTCTCTGACCTGCCCTAGGTGATCCTGCTCTGGCAAGGAGGTTGGCTAGATGATCTCTGGAGATCCCTTCCATCCTCTAACATTCTGTGATTCTGTGTTCTGTTAAAAATGAGTTTAGTCCTTCTGGAAGCCTGCTATATGCAGAGCTGTTGAATGAAGGAAATTGGGGTAGCATCTTTGAGCTGTTCCCTGGCTGTAGCTTGTCCTTATTCTGTAAGCTAGTCTCCTGCAAAAAGAAGTCCTTCTCTGTTAGTGTGTTCTTATCCTGGATACTGTGCAGGACTGCTGCAGCATTGTGTGATTGGAATAAAATGCTCCTCTTTGAGACATCTGCAAAACTGAAATGGCATTTATCTAAATGAAATTAAATTGAAGGTCATGCTCAGAAGGTGCTGGTCATCCAGCTAAATTGGACAGATGAGCTGTCCAACCCAACCATTAATTTTTAGGACTGGCAGCTATGGCAATTTGTTAATCTGCTCTTAAAAGAGTGCTGAACTCCAGGTCAACCCAAATCTGTTTTCATCTCTGCTTGAGCAAAGTTCAAAACACTTTTGGAGCAACTGAATTCCTAAAACTGCAGCTTGGAGCTTGCTGATGAGAAACAGTCAAAGGTATTGTGGTTTCTTTCCTGAGGCAGCAAGAGACTCAACAATGCAGCTGCTCACAGTAGCAGCTCCTTTTTAGAGCAAACAGTGAAGTTGTTGGGGTGTGGAGATAATTTTAGATGCTACATTGGCTCTTTTCAGATGTAGTTAGAACTTAATTGATGTTTAACTGATATACTTTGATAAGGGGGACCAACTTAAACTGGCACTGGGCACTGGGGCCCAGAGTGCTAATGAAGGGAAAAGCCACAGCATCTTGTATTGGTTTTGTAACTTTCAGACTGAGCAGCCTGTATCAGTATCTTGAATGTAAGCCTATCCACTTCTCAGTTCCCTCACAAGAAGAACATGATATTTCCAGGGATGGTAACATTTCTGAGGCTTTCTTGTTTTGTTTAAGGCTGCTTCTAATAGTGTTTGTAGCCTATTTGCAAGGTGATCAGATTGTTAATCATAGAGAGGAACAGTGTAATTGTCTTTCTGAGGCTTTTCTCTGAAAGAATGTGTGATAAGTCAGGCAAGTCAGATTTTCTGTTGAAGATTACTCTGAGATCAAAGATTAGGAAATGAAGATTTGTACTGTTAAGTTGGCTACTGTCTTCAGGTATTGGCATTTAGCATTTTGATTCTGGACACTGCTTTGTAATAATCTTTTATTTCACTTTCAAGTGCTTGTATCAATTGCAAACCAGATGTTAGAATGTTAAGTGGTTTGCTTGGTATGGGTCAGTGTGCTTCCAAGAGGGAGCACTGGTGTGGTTTTTGACAGGGGACAATACAGGAAGGCTATGAGGGTGCACTCAGTCAATTTGTCAGTCAGGTTCTTTTTGTTTAATTCAGCCCTGGACAGATGAACTGAGCTGAGAAATAGCTGAGAAATCATGATTTGGCATTAAGGAGAAATAATTTCTTTTTGTATTCATTTTGCACACTTGTGTCAGGCTAGATTTTAATCCCTGTGACATGTCTCATTCTGGATTGAGTTCCTGTTGTGGGACTAAGGGGGATAAATTTTTGTCCCTGATATTTATAGCGGACTAATTTGTCTGCAGGGCTTTGTGCAGTCCTTGTCATTTAAAAGTTCAAGGCAAATGCCAAATGGCCGCAGAATGTGTTTTTGTTTTTTTTTTTTTTTTTTGGTAAGGCATTCAAAGTCTGGATAAAACATCTTTTTCCTCCTCCACATAGCTTATTTTGGAGATTAATATGATTCTAGTGAAGTCTCCCTGTGATGTGTGCTGCTGCTCAGTGAAGATGTTTCAACACCTACACAGAAAGTAATTGCAGCTTCTGCCATTCACTGTCTCAAAAAAAAAAAAAAAAAGGGCAAAAATATTCAAAAAGTTTTGTGAGCTAAAATGGTAGTTGCCAGTCTGCAATAGGAAACTGTGGCAGAAAGTATTTGAAAACATGGAATTATTTGGCTTTGCCCATGCCATATGTTCTGGGAGATTGCTGCCTTTGCAAACGTGACTGTTCTTTTGCCATCCATTTCTGTCCTCAACATGAAGAGTGAGAATAGTGGAGAGCTCAGAGTGGAGATACACATAGAGATAGGTTGGCTTGGATCCCTTTCTCCTGCACAAATCCTCTTTGGTTTTGGGGAGTTCAAAATTCAGTCTTGAAATAGGTTGTCTTTTCTGTGCAGAGAGAAATTTCCTGTATATCTACAGTCCATTAAAAATCCAAATGCTGATGAGAAACTGTGGTGGGTGCATACCATCCAAAATTTCAAACCAACCAACTTTCTTGAGTTTTGCCACTCCCTGTGAGTAGGTGCAGCACCATCCACTGTGCAGTCATTTACACAGTGCTTGCAGTGATGACAGAGCCTCTTTCCCTGTTTAGATCATTTTGGGGCACAAGCTCCTTGGAAACAAGTGAAAAGCTCCTCTGTGAGCTGATCTGATCTCTGGGTGTGCTAACAGGTTGAGCTGAGGATGAAGTTTTTTTGCAAACAGAGGCTTTTTTAGAATTCCTGTCCTTTTCCTCAGCTATCAGACCACTGCATATCCATCAAAGCTTCTCTTTGCATACAGACTAATGCTACTCGAGGCAGCTGACTACTTTGAAATACAGAGGTGTTTTTGTCAGTTCCTGGAAAAAAAAAAAGACATTTCAGTTTGTCTCCCTTTCATCTCGAGCTCTTTCAGTTGGTATGAAACTGTGTAGGTCTGGTGAAATCAACAGAATGGTTGTTAGGAGGAGTTACCATCCCCAGCTTGCTTGTACTGTCTGTGCAGCTGACATACCTTAGCTGTGACCACCTTCAGTGTTGACTTAAAGTAATCTGCTTTTATTGGCACTGGCATGGACTAGGACTGCTCTCATAAGCATGCCCATGAGATAGTAGTACAGTAACAGCTTATGTTTGAATGTCAGTCAGTGTAAGGCAATGCCACCAAAGCCACTATTACAATTTAATAAAAGGACAAGTAAGGAGAGCTTGTTGTCAGGGTGCCTCCAGTCCTGGTGATAAAATCCCCATGAGGAAAGTGGAATTCCCCATGCTTGAATTTCTTGTTATGAGAATTGTAGTTCAAAGGTCAAAGTATCTCTGTTAATTTACTGTTCTGAAGTGTTTTTATAGATGTATTTTTTTTTTCTTAATAAGTGAGATTACAAACCAGAAAACTAGGTAGGAAAGAAAGAGTACCCTGAAGAGAGACCCAGTATGTGTTAGTGAAGGTAGCTCTAGACACACACGTGTATTTTAAGGTCAACATTTGGAGAGCTCTGTACCCAAAACTTGAATCTGCTGCAGCTTCCAGACATGAAATTGTGTGTTTATCTAAGGCATTGAGATGTAATTTCAGTTTACACCATGTTAGCACAACTAATCCTTTCAGTGATGTTCAGCTTCTGCCAATTCAGTCAATGGACTAATTGTGTGAAGTGAAGCATACAAGCACAGCAGTGTTTTATGTGCTACATCTTACCACTTCCTGACCCTGTCTCGCTGCACACTACCTTCTTGCAGTCTTCTAGCCAGATCTGTTGTAGAGTTAGAAATGCCCAGATTCATTTTCCCTGCTTTGACAAGCTCTTTTACATTGCAGGAGACCAGCTTTTATAGTGCATCCATAGGAAGCATCTCCACTACAGCCTTTCACCACACGAGGAGACAGACTGAAAATGTAGGCAGCTGGCAAATGTGAAAGCAATGAAGAGGTGTTCTGAGGTTGGCAGTGCTTTTTATAGTACACCCATTTTCTGGGAAGGGCATAAGAAGAGAGATAAGTAGGAGATGATTGTGGCAAGCTGAGAAGTAACTGTAGCAGACCAAGATGTTCCAAAGAGAAGATCACAGCAAAAAGGTAAGGGCATCAACTTCACCCTCTCCTTTTCCCTGCTGTTGAATATTTTCTTCAATTCCTCCTTTAAAAATGCTGACATATTCTGGAGAATCCTGTAAATCCTGTAATATCCATTCAGCATTACTACTAATTTTTGCAGCTTGCTCTAGCTCCATCAATTCCTAATCTAAATGTATGCGGGGGTCTTTTTTAGAACCTCTTCAGACTAATAAAATATTGATAACAGTTTGAAGATCAGAAATATCTCTGCATAACTGCTCTAGAGTGATAGTGAGTCAAGGCAGAGGGGGGAAAGTCTTATAGCAGTTGATGAAAAGTCCTGCAGAAGACTGACTCAAGGCTAGAAATAACTGAAAAATAACTCCGAAACTCTTATTTTTAGATATGTTTTTTACTTAAGGATCTGCTGCAAGGATGTGTAACTGAAAGACTGTGAACCTCTGTTGTCAACAGCAGTTATAATGTCATTAATGCATCCAAGGGGACAGCATCAAGGGGTTAATTTGCTTGTGTTTGAGTCTAACAATGAGTCTCACAGTGCAATCTAGGATGTTACTCAGTTGTGGCCTAAACCTTTGGTCCAAAACTGAGAGGTTTTGAAAAATCACACTGGTAGTATCCTCAGCACAATTGTTTTAATGTAGTTTACAGCTAGATCAATATTCATGTTCAGTCATCTAACTTTTCTTTCCTGTTTTTAAGTATACTTGAGGAAGTCTTACTAAAAATAATAATGTTTTAACTCATTCTGAGAAAAAAGTAACTTTCACTAAACCTTCTTAGTGGTCTTAACTCTGTGGGCAGAGAGCATATGTGGAAAACACAGTGGTACAGGTTGGACTTGATGATCTCTGAGGTCTTTTCCAACCTGGTTGATTCTGTGATTCTGTAATGTACATTGCTGCAAGAGTTTTTATAGCACTATAAGAAACAAAAGAGGGCCTTAAAATGATAAGACAGTGTGCAGTGATGACAGCCCCCTAGATGGAAATAAAGCTTCCCCTGATTTTGAGTAAGATTTGATCTGAAAGCTCCTGAAAATATCCTATCCTCAGTTCTTCGGGGTTTTTGGGATCAGCTGATGGGATATGTCAAACAATACTAGTTATAGCAATTAGTCTTGATAACAGTTTCTGGGTCATCAAGTGTCTTCTCCAAGTCAGGCTTCATATGGTCAAACAGGACCACATTTTCTACCTGGTGTTTTGGAAAACATGCCTGGAAGCTGAAATGTGTGTGGCAGCTGTGGGACTGCCTTTAAAATATGAGTGCTCCAAAGCTGAGAGTAATTGGAGAGCCATTAATGATCAGGTGATTTCTCATCAGAAAAGTAACAGATGACGACTTCCTAAAGCATGGCAGACTTTGAGGGCTGGGATAGTTTTTCATTGGCAATGGGCCAATCATATTAAAAAATTAAACACATGCATGCAGATTTCCTGCGTAAGGGCCTTGGCACCTTTTTGGGTCTTAACACAAGCACTCCACAGCTCTGAGATCTGCCATAGCAGCTGGTAAATGAAGCAAATTCTTAGAACTGGACTGAATGACTAAATTCTAATCTGCTTGAATGACTGTCCTTGTCATTTGTGTTTCAGGTCCTAAGGCTCCATCAGCCACCAGCCGATGATGTTGCAGCAGCATAGGTGTTGCCATGAGGATCAGAGGGTGGCCTGTCTGCTTTGCAGCTTGTCTTTGGATCCTGCTGGGTGAACCCTAGAGAGACAGAGCAGGTGGTGTAAGAGAGCTGACGAGCCAGTTTCTGCACATACATGCACCTGTGTAAGAGTACTACAAGTGCAAGGGCCTCTGTGGCACTGCATGAACATCAGAGCTGTCACGTGTGGGGGGTTAGACTTTGCTCTTGGAGAGATGATGCTCCGACGAGGATTTATTCTATTTCTCCCCCGACTAGTAGGCCTGCTAGTGGTGGCCTGTTGCTCAGTGTCTATTGTTTACATGTTGGCTTGCACACCCAGGGGTGACAACCAGCAGCTTGCTTTGCCCCGGGTGCACAGGCCGACTGCCAAGGAAGGATATGAAGCAATTCTGCAAGAGCGAGAAGAGCAACATCGCAACTACATCGTCAGCTTGAAGAAACAAATTGCCCAGCTGAAGGCTGAGCTCCAAGGCAGGAGTAAGCAGCTTAAGAATGTACAGGGCCAGCACTCAGACCCCTTGGACATTCGGCTTGACCACAGTAACCCAGAGAAGGCCCAGGCTAACCTGCTGGCTTTCCTCCGCTCCCAGATAGACAAAGCAGAGGTGCACAGTGGCATTAAGCTGTCCACAGAGTACGCGGCTGTGCCCTTTGAGAGCTTCACCCTGCAGAAGGTGTACCAGTTGGAGACAGGGCTGACACGCCACCCAGAAGAGAAGCCTGTGAGAAAGGACAGGCGAGATGAGCTGATGGAGGTGATCGAGTTAGCTGCTGGGAGCCTGAACACTGCAGCGGGGGATGGCAATGCGAAAAACCGTGTGTACTCAGCCTCTGACTTTGTCGAAGGTTTGTATGCAGACAGCAGGTTAGAAGGTTCACAGGGTGCTGGTGAGGGGTTCTGGTGTTGACTGCGTTCCGGAGGGAGATGAGTAGTACCTCAGAGCACAGGTGTCTAGGATGCTCAGTGCTATGACCCAGAGGTAGAGCCATAGAATCATTTTTGTTAGAAAAGACCTTTAAGATCATCAAGTCCAACCGTTATCTAACTACTGAGCCTGGTGCAAAAACATGTCCCTCAGCACCGCATCTCTGCCTCTTTTAACCACCTTCAGGGATGAGGATTCAACTACCTGCCTGTTCAGTCCTTGAGAACCCTTTCAGTCAAGAAGTTTTTTCTGATATCCAACCTAAACCTCCCCTGGCACAACCCCAGGCCATTTCCTCTCATCCTATCACTTGTTACTAGGGAGAAGAGGCCAACATTCTCCTTGCTCCAACCTCTTTTCAGGGAGTTGTAGGGAGGGGAGTGAGAAGGTTTCCCCTCAGCCTCCTTTTCTCCAGACTAAACAAGCCCAGTTGTCTCAGCTGCTCCTCACCAGACCTGTTCTCCAGACACTTCACCAGCCTTGTTGCCATTATGGGAACCCACTCCAGCACCTCAATGTCTTTCTTGTAGTGAGGACCCCAAAACTGAACCATCTCAAGCACAACTGCAGAATGGCAGCTTTGCTGGGAATGGGGTTTTGTGGCAACAGAGTCTGCCAATCTCTTATAGTGATCACCAGCATGTTCTTGCAGCTCTCTAGTCATGGGCTTGTCTCAGAACTGACAAAGAAGGGAATGAATAGGCTGCAATCCCAGAGCAGACTGGCAACTGCAGTTCATATCCAAACACCACTGTTACCATTACTTCCACCTGCACAGCCCTGCCAGAGTCAGTGACAAGTTAGGTTTTGAGAACAGCAGCTGAGGATCTCAGTAATTTAGCTGGTATGACCCATCATTTCAAATGACTGGAAAAGTTTAACCTTTAACAGGGTATCTCCTGTACCAACAGTAGTGCACCTTAGCCCTTGGATTCTAAAAGGAGTCTTTACCCTCACATGTAATACTGAGGCAGTAAGTGTGGATTTTTCAAGTGCCACTTTTAACAGCAGAGGTTCCAAGCCTGAAAGTGTTCAAAGCCAGGTTGGATGGGGCCTTGAACAGCTTGGTTTAGTAGGAGGTGTTGCTGCCTGTGGCAGTGGGGATGGAACTAAATGATCTTTAAGGTCCCTTCCAACCCAAACCATTCTATGATTCTATGAGTTGTTTGAAAAAGTAGGGGTCTGTGCATCAGGGCTGGAAACAAAAAGCTGACTTGGCAGAAGAATTCTCTGTGGATTTCCTTTGGAAGTCTCTATTATCTCCTGACAATCTCTTTTCTCCCATCTTCCATTCTCCAAGAATGACAAAAATTGCCAATGAAAGCACACAAAAAGTGCCATTGCTCTGTATAATTTGAGCAGGAGAAGGGTGGACTGAGTTTTCTATTCCAATTCTGCATTTCAAGTATGATTTGGACTCAGAACTTGTTTAGGAGACAGTGCTCTTCAAGTGCCACTGCCTACACAACAAGTTAGTAATAGGCTGCATTCCATGGCAGCTTCTGGTAGCTTTGTACCAATCCAGCAACACAGCAACCATGAGCAGCATTACCCAGCCAGCAAAAACAGATGTCGCCATTTTCTGCAACTGCCCAGGGTAGCTGGAGCTTTCTGGGAGATGTGCACTGAGAATAACACCACTTAACCCTGCAAGCTTTCTATCTTCCAGCTGATTCAGAGATAACAGCACACACAAGCTCTAATGCATCCTTTATGTTACAAGTGGGGCTGCTGCCCTCATCTTCAGCTTTGCACAGGTGGAGGGATGTGCTAAAATGAAAAGCAGGTAATTGGGGTCAAAGGCAGGATTCAAGATCTGGACTGCTGCTCTTGATATGAGCCTTGTGTCTTTGTTTCTCCCATATTCAGTGAAGCCTTTGATACCAGCCTTACTAAAGCGTGCTGCTGATAAAATCATGGAATCGGTTTGTCTGGAAAAGACCTTTAAGGTCATCACGTCCAACAATTATCTAACTTTACCAAGTCTGATGCTGAACCATGGCCCTCAGCACTACATCTCTGCCTCTTTTAAACAGCTCCAGGGATGGGGATTCTACCACCTGCCTGGGGAGCCTGTTCCAGTTTTTGAAAACCCTTCCAATAAAGTTTCATCTAATATCCAATCTAAACCTCCCCTGGTGCAACTTGAGGCCATTTCCTCTCCTGTGTTTAATAGCATATGGACTTATGCAAGTTATTCTTGTTTACTTGGCTCTTTTTGTGTGGATTTTTCTATTCTTGCAGGTCACATCTGGTACCTGCTATCACTTTTTCAGTACTGGTTCATTGCTAACATATGTCAATAGGCAGTGGTGGTGTGGTGAAAGAAATTTGACTAGGGTCTGTATCTTTTTCCTCTTCCATTTAGTGCCTTTATTCTTGTCTTTGCAGAGTCTTTCTTCAAACACTTCTTATGTTTGGGAGGAAATGTTTTGTCTCTGTGGCTGGGATCTCTTAAAATAAGTGCTGCATCCTCTGCAGTTTCTAGACAGAACCACTTGTGCGTGGGAACGAGACTGCAACCCCAGTACCTTACATATGAGCTCAGCTCCTTCTCAGCATGTTTGCTGTTACGTGAAATTTGGATAGTATTCTCATACAGTTCTGCTTCCAGGAGTAATAGCTGACACATGGTGGAATTTTCCATTTTGTCTAATTCAAAACCTAGAGAACCACACCTTCTCCCTGGGGCCCAAAATGTTATCCATCTGGCTGCTACTCTGCTCTGCTTCTCTTTCCACTGAGGCACTTGGGCTGTCCAGCTGCTATAATCCTCCCCCCACTCCTCTTATTGCTCCCATTTCTGTACCAAGTTTACTGCTTTTCTCTACAAGGATGGTAAGAAACAACAAGGAAAACATCAGAAATTACTAGGTGTTATAATCAGGCAAAGGAGTGCTCTGTTTCCAGTAGAAAACCAGTTGCTCAGTGAGCACAATAAGAGGCCTGGTCATTAATGGCAACAGAGCTGAATAGCTTTAGGAGTCATTCATTTTCTCAAAGATGGAGATAAGAATTTGAAGACTGACAAACTCAAGTAGTGTGTTCCATAAGTGAGTGTAATCAGTCTGGGGATACTCCTTCTCAGCAGGAGCAGTTTCACAAATTCCCTGGTTTGCTTCAGAAATGCCCTGCCATGGCACTGTCAGATATGCTGTATAATAAGCTTTGCAGCTTGGCATGGCTGTCCGGTGACTGGAATATTAAGTAAGGTCTCAGAGACAAATGAAAAGGATCTCAAAGTTCTCATCCAACCTCAAGAGTTGTATGATTCTGTGAGTAGCTTTGCTTTCTCAAATTGACAAGTACTGGTGGTGAGCTACCTGATGCAGTTTTGCCCTCGGAAGCTCACTTGGACAAAAGGATGATGCCCTTCCTCAGAAGGGTAAGATGTTGTATTTTACTGTGTGTGAAGTAGGAAGACCATGATAATATTGAGTTAAAATGGGGATGACGTATGCTGAGAAATCCTAAAAGCATTTCCCACAGCATCTAACAGAATGCAAGTAATGAGCATGGGATCCAGGAAGTGCTTCTATTGACAGTGAAAGACCTGAAACCTCTGGTGTGTGGAACTGAGGCTAAAACTGTCATCCACTCAACAGCATTTCCTTAAGGTTTCATGGCTGTTTGCTAGTTATCAGTTCCATGCAGATCTCTGAAACTGGTTTGCCTGCCCAATTGTTTTGATTAGAAAAGACCTTTCAGATCATTGAGTCCAACCATTCTCTAGCTCTGCCAAGTCTGCTGCTAAACCGTGGCCCTCAGCATGACATCTCTGAGGTTTTTAAACACCTCCAGGGATGGGGATTTGGCCACCTCCCCAGGGAGCTTGTTCAGATGACCTCAGTTGCAGGCTCAAGTTCAATAACAGATGAGGTTCACGGTCTGCACCTTGGGCAGACTGCATAGAAAAAGTTAGGGAGGAGTCAAGGGCACAGCTTTAAAAGATAAGCAGTAAAGGAATGATGGAGCTGCTATCTCATTAGATTCCTCTGCTCTGCTGAGGGAGGATTGGGGCATTTGTTGAATCAGCTTATATTAAAAATAAAACATGAAACGAATAACAGATTAGTAAATCAGCATATAGTATTAACCAGCTGCAGTGTGCTCTAAAATAAACCACACAATCATAGTGAAGATAAGACAGTCCACAGAACTCTGGCCAGATAAAATCACACCTCATTAATCTCTTGGATGTCCTGGCCATACCTGTGTAAAAGCTACAATACAAGATGAAGAGCTCATGTCACTGCTGTTCAAAGAAGCCTTTGACTCAGACCTTCACAAGAAACACAAGACAGAGCTGACTGTCTGTGGGTCAGATGCACAGCAATGTGTACATCAGGGAATGACTAAGATTTAAAACCCCCCAATATTATTTTGGTCAAGCTGTTATTCATAACCAGATGTGGAGAAAAGACCCCAAAGAAACAAGTCAAGCAGAGGAGTTTTCTTCCAGACACATTTTGCTTTTCTCTTGAGTACTGCAGGAGAGGGAAGGCAATGCAATTACACTCTTCTACTGCTAAAGGGTTAGGATATTTAAAGTGGCTTAACAAGTAGTTAGAATTATCATTTAATTATGCCTTCTTAAACCTCCTGGGCCTCACAAGGAAAAAGCTTTGTTTCAGTATGCACTACACGGACACTTTGGATGGGTAAGATTTACAGGCTTTTTGCAAACTTCAGCTCATTTAACGTGGCAGAGTAGTGTTCCAGCGAGGCATGACCAACACTTCCATAGTTCATGCCAGCCCTCATAGGTTCAGGCCAGACCTTAATGGCCCTCTCTACAAGAAAGATGCTGAGGTCCTGAAGCATGTCCAGAGAAGGGAAACAAAGTTGGTGAAGGGTCTGGAGAACAGCTCTGGTGAGGAGTGGCTGAGGGAACTGGGGTTCTTTAGTCTAGAGGAGTGTCTCGGGGAAGACCTTCTGTCCCTCTACAATTCCCTGAAAGGAGGTTGGAGCAAGAAGAATGTTGGCCTCTTCTCTCTAGTAATAAGTGATAGGAGGAGTAGAAATGGCCTCAAGTTGCACCAGGGGAGGCTTAGGTTGGATATTAGCAGAAACTTCATGACTGAAAGCGTTCTCAAAGATTGGAACAAGTTCGCCAGGGAGAAGATTGAATCCCCATCCCTGGAAGTGTTTAAAAGACACAAAGACGTGGTGCTGAGGGACATGGTTTAGCACCAGCCTTGGCAGAGTTAGGTAACGGTTGGACTCAATGGTCTTAAAGGTCTTTTCCAACCAAAACGATTTGATGATTCTGTAGAACCTATTGCACCCATTGAGTACGTTATAAGTTCGTTCCATACAGGAAATGTATGAATTAAATATCCTTGGAGACTGTCTAATGTGGTCTCCAGGACTGTGTCCTGGGTCAGGTCTCTGACAAAGTCCATAATGTAATCCCTGCAGACCATTTTACTTGCCCAGGAGTGGGCATCATTGCCACAAAGGAAATAAAAGTCTCTAGAGACTGGAAAAGCACAAGACTTTTGTCCTGATTGGCAATGGGTGAAGCTGATGGCTGCAGGGGTCTGGGTCCATAACTTTCTGAGGGGACTTTGCTGAAACCCTCCCAGACAGGAGGCAATGTATGTGCTCATCAGGAAATTGCTTTCCTGGTAGATGGCCTAATCGCTCATCTGGCAGAGAGGCAGGCTGCCTTTCTCAGTCTCTCTGCATCACCATTACCATGCATGCCTGCAGTGTGCAATTGGAGCAGTCTGAAAAATAAGGACAGTATGTCTGCAGGGTTATACTGAGTGTGAGCAATTGGTGACCTTCAGGGGTTTGTGACTCTGCCAAGCCTGGGAATGTGCCTGTGAGAATACCAAACAGCTCCTGCAACCCAGGGCTGTATTCCTGCCAGAGCAAGAGGTAGTGGATTGTGTACTCATCTAAAAACGAATGTCCCATGCCTCTGCTGCTGTTCCAGCCTAGGTGTGACATATGAAGACTGCATCCTATGAGAACCCGCCCTGTGCAGACAGACTGCAAGAGCTGGGGCTGTTCAGCCTGGAGAAAAGAAGGCCTGGGGGAGGCCTTACAGTATCTGAAAGGGACCTACAAGAAAGCTGGGGAGGGATTGTTTATAAGTGATAGGACCAGAGGAAATGGATGGAAGTTTGAGCAGAGTAGGTTTAGACTGGAGATTAGGAAGAAATTCTTTCCAGTGAGGGTGGTGAGACACTGCAACAGGTTGCCCAGGGGGGTTGTGGATGGCCCCTCCCTGGAGGTGTTGAAGGCCAGGTTGGATGAGGCATTGAGCAACCTGGTCTAGAGCAAGGTGTCCCTGCCCATGGCAGGGGGTCTGGAACTTGATGATCTTGAAGGTCCCTTCCGACCCAAACCATTCTATGATTCTGGGATCTTTTTGTCCCCTCTAGAAGCCCAGCTCTAATGCAAAACCTCCTCTCTGTTGTTTCCACGCAGGGATCTACCGCACGGAGAAGGACAAAGGCACGTTGTATGAGCTGACTTTCAAAGGAGACACAAAGCATCAGTTCAAGAAGATTGTTTTATTCCGGCCATTCGGCCCTGTAATGAAAGTGAAAAATGAAAATGTCAACATAGCTGACACACTTATTAATGTCATTGTGCCCTTGGCCAAGAGAGCCAGCAAATTTCGGCAGTTCATGCAGAATTTCAGGTGGGTTTCCATTCCAGGGCTGCCTTTTTTTTCTCACTTGGGAAGGAAGATGCAATTTCAGGAGTTATCAAGGCCTCACTCAGTAAAAATCCTCCTGCTTTGATGTCACATTTCATTGTGCCACTGGGAAGTTACTTTAGAGATTACAGACACTGAAAGGCTGCTTAATGCATTGTGATTAGCAGCAAAAGCAATTACAATTCCCGTCTTCAGGGTTTCTGATTTGCATGTACCTGGCTTATGTGTCTCAGTCTGGTCTGTTTGGGCACACACAGCTGTGGCCATTAGTTGCAAAGGATCATTTTTAAGAAAAAAGGGAATTAGTGCTCCCAGCCACTTTGCCAGGCCCTGTTAGAGAAAAGATGAAGGCAGCCAGAAGAAAGAAGGACATGTATTTAAACTTTCAAGATACTTACTGTTGGCTTTTTTTTCTTTTCTTTTCGGCAGAGATGGTATTTGGAGAGAGAATTTAATTGAGATGTAGCTTTAAATAGATGCCAAGAAAAGACTGTGTTAGCAGCAGATCCTGACTCTTACAATGGGATTTGTTTTGCCTAATTACAGCCATCTAAAAATAGGCTCCTTATCTAAATCAGTCATCTGATAGATGCTTGGTTTAGGATAGGAGAAATCATCCTCTGATCATGCTGATCTCTGCTGATTTTAGATGAACTCTTGCTGACTATGTGCATGTGAAACAGACTGGTCCTGCTCTTAGGCTACTGGTTCCATCTTTGGTTGATACTTAGATTTTAGTAAATAGCTCTTAGTAAAATGCCAAAGATTTGAACTCTGGAATATCTGTTACCAAAACAAAACAAAAACAACAAACAAACAACCCACAAAAAACCAAAACCAACCCCAAAATCACACACAAAACCCGACCAACCAACCAACCAACCAAAACAACAACAAAACCCAAAACCAAACAAACCAACTAGGAAAAAAAAAAAAGAAGGAACACAAACAAACCAACCCCCACAAAATTAAAAAAAAAAAAATCAAGGTTAAGAGGTGGTTATGTACAGCTCCTTTAAAATCCCTTTTCTCCTATATTCTCCTAAGTGTGGGAATTATTGCCTGCCTTGTCATTCTTCCTGGGGTGGATAGCCTATTTTAACACTGTCCTCACAAACACTGCTTAGAGAGATTTTCCCAACCTGCTTGAAAGATAGTCTTTTGTCCCAGCTGAAAGAGCCCCTTTGTCAGGTTAAAGATCGCTGTCAGTGCCCTCAGGAATGCTTTCCAAGGTTCACCCTACTGTGCCTTCCCTCCTGGGTGTAGATTATTGAAGAAAGCTGACTTCTGGGACAAGTGACTAATCTGTCTCTATTCTCTAGGGAAATGGGCATTCAGCAGGATGGGAGAATTCACCTCACTGTAGTTTACTTTGGAAAAGAACAAATGAATGAAGTTAAATCAATACTTGAAAATACCTCTAAGTAAGTACCTGAGTGTCTGATGTGTGCTGTTCCTACATACTGATTGCACCATGAACTGCAGATTGGACAGCTGCTGTCCAAACTCATAGTTGTGCCAAAAGGTACTACACTGCATTGGAGAAAATGGCTTGCTTTCCTTTGTATCAGAGAAAAACAGTCATAGCCTGATGGTTCCACACCTGTGGTTTGGTGACATTGGTTGTTAAAACTACAAAGCAGATTTTACTGAATTGACCTCAGTGCAACTTTATTTTTCTTTTCACACTGGTAATTTTTTCAGTGCTTTTGAACAGGCTTTAACTGTTAGGACAAAGTAGCTTTAACTGTTAGGACAAAGTAGCTTTAACTGTTACAACTTTCCAAGGGCAGTTGCAGGCAGTTTCAGTAGAGCAAGCAGGAATTGGATGCTTTTGGCCAGTTCTGGACTGTTGTGTTTCATAGAATCATACAATTGTCAGCGTTGGAAGGGACCTCAAGGATCATCCAGTTCCAACCCCCTTGCCATGGGCAGGGACACCACACACTAGATCAGGTTTCTCAGAGCCACATCCAGCCTGGCCTTAAAAACCTCCAGGGATGGGGTTTCTACCACCTCCCTGGGCATCCTGTTCCAGTGAAGAACTTCTTCCTAACTTCCAATCTCAAACCCACTTCTAGTTTTGCTCCATTCCCCCTAGTCCTATCACTACCTGACATCCTGAAAAGTCTTTCACCAACTTTCTCGTAGGCCCCCTTAAGATACTGGAAGGCCATAATAATGTTTGTTGCATAACTGTATTTGTCAAGATCATGTGGCAGTGTAGCCTTTTGTTTCCATCCCCAGGTGAGAAGAGGACTTGTATAGATACAGCAATATGACCACAAGCCTTTTATATTTGCCTACTAAAGATAGTTTTGTCCCTCTAAGAGCTGTTTGGATATTTGTGAGGTCTGCCTGTCTGAATGTCTGTGCCAGGAATGCCAGTACAGGATTATGCAGATCAAGCTCTGAATCATAGAATCATAAAATTATTTTGGCTGGAAAATATCTCTAAGATCAAGCCCAACACTCATCCTGACACCACCATGCCCATTGAACCATGTCCTGAAGAGCCATGTGAATGTACGCATAGTGGAAACCTCCACAAGGTTCAAAGAGGACTCAGTTCTCTCAAACTGCTCTCAGAACTGTGACAGTTCTAGGTTGTTCCATGACCAACAGTGTGCTCAGGTGGCCAAGAAGGCAAACAGCATCTTGGCCTAGATCAGGAATAGCATGAATCATGGAAGTGATTGTCCTCCTGTACTCAGTAGTGGTGAGGCCACAACTTGAGTCCTGGGTTCAGTTTTTGGGCCCTCACTACAGGAAGGACATTGAGGTGCTGGAGTGAATTCAGAGAAGCACAACAAAGCTGGTGAAGGGTCTGGAGAGCAGGTTGTTTAGCCTGCAGGAGAGGAGGTTGAGGGGAGACCTCATCGCTCTCTACAACTCCCTGAGGGGAGATCTCATTGCTCTCTACAACTCCCTGAAAGGAGATTTGAGACAGGTGGGACTTGGTCTTTTTTCCCAAGTAATAAGTGATAGGATGAGAGGAAATGGCGTCAAGTTGTACCCAGGTGGATTTAGATTTAATATTAGAAGAAACTTCTTGACTGAAAGAATTCTTAAAGCCTGGAAGAGGATCCCCAGGAAGGTGGCTGAATTCCCATCCCTGGAGATGTTTCAAAGAGGTAGAGATGTGGTGCTGAGGGACATGGTTTAGCACAAGACGTGGTGGAGTTAGAGAAGGGCTGGACTCATGTGAGTATTTTTTCTAACTGAAATGATTCTATGATTCTGTATTGGCTTCCTGCCCCTACTTGTATGAAGAACTGGAAGGACAGGGTAAGTTGATGAATATTTTCCTTCTTCTAGGTCAGCCAACTTTAAGAGTTAGAATTGAGAGCAGTTAGAGAAGGGCTGGACTCAGTGATCTGAGTATTTTTTCTAACTGAAATGAATCTATGATTCTGTATTGGCTTCCTGCCCCTACTTGTATGAAGAACTGGAAGGACAGGGTAAGTTGCTGAATATTTTCCTTCTTCTAGGTCAGCCAACTTTAAGAACTTCACCTTCATCCAGTTGAATGAAGAATTTTCCAGGGGCAAAGGATTAGACGTTGGTGCTCGATTTTGGAAAGGAAACAACGTTGTTCTCTTCTTTTGTGATGTGGACATATACTTCACAGCTGAATTCCTCAACTCCTGCAGACTGAACACACAGCCAGGTACTGCTTCTCAGAGGTGCATTGTTTTCCTATCATGTAGCAGCCTTCTCCAGAGTATTTTTGCCTTTGAATTGGTAATGAAGCTGCTGTAAATCGTTCTTGAAAGTCAGAGAACTAATTAAGACATGTATAAAAGCTGGCTTTTGAAAGTTTGCAACTCTCCTCTCACTGGGACTGAATTTCTTGCCTTCAGCACCTGTGAAACAAGATGTTTTTATTAATTATACCCTCATATTCACATTCTCATGCAAGGAACATAGGCTCAGTCCAAAACTTGTGTGACTTTGTCTGGATTTGGTCTGAGCAGGATAGCAGCTTGTAAGAGAGAGAGAAGTGTGTTTTATACAGCTTTTAATAATAAAAAAAAAATCATCCACTGTCATTTCCAGGGAAGAAGGTGTTTTACCCTGTCCTCTTCAGCCAGTACAACCCCAGTATAATTTATGGCCACCGTGACTCCATCCCATCTTTAGAGCAGCAGCTGGTAAGTCATGCTTTTCAGAATGCCTGCTTTTAGTTGCACAAAGCATTTGTAAAAGGTGTGTGTGTGCTCTTGGGTAGCATTTCCCTGTTCCTCATGCACAGTGACTACCACATAGACAGAATTAACCACCTTACTGTGAGTTCTACAGTGAAGTATCTTGGTAACATTTATTTTAACCCCCCCTTTTTTTTTTTTTTTTGGATGTTTTATACGTGGAACCTAAGACTTGAGACTGTGTCTGATTCTCTGCTAGAAGGGATGTTCTAATTCTTCCATGGTGTGCTCTTTTGGGGTGTCATCCCCTGGTCTTGCTCTCATTTCTTCCTTGCACTGAATACATTCTGTGCTTGCATCTTGAAGAGCTGACATTTGTAAAAGCGGAGATCTCCTTAGATGAGTCAAACAGAATTCCAGTGGCTGTCACAATTATTCCCCCACTTACTTGAACACCTCCAGCAGTGGCTTTTCCCATCCCACAGTTGATGACTAAACTGCCTGTGAGCAGTCAGTGTGTGTCTGAAGTGTGCCACGTTGTCTCAAAGTCAACTCACATGCTTGGAGTTGCCCCTTCTGGTTTTCATCTGGCACTGATATAACACGGAGGCTCCCCCCCTCCCCCCCAATTTCCATCCTGCCTGCTTATCTTTGGTGAGAGAACAAAGCATGAGTTTATAAAACACTGCCAAAAGACATCTAATTTAAAAATGTAGTTAAACACAGGCAAGCATCCTTGAGGAAGAGGAAGCCATTGTGAGGAAGAAACAGAGCACCCAGATGAGAGATTGACATGAATGCTAGTGGTACAGCTACAGCCTGGCACTGCTGTAGGTGCTGTTCTCCATTCCCTGGTGCTCTGGCATTGGATTTGGTCTGAAGCTAAAGGGGTGATGGAAGAAGGGTTGACTTCTTACAAGGGCTTGTAGTCACAGGACTCAAGGCAATTGGCTTTAAGCTGGAAGAAGGGAGAATTAGGCTGGATATTAAAAGGAAATTCTTTACAGTGAGGGTGGTGAGATACTGGAACAGGTTGCTCAGAAAGGCTGTGGATGCCCCATCCCTGGAGGTGTTGAAGGCCAGGTTGGACATGGTCTTGAGCAAACTAGTCTAGTGGGACGTGTCCCTGCCTGTGGTGGAGGGCTTGAAACTGGATGATATTTAGGGTCCCTTCCAACCTAAACCATTCCATGGTTCCATGATTCTATGATAGAAGTGCTGGCTTTCCTTTTATGTACACCCTTCACTCTTGCTCCTCTCCAGAATCAGCCAGGTCACAGTCCTCTGCCCACCAGTGCTGCTCAGTGGCTCAGTTCTTGTGGGGCAGATCTCAAGCTGCCACTGCTGCCCCTCTTACTGCCCATCACTGCACCTGTTAGGGCTCATCCTGTCCCAGGCCATCTCCAGAGCATTCCAGCTTCTATTGCCGTTCATGATAGGTAAGAATTAGGGAAGTTGTGATCTCAGCAACAGTCAGAGCTGAGAAAGATCACTACCTGTCTGAGCCCAGTCTTCTGTCATCACTACCACCACCTTGTGCCATCCCTCTAGAAAAAAATGTAGAATGGCAGGAGATAATCTTTTTACTGATGAGCATGGAAAATCCTTTCCACTGTTGTTTTTCCTCAGAGGAATCTTGTTCCTGTAATCCCATGGGATTCAGATTATCTCTTCTTTCTCTACTGAGAGCCACTCAGGGAACTTCAGGTCTGTAAGCACTGTGCTTTGGAAATGAAATAGACTTTAGCTCTTGAGCTAGCATCAATTGCACAAAGTGTGTTGTCAGGACTGTGCAAATGTTTATAGCTAATATTTGAATTGCAAAATGCACCAGTTGTCTATGTCTTGGTTGAAGGCAGCACTACCAATCTCATTTTCATCTAGATTTTTAGATTTTCAGCCTACATTAGTTCCCAGGCACATGGCCAGATCTGTGCCATTAAAACAAGGCAGTGGCAGCACTCTGTGCTGGTGCTTGGGCTGCTGAGAATAAACTAAACCTTCAGAAATCTTTGAGAGAATTTGGTTTGTGCAGCAGCCACTTGCAGTAATGGGAAATAATAATAATGCTAATGAATACGAGTAGCCTGCTGTAAGAGCAGCATTATGGAGATTTCTTGTTACAGGGCAGCCCTGGCAGATACGATCTTGTTTCCTTTTAATTGGCTTCTACAGCAGCTTGGCTTTTAAAAGGAAAGGAGAAATGAGAAAGACGAAGATAGCAATGTGAGCAGTAAAAAAAAAAAATTAAAAAATTAAGTCTTCATTTTAAATGGTGTGGCCAGCAGGACTAGAGAGGTGAGTGTCCCCCTGTACTTGGCACTAGTACCTTGAGGACCTTGAGTATTGGGTTGAGTTTTGGGACCCTCTTACAAGAAGGACATTGAGGTACTGGGATGAGTCCAGAGACGAGTAACTGACCTGGTGAAGGGTCTTGAGAACAGATCTGGTGAGGAGTGGCTGCAGGAACTGGGGCTGTTTAGTTTGGAGAAGAGGAGGCTCAGGGGAGACCTGGAAGGAGATTGGAGCCAGGTGGGTGCTGGTCTCTTCTCCCTAGTAACAGGTGATAGGATGAGAGAGAATGGCCTCAGGTTGCACCAGGAAAGGTTTAAGGTGGCTATAGAAGAAACTTCTTGATGAAAAGGGTTCTCAAAGACTGGCACAGGCTGTCCAGGGCAGTGGTTGAATCCCCATCGCTGGAGGTGTTTCAAAGAGGCAGAGATGTGGTATGCGGGGCCATGGTTTAGCACTAGACTTGATGGAGTTAGAGAATGGTTGGACTTGGTGATCTTAAAGGACTTTTCCAACTGAAACAATTCTATGATTCTAAGTGACAAGAGTTATGAACAAAAGGGGAGACATGAACAAGACACTATTTTGGATTAGGACTTTTTGGTAAAAGAAATGCTAAGATTAGTAGATCCAGAAATGGAAACTGTCTCCTTGTCTTCTGTTAACTCTGTTGTAAGTGGATCCAAAATCTTACAGAATAGCTACTAAAAGGTAAGTTTGCCAGACCTTCAAGAATGTGCAGCTGACTTGCTTAGAGGATTTAAATACTTGTCCCAGGCCCTTGAAACTCTTGGGTTTCTGACCAGATTGGGTTAGGTCACTTACACACAAGGCAGGAACACCCAATGAATATCCACAAGAACTGGTTTGGGATCAGCTATGTATTTCTGTGGGGGAGAATAAAAGGGCAGTTGCTCCTGGTTCTGACCACATTCAGGGACTTGTGGGGTGCTTACACTAAAAGCATTTCTGCTCCCATATAAATGCCTCTTTCCCTCCATGTAGGTTATTAAAAAAGAAACTGGATTTTGGAGAGACTTTGGATTTGGGATGACTTGCCAGTACAGATCTGATTTTATCAACATAGGTAAGTACAGTCCAACACACTTGCTTTTTACTTGACCCCTTCCTTGACCTTTAATTTGCAGCAGTGCCCTGGTTAGGTGTTCAGACTGTTCCTAGGTGTCACATAGGTTACTAGAATCTAAGCACTGCTTAATAAAGCAATTTGTCTAATAGTGAAAGATCTGAAGCTAAGATCTGAAGAAAGAAGAAAAGATCTGAAGAAAGACTGAGAGACCTGGGGCTGTTAAGTCTGGAGAAGAGAAGGCTGAGAGGGGATCTTATTAATGTCTATAAATATCTGAGGGGTGGGTGTCAAGAGGAAGGTGCCAGGCTCTTTTCAGCAGCACCCAGTAACAAGATAAGGAATAACGGATATAAGCTGGAACACAGGAAGTTCCACCTCAACATGAGGAGAAACTTCTTTACTGTGAGGGTGCACTGGAGCAGGCTGCCCAGAGAGGCTGTGGAGTGTCCTTCTCCGCAGACTTTCAAAGCCAACCTGGACATGTTCCTTTGTGGCCTGCTCTAGGTGGTCCTGCTTTGGCAGGGGAGTTGGACCTGACCTCTGGAGGTCCCTTCCAACCCCTAACATTCTGTGACTCTGTGATCTGTGGACAGTTGGATGCTGGCAGAATGTGCAGCTGTTGTAAAGAGCTGCCTAGAGCCAGAGGACAACAGTGGTGCAACTAAGAGCAGTGAGTTTGCTGGTACATATTTACAGCTTTCTTTTGGATATTGTGTGTGTCAGGTGGCTTTGATCTGGACATTAAAGGCTGGGGTGGTGAAGATGTCCATCTGTATCGCAAGTACCTCCACAGCAACCTCATCGTGATCCGAACGCCCGTCAGGGGTCTCTTCCACCTGTGGCATGAAAAACAATGTCTGGATGAGCTGACCCCCGAGCAGTACAAGATGTGCATGCAGTCCAAGGCCATGAATGAGGCTTCTCACGGCCAGCTTGGGATGCTGGTTTTCAAGCAAGAGATTGAGACACACCTTCAGAGGCAGAAACTGAGCAGTAAGAAGACATGAAGCCAGAAAGGGAGGCAAAAACCCCTCTGAACTGGACTATAAGGTGTTTTAGAAAAGAGCTGCTGACAAGAAAAAATGGGATGAGACTGAAAGAGGATGGAAATTCCAGCAAGAGAACAGCAAAAGAGAATGAGGGAAGGTGCTTGCCCTCTCTTCTTCCTTTTCTTTTCTCTCTCTCTTTGTTTTTTTAAATCCGTGATAGGGCTTTTAAGTATTCCATTAGCTGGACTGCTCAGCACTTGCCTCTGGGGAAGACTTGAAGAGATTCAAGGTCATGGAGACTATGAACATTGCATAAATACCAGTATGGTATTCACAATAACAAATGGATCTGCTCTTACATTTACATGTTTGTAAGATGTGTACAGTTCTTTAAAGGATTGACCTTTTGGTGGGCCAATGATAATGAGTTCTTTTCTACTTCTAACCTGACCTATCTAAAAAGGGCTATTTTTGAACCAAGTACAGAGCTCCTCCTCTGAGAAGGACATCTGTCTGTTAACTATGATTAAGCTGGAGTCACCAAAAATATTTTTCTCTTAAGGGTCTTGGTTGGCATGGGTGGAACACAGCAGGAGTGCACTAACAGGGGGAGCATTCCTGCTTCCTTCAGAGACAGCAGACATCTCAGAAAGTGCTTTCTAAAAATTCAGAAGGAGAAAGGCCAAAATGCTGGAGGGTAGCGACTGTTCCCTCATGTGGCTCAGTGAACCAAAAGCAGTGATCCATGTCTGGATCACATCAAATGGTTTGCTTCAGCTTTAGAATACTGTAAGTATCTCAAGATCTATTTTTAAATGAAATTGATTTTGCTTGGGAATTATTTTGTCATACTTCAGGTTTTCTACCTCTGACTAGGAAACAGTGCATCCTTCCAGCACCTGGGAAAGGCTCTGTAGATCTGTGTGCCCTGTGGCTGGGAACAGGGTTCAGATAACAAGTGATTTTTTTCTACACAAGCTGGCTGCTGGAAGGCAGAAGCTTTACCATGCTGAAGAAAAGGAAATACCAACTTGCAGTACTGATCTAGCAGGAGGCTTTAAACTCTGAATGTCAGCAACCAAAACTGATGACTATTTCCTGCCTTTATACCAAAGTATTCCTTCTAAACCAAATACAGAGTCTTGCCCGGGGCACGGCAAGCTTTTTGTAATCAACAAAATAATTTTTTGTGATGGATTACTGGACCCTGCAAATTCTCTTATGGTAATTATAGCTGCATCCTAAAATTTAATAGAATTTTCCTTTTCAATTGCCTAAAAGTGTTGAAAGCATGAGTTACTGCTCTTATAAAGCATTTTCTTTTAACGCTGACTGCTGTTTATCATTTTAATATATTTTGGCCAATGAAAACTCCATGGCCTTGGAAATCCCATTTACTTGCCTCAATACTGTTTCTCCAAGCGATCTCTTTGTTTTATAGCTTCACCTTAATTCAAGTCAGCCTGAAAACAGATTCTAATTAGGTTTTGGGCTTGTAAAAGCTGAGGGTAGAAATATGCAGGATAGCACTGAAGAGTGATCAAACGAGTCTTGTGCCACCGTGTGGTAGGAAGAGCACTTTGAAACCTCTTTGGAAAGCACTGAGGGCAGAATGTGCAGACAGAGACCGTGGTGCTGTAAGTACCTTTGCCCCTGACACACATTTACATCTCTTTGTCTTTGCTGGATGCAAATGATCTGCATTCAGCTTCCCTGACAAACCACCCAATGTCCAAAACCACTGCAAAAGTACAAACTGGATGGAATCTGGATGCTTAAAAAAACCACCCGCCAGACAGATCACTCACCATAAAGACTTCAGAAGTAACTTAAGTAGGTCCTCCAGAGAACTTTTTTTTTTGTTCCCAGCATAGGTGACAAATTGTTTCTAAAGGGCTTTGTTTCGATGCAGTAACCTTACAAATGTTATGCAGTAGGAGACAGGCATGGCTTGTTGAAGACATGAGAGAGCTATGGGAACTGAGCTGCTCCTAGGTGTTAGTTGATCCTACACTAGGTGTTAGTTGATCCTACAGTCCCCCCTTAACCTGCATTTGAAACTGAGTGATGGATATTATGAAAGTTTAATAATCATAACCTGCCTTAACAATTTCAGTGGTGTTTTTTCATTATCTTCCCTTAAGCTTCCTTAAGCCCTCAGCAACTTGATGTAACTTTGAGGGTGGCCATATTTGTAGAGCAGGGCTGGACCAGCTGATCTGCAGACATCCCTGTAAACCTGTATTAGTCTCTAATTCTAAGCACAGGGCTGCTGGAAATTCAATGCTTTCTTACTTGGGGCACCTTAGCAAGCACATAGAACCATAGAATCATAAAGGTTGTAAAAGACCTCTAAGAACACCAAGTCCAGTCTTCCAGTACCTAAAGGGGGCCTACAAGTAGCATGGAGAGAGACTGTTTACAGAGGCCTGAAGTGATAGGATAAGGGGCAATGGTTGCAAATTAGAGAAGATTCAGACTGGATGTTAAAAACACTACTTGAGGGTAGTAGGACACTTGAATAAGTTGTCGAGGGAGGTAGTTGAGGCCCCATCCCTGTAGATGTTCAAGGTTAGGCTGGACAAGGCTTTGAACAACCTGGTCTAGTGGAGGATGTCCCTGCTGATTGCAGGGGGGTTGGACTGAATGAGCTGTGGATGTCCCAAGACCACTCCTCCAAGACCACAAGACTATCACCCAGCCCCTATCAGGGCTTCGCAAGTTACACTTTTAAATAGCTCCTTTGTGAAAAGATCGGCACTTGGCACTTGGTGGAATGGTTTAGCTGATGTTGTGATGTTAGGTCATAGGCTGGACTTGAAGATCTCAGAAGTCTTTTCAAGCCTCAATAACTCTGTGATTCTGTGATTCCAGGCGTCATCATCCCTCCAGCTAGCAATTTTAAAGTACCCTTGAAGAAAGGAAGATTCTACAGAGAAGCTCCCCACCTTAAACCAAGACCCTTATTTTCTGACCACTACAAATCATCCTGGCTCCACAGATTTCAGTCTCAAATGAGTCAATCTCAAGGACATCTCTTCTGGCAAGGGTGGTTCCTTTGCAGGCAGTGCTGTGGTCAAACTATGTATGAATAAAACTTCAGGTTTCTTCCCTCACAGCAGAAGAATGAAGTTGTGAGTCGTAAAAAAACCCAAACAAGGCACAATTTTTAAACACATGGGTGAGCACTGCTAGTAGCTTTCCTTGGCCTCTAGTTATAATGTAAGGTTTGTGAAGCTACCAGGTCAAACCCTGAGGGGTTCTCCTACAGATCTAAGAGCTAGAATTGAACATCTCCTGCTGTCATGCATGCAGCTGTGCTGTGTCCATACCAGATCAGCCTGCATCTCATGCATGCAAGTTAACACCTTGCCTCTCAAAATGCCTTTTTAAAGTAGGCTTTGTCCCCATGTGCAGTACCCCAGTGGCATGACTGTCAGTTGAACTCGATGGTGTCCAGAGGTACCTTCTAACCCCCACTGCTCTGTGATTCTCAGAAGGAGCTGTGCTCATCTCACAGGCAACCACAGCCTCTCTGGTGTGAAATGCTGCCCTAGGGGGCTAGGAGGCGCTGGAGCCAGGAGTGTGTGGCAGGCACTTGTCGGGACAGGGTGGCTGTATCAGGACAGGGTGGCTGTGGACTGTACTCCTGGCTGTGTTTGTGGGAGGGATAAGGGTGGGTCCCAGAGTGAGCACTGTAACGTGGTACAGCTGTAGTGCTGTCGAGCTCTAGAGCTGGGGCTGTAGATCTGCAGGGCTGTAGGTCTTTAGGGCTCTAGTGCTAGGGCTGTGGGGTTCTGGGGCTGCAGGGCTGCAGGGCTGTAGAGCTGAGTGGCTGTAGTGCTGCAGGGCTGCAGAGATGTGGGACTGTGGGTCCTGTGTACCACTCCCCCCAGTCTCCCCCCTGCCAGATGTATGCAGGTCCCTTGGCTCACTCTGCTTTTTGGGGGGTGCTGAGAGCTGGTTTGGAAGCTCACTGGAGGGCTTGGGCGTGGTAGGGGCTCGAGTCTCCCATTGATGCTTTACTGCAGCCTCTGGGGCAGCCCCAGCCCTCCTCAGTAGGTTTGGGGGTTGGAGGGACACTGCAATCAAAGAATCACTGAGACTGGAGAAGATCACTGAGTCCAGCCATTAAATTAGCACTTCCAAATCCATATTTTATTTTACTTTTTTAACATATTCTTTTGCTTTCGTGTTATGGGGATATAAATTTCAAAGGCAGGTCAGTGCCTCATGCCCCATAAGGATCTTTTGTTTGGTGCTCTTCCTAAGAAGTCCTCTGGAGCTGGCCTCTGTCTCACAGCCATCATTGGCTTAGACTCAGGAGGTCTTTCACAAAGCTTGGGCAGCTACACCGTCTGGTGGGACGTGGACAGGCAGTCACTGGACAGAGACCCCAGCAGTCCCATCAAGGAGCCCAGCTGCATCCATCGACATAGGCTGAGTTCCTCATGGTTTCCAGGCAGACAGCACACTCTGTTTCTCCTGTCTGGGCAGGGCTCCTTGCTGGTCCATGACAGGTGCCAAGGGGGCATCAGGGCATGCAGGGGGTCCCTACTCACCAGGAGCTCCGACCACTCCTTGCAAGTGCCCAGCACATGGGTGCAAAGCCACAGGGCTTTCTCCTGCTCCCATCACCTGGCTGAGGCGAGGCAGCCCTTCAGGACCCTGGGGCAGGGGCATCTCTCCCACAACAGCTCCCCTCCCCCCAGCCTCAGCCTCAGCCCCAGCCCCCCCTGCACTGGCATTGCAGCCTCCTCCCTCCTCACCCTCTCGGCTGCCTGTGCCCTGCTGCGGGTGGGTGCTGCTTCCGCGCCCTGACCTGCCCCAGGCTGCTGTCGCCCAGCTCAGGGCTGGCTTTGGCTTTCCCTCGAGCAGCTCGCTCAGCTGCCTAGGCAGGTGGGACAGCAATTGTACAGCTGCATGGCCACGCTTCCCCGGGGCTGCAGTGTCTTTGTCTCTGGAAGAGGTCTCTTTGAGGCCCTGTCGGCTGTGGGGGCCGTCTGCGGGCCTTCTCCATCTCCATTACCCTGCACTGGCAGGGAGAGAGTCCAGCCACGTACTCCTCATCGTCGTTCTCCTCGGCATCACCTTCTCCACTGGGTGCCTGTAGACTGGGCAGCAGACCTTTCTTCTGCTTGCCCACTGCTGGATACACGCAGAGCAGAACCAATGCCTGCATCCGTTGCCACAGGCTGGGTTCCTGGTTTTGGTTCCATGCGATCAGCCTCAGATCGATGCCATCAGATGCAGTTCAGCATGGCAGTCAGTGTGATCAGTCTTAGGTCAGTCGACTTTCAGCTTCATGGGCACTGCCCTCATGGCAGTTAGCCTTCATTCGGCTGTGGTGTTCCCAGTGGTGTTTTGCCCCTGTGTTGATTCCTGTGCTGTCAGCTGAGATGTTTGCAGGACTGAGTTGTAGACCAGCTCGTGACATGGACTGACTTTTCTTGCTGGTATCTCTGAGGATGGTCTTTTATAATCCTTATCTTAAAGCACTATTATGAATGTAAAGAAAAGACTAAAAAACATCCTGTAATATCCTTATTCTAAGCCCTTGACTTAATGCTAATACAGGAAGTCTATGAGAAACTAGAAAAACTATGTGAAAATCAAACCATTGAATTGACTTCTGAAAACCAAAAAGATTCTCTCGTCTATAGTGGGCTTTTGAAATGCCATGGCACACAGAAAAAGTCCTAAATCGTACCACCTATGAACTTACAACAAGTTATTCTATTTAAAACTAGTCCAAACCTGTTCTAATTATAATTCTCCAATCACAAAACTTGTTATTCGTTTACACCTATCATTACTACTATTTTGTTCCTAGCAATTGCTATAATCCTTACTTCTATTACTCCTACTTCAATCACTGTCACTATCGTCTTTTCTTATTATCTACGCTTATTAATTACAATCATTCTATATTACACCATTCTAACCTATAGTAGTCTATAACTTATGTACTATTGCTTATCTTATATCTGAATTTGCCCATTTCTGATTTTGCTCCACTCCCCCGAGTCCCGTCACTACCTGACACCCTGAAAAGTCCCTCCCCAGCTTTCTTGTAGGCCTCCTTAAGATACTGGAAGGCCACAAGAAGGTCTCCTCGGAGCCTTCTCTTCCCCAGACTGAATAGTCCCAACTCTCTCAGTGTGTCCTCATAGGAGAGGTGCTCCGGCCTCAGAATCCCTTCAAAGTCCGTTTCACTCCAGTTTAGTTATCTCTTTGGTGTTCAGCTGTCCGTACAAAGAGGTTACAAAGAACAGCCGCGGCTGCCTCGCCGGCTCTCAGCCCCAGCCTGCCAGCAGCCGACGCCTCCTGCCCAGCAGCGCCACGCCTCAGCCATTGACCCGGCGGTTCCTCCGCTCGCCGATCAGGGCCGGGGCTGATGGCTGCTCCCGGCCCCGGGCACTTCTCAGCAGCTGCCCGGTGGTTAGATCCGCCTGGGCCTCTGGCCGCCCGGCCCTTGCTAATCTGCCTGTCCGTAAGGAATTTAGTTAATGCCAGCTGTGCCCTGCTGCGGGTGGCCCTGGGCTCCTCTCACGGCCGCTGAGACTGGAGAAGACCTTTAAGATCTTTGAGTAAAAAATCCATACTTTGTTTTACTTTTTTAATATATTTTTCGCCTTTTTTTTTTTCTTTAGTTTGGACCTCTTCCCAAGAAATCCTCTGGGGCTGGCCTTTTTCTCACAGGCTTCATTGGCTTAGACTCAGGAGGTCTTTCTTTCACAAAGCTTGGGCAGCTACACCGTCTGGTGGGACGTGGCCAGGCAGTCACTGCACAGAGACCCCAGCAGTTCCATCAGGGAGCCCAGCTGCTTACAAGGACCTCCTCTCTGCAGGGAAGAGCAGCAAGAAAAAGGTGGCGGGCAGCGCCAGCACCCACTCGCCTCTGCTCCCATCCTGCTCTCTGAGCAGCGACTGGGCAGAGGGGGCACGACAGGGCTGCCCTGCTTCATCATCCCAGAAGCCCCAAAACCTAGTACCCAGCCGGGCAGGGCTCCTTGCCAAGGTGATAGGTGACAGGTGCCAAGGGGGCATCAGGGCATGCAGGGGGTCCCTACTCACCAGGAGCTCCGACCACTCCTTGCAAGTGCCCAGCACGTGGGCGCAAAGCCACAGGGCTTTCTCCTGCTCCCATCACCTGGCTGAGGCGAGGCAGCCCTTCAGGACCCTGGGGCAGGGGCATCTCTCTCACGACAGCCCGCCCCCCCCCCCCGGCCCCAGCCCCCCCCTCCTCCCCCACCCCCCACCCAGCACCAGGGCACTGCAGCCTCCTCCCTCCTCACCCTCTCGGCTGCCTGTGCCCTGCTGCGGGTGGGTGCTGCTTCCACGCCCTGACCTGCTCCAGGCTGCTGTCGCCCAGCTCAGGGCTGGCTCTTGGCTTTCCCTCGAGCAGCTCGCTCAGCTGCCTAGGCAGGAGGGACAGCAGTTGTACAGCTGCATGGCCACGCTTCCCCGGGGCTGCGGTGTCTTTGCCCCCTGCCACGTGCGTGCACCCATCATGGCTGCCCGTTGTCTCGGAACTCCACGAAGCGGCTGCGGAGATTGTAGCCCTGCCGCGGAGAGGTGCTGCTGTCTCTCTGCCTCTCCTGCGGCTGCTGCTCCCGAGCAGCTCGGCCCCGTAGATTGTAGCTGTGCTGCGGGGGCCGTCTGCGGGCGATCTCAATCTCCATGATCCTGCGCTGGCGGGGAGTGAGACCGACTACATACTCCTCATAGTCCTTGTCCCCTTCCACCCAGCGCATCACTTTCTCCATCGGGTGCCTGCAGACTGGGCAGGACGCATTTCTCCTGCTTGACCACCGCCGGATGCACGCAAAGCAGAACCAGTGCCCACATCCGTCGACGTAGGCTGGGTTCTTAACGGTGTCCAGGCAGATGGCACAGTCCACGTCTGACTGGGGTGGCTGCCTCACACCACTGTCGTTGGCAGGAGAGTCTCCTCTCTCCATGTCTTCTGTGGAGATTAAGGCTATGTCCTGCCAAGAGAGACATGCAAAGTGTCTTAGCTCGTCTGGTAGAGGGGCACTTGGGTTATCTTCTCCCTTCCCACCATAGGATGGATGCCTGAGGAGCAGAGCAGGAGGTGGCATGGCATCACAAAGCTGGCCTTCTCCCGGCTGCCCAAGCTGATGGGACAGTGCAGTACTGTCCAGCTGCATGGCCATGCCTCTGCTCCCCAGGTGCCCTGGTGGTCTGGGCACAGCTGGCAATGCTGAGCCCCTCCAGAGCTCTCAGCACCACAGCAGCAATGGGCGTCGCACAAGAAAGGGAAGAACTCGTTGGCTGGCCCAGGCAAGGGTGAAAGAAAGGCCCAGATCCCCTCAAGAAAGAAGCCCTCCCCACTCTCCCCAGGGCGAGATGTCCCTGAGCAGCTCACTCACCTCTGCTGCTGACAGTGTGTTTCCTGGGTCCCTTGGCTGCCTGAGCACGGCAGGGCCAGGGAAAATCCTCCGATGGCTCTGGGGTCAGGCGCTGAGAGCTGCAAGGAGCAACTCCTCAGGCACAACACCAGCACCAATGTCCTTGCTCCGCACTCCAAACCTGGCGACCTCGCTCAGCTGGACTCCGGGCACTGACTGCTTGGGTGACACTTGGCACCCCAATATATGCACTGAGGGGCACTGAGTCACAATGGGTACCTTGGTGACATCACAGTGGGCCACCTGTGACCATGGGAACAGCCATGCCCATGGCACCAGCCCCGCCGACGCTGTGGCCCCAGCTCATGCCAGAGAGCGATGGGCCTGGCCGCTCAGGGCCCAAGTGCTGTGGTGCAGGAGGCCAAGGTTCCCTTCAGCAAACCTTGGTGCTGAAGCTACAGAACCTTGTCTGGGAAGGCATCATGGGCCTGTTAGGTGGGGCTCTCTTCTATCTCTGCACGTTGATGCTGGACGCGTGCAAGAGGAGTATTCCAGGACTGGGATCTGGACCAGGACAAGCACACGCTGGGGGCTTTTTGGGTGATGGGGCTTATGCCACCGATATAGGCTGGGCAGGGACTGGCTTGAGAGCAGCCCTATAGAAAAGGACTTGGGGGTACTGCTGAAAGAGAAGCTCAGCATGAGCCCCCAGTGTGCACTTGCAGCCCAGAAAGCCAATCACATCCTGGGCTGCATCAAGAGAAGCATAGGCAGCAGGTCGAGGGAGGTGATTCTCTCCCTCTACTCCACTCTGGTGAGACCCCACCTGGAGCACTGCGTCCAGTTCTGGAGCCCCTATTACAGGAAGGATCTGGACATGCTGGAGCTTGTCCAGAGAAGGGTCACGAGGATGATCAGAGGGCTGGAGCACCTCTCCTATGAGGACAGACTGAGAGATTTGGGACTATTCGGTCTGGGGAAGAGAAGGCTCTGAGGAGAACTTCTTGTGGCTTTCCAGTATCTTAAGGGGGCCTACAAGAAAGCTGGTGTGGGACTTCATAGGGTGTCAGGTAGTGACAGGAGTGGGGGAATGGAAAAAAACTAGAAATGGGTAGATTCAGACTGGATCTTAGGAAGAAGTTCTTCACCACGAGGGTGGTGAGGCACTGGAACAGGTTGCCTAGGGGGGGGGGTGGAAGCCTCATCCCTGGAGGCTTTTAAGGCCAGGCTGGATGTGGCTCTGAGCAACCTGATCTAATGCGAGGTGTCCCTGCCCATAGCAGGGGGGTTGGAACTGGATGGTCCTTGAGGTCCCTTCCAACCCTACCGATTCTATGATTCTATGATTATACCATTGCTGCGGGGATCGGCTCCTCTCTCTCTGTCTCTGCTGGGCTTGTCCCCAAGCAGCTCGTCCTCACAGGTTGTAGTTGTGCTGTGGGGGCCATCTGGGCTGCGGGCCCTCTGCCTTGCCCCCTGGGCACGGGGGGTTGCAGGCATCGCACTGGCCATGCCTCTCCAGCAGGGCTGCAAATGCCTCGGCTGTCTCCCGTGCTGGTGGTCTGATGGAGAAAGGAAAGTTGTTGAGTCCTTGCTGCCCCAGCGTAGGGCAGATGGAGGCTGTCCCTGCCTTCCCCCTTGCCCTCTTTCCCACTCCACTGTGTAGCTTAAGCCCAGCCTCGGGGACAGTGGCTGCAGAGATGATAGCCCACCACAGGGATCTGCTCCCCTCTCTCTGCCTCTGCTAGGGTTGCTCCTGAGCAGCTTGTCCTCACAGGTTGTAGTTGTGCTGTGGGGGCTGTCAGGGCTGCTGGGCTCTCTAGGAAAGGTCTCCTTGAGGTCCAGCTGGCCAGAGACAGCACTGGGAGGAAGGACAGATGGCCTGGGACACATACTCGGCGCATCACCTTCTCCATCGCGTGCCTGCAGCGTGGGCAGGAGACATTTCTTCTGCCTGCCCACCGCCGGATGCTGCAAAAGCAGAACCAATGCCTGCATCCATGGACACAGGCTGGGTTCCTAATGGTTTCCAGGCAGACAGCACACTCCGTGTCTCCTGTCTGGGGTGGCTGCCTCACGCCACCACTGCTGGCAGCCGGAGGGAAGAGAGCGAATGGCAGTGGGAATGAGCACCTCTGTGGGGCTGGGGGAAGCGCTTATCCCTGAGGGGTTGCCCCCAGAGGGCTCGCTCTTGTCCTTTCCTGTCTGGGGGGTAGGCAGGGCTGGGGGCCTGGCAGCTGCTCTCCTCCAGTGTCTTCTTTGGAAGAAAGAGATGAGCGAGGTGGGAAGGGTCGGGACCTTCCCTGGTGGTCAGGAGGATGGGAGGGACGGTGTGAAGGAGCTCCTCAACGTGACTGAGGAGGCAGCCGCCCCAGACAGACTGTGCCATCTGCCGGGACACCATTAAGAACCCAGCCTGTGTCGATGGATGTGGGCATTGGTTCTGCTTTGCGTGCATCCGGCAGTGGTCAAGCAGAAGAAATGTGTCCTGCCCAGTCTGCAGGCACCCAATGGAGAAAGTGATGCACTGGGTGGAAGGGGACAAGGACTATGAGGAGCATATGGTCGGACTCACTCCCCACCAGCACAGGATCATGGAGATGGAGGTCACCCGCAGACGGCCCCTGCAGCACAGCTCCAATCTACGGGGCCGAGCTGCTCGGGAGCAGCAGCCGCAGGAGAGGCTTTGTGATACCAGGCCTCCACCTGCTCTGCTCCTCTTGCATCCTGCAGCAGGCTGAGAGCAGGCCCAAGTGCCCCTCTGCCTGACACACTTTACATGTCTGTCTGAGCAGCACATGACGTCAAGCTCCACAGAAGACATGGAGAGGAGAGAGGCTCTGCTGCCAACAACGGTTGGATGGTGCCGTGAGGCAGCCACCCCAGACCAGGAGAGACCCGGTGCCCTATCTGCCTGGAAACCGTGAGGAACCCAGCCTGTGTTGATGGATGCAGGCTTTGGTTCTGCTTTGTGTGTATCTGCTGGTGGGCAAGCAGAAGAAATGCCTCCTGCCCCTGCTCCAGGCACAATTTTTAAACACATGGGTGAGCACTGCTAGTAGCTTTCCTTGGCCTCTAGTTATAATGTAAGGTTTGTGAAGCTACCAGGTCAAACCCTGAGGGGTTCTCCTACAGATCTAAGAGCTAGAATTGAACATCTCCTGCTGTCATGCATGCAGCTGTGCTGTGTCCATACCAGATCAGCCTGCATCTCATGCATGCAAGTTAACACCTTGCCTCTCAAAATGCCTTTTTAAAGTAGGCTTTGTCCCCATGTGCAGTACCCCAGTGGCATGACTGTCAGTTGAACTCGATGGTGTCCAGAGGTACCTTCTAACCCCCACTGCTCTGTGATTCTCAGAAGGAGCTGTGCTCATCTCACAGGCAACCACAGCCTCTCTGGTGTGAAATGCTGCCCTAGGGGGCTAGGAGGCGCTGGAGCCAGGAGTGTGTGGCAGGCACTTGTCGGGACAGGGTGGCTGTATCAGGACAGGGTGGCTGTGGACTGTACTCCTGGCTGTGTTTGTGGGAGGGATAAGGGTGGGTCCCAGAGTGAGCACTGTAACGTGGTACAGCTGTAGTGCTGTCGAGCTCTAGAGCTGGGGCTGTAGATCTGCAGGGCTGTAGGTCTTTAGGGCTCTAGTGCTAGGGCTGTGGGGTTCTGGGGCTGCAGGGCTGCAGGGCTGTAGAGCTGAGTGGCTGTAGTGCTGCAGGGCTGCAGAGATGTGGGACTGTGGGTCCTGTGTACCACTCCCCCCAGTCTCCCCCCTGCCAGATGTATGCAGGTCCCTTGGCTCACTCTGCTTTTTGGGGGGTGCTGAGAGCTGGTTTGGAAGCTCACTGGAGGGCTTGGGCGTGGTAGGGGCTCGAGTCTCCCATTGATGCTTTACTGCAGCCTCTGGGGCAGCCCCAGCCCTCCTCAGTAGGTTTGGGGGTTGGAGGGACACTGCAATCAAAGAATCACTGAGACTGGAGAAGATCACTGAGTCCAACCATTAAATTAGCACTTCCAAATCCATATTTTATTTTACTTTTTTAACATATTCTTTTGCTTTCGTGTTATGGGGATATAAATTTCAAAGGCAGGTCAGTGCCTCATGCCCCATAAGGATCTTTTGTTTGGTGCTCTTCCTAAGAAGTCCTCTGGAGCTGGCCTCTGTCTCACAGCCATCATTGGCTTAGACTCAGGAGGTCTTTCACAAAGCTTGGGCAGCTACACCG